>NC_091315.1:6044796-6242152 GCF_038502225.1 Cherax quadricarinatus
GAGGATGTCTCTCCAAGAGAGAACCCGCAGTAAATTTAAATTAGATAAGTTTAGATTTAGAAAGGACATAGGAAAGTATTGGTTTGGAAATAGGGTAGTTGGTGAGCGGAACAGTCTACCTAGTTGGGTTATTGAGGGTAGGACTTTGGGTAGTTTCAAATTTAGGTTGGATAAATACATGAGTGAGAGGGGTTGGATTTGAGTGGGACTTGCACATCTGAGCTTATTTCTTGGGTAGCATTGAGAGTTGGGTTGGGCAAATGTTTTGTTAGTGGGATGACTTGCAAAGGACCTGCCTAATATGGGCCATGTTAGGTAAGACACATATGCAACAGTTAGGTATCTTTATTTCGAAACGTTTCGCCTACACAGTAGGCTTCTTCAGTCGAGTACAGAAAAGTTGATAGAAGCAGAAGATACTTGAAGACGATGTAATCAGTCCATCACCCTTAAAGTTTTGAGGTGGTCAGTCCCTCAGTCTGGAGAAGAGCATTGTTCCGTTGTCTGAAACAACGGAACAATGCTCTTCTCCAGACTGAGGGACTGACCACCTCAAAACTTTAAGGGTGATGGACTGATTACATCGTCTTCAAGTATCTTCTGCTTCTATCAACTTTTCTGTACTCGACTGAAGAAGCCTACTGTGTAGGCGAAACGTTTCGAAATAAAGATACCTAACTGTTGCATATGTGTCTTACCTAACAATCTGTCGGTATTTTATACCATTTTAATGTTCACTAATATGGGCCAACAGGCCTGCTGCAGTGTTCCTCCTTTCTTATGTTCTTGTAACTCCCGTACCCAGTGACACCATTCAAACCCAGCCCCTCCCACTCATATATTTGTCCAGTCTTTTCTTAAAGCTGCCCAAGGTCCTAGCCTCTATCACCCCACTGGGAAGACTGTTCCACTCATCTACAACTCTGTTAGAAAACCAGTACTTACCTATGTCCTTTCTAAATCTAAATTTATCCATCTTAAATCCATTATTTCTGGTTCTTACCTGGTTCGACACCCTCAGTACTTTATTAATATCTCCCTTGTTTATGCCCTTCATCCACTTATACACTTCAATGATATCTCCCCTCATCCTACGCCTCTCCAGAAAGTGGAGATTTAAGGCTTTAAGTCCATCTTCATACGGAAGGTTCCTTACACAGTAAATCATTTTAGTCATTCTTCTCTGAATGTTCTCTAATGAGTCTATATCCATCCTGTGGTAAGGGGACAAAAACTGAGCAGCATAATCTAAATGAGGCCTCACTAGTGATGTATAGTGCTGGAAATATAAACACAAATGCAGTATAATTATTTTTTTATTATCACACTGGCCGATTCCCACCAAGGCAGGGTGGCCCGAAAAAGAAAAACTTTCACCATCATTCGCTCCATCACTGTCTTGCCAGAAGGGTGCTTTACACTACAGTTTTTAAACTGCAACATTAACACCCCTCCTTCAGAGTGCAGACACTGTACTTCCCATCTCCAGGACTCAAGTCCGGCCTGCCGGTTTCCCTGAATCCCTTCATAAATGTTACTTTGCTCACACTCCAAGAGCACGTCAAGTATTAAAAACCATTTGTCTCCATTCACTCCTATCAAACACGCTCACGCATGCCTGCTGGAAGTCCAAGCCCCTCGCACACAAAACCTCCTTTACCCCCTCCCTCCAACCCTTCCTAGGCCGACCCCTACCCCGCCTTCCTTCCACTACAGACTGATACACTCTTGAAGTCATTCTGTTTCGCTCCATTCTCTCTACATGTCCGAACCACCTCAACAACCCTTCCTCAGCCCTCTGGACAACAGTTTTGGAAATCCCGCACCTCCTCCTAACTTCCAAACTACGAATTCTCTGCATTATATTCACACCACACATTGCCCTCAGACATGACATCTCCACTGCCTCCAGCCTTCTCCTCGCTGCAACATTCATCACCCACGCTTCACACCCATATAAGAACGTTGGTAAAACTATACTCTCATACATTCCCCTCTTTGCCTCAAAGGACAAAGTTCTTTGTCTCCACAGACTCCTAAGTGCACCACTCACTCTTTTTCCCTCATCAATTCTATGATTCACCTCATCTTTCATAGACCCATCCGCTGACACGTCCACTCCCAAATATCTGAATACGTTCACCTCCTCCATACTCTCTCCCTCCAATCTGATATTCAATCTTTCATCACCTAATCTTTTTGTTATCCTCATAACCTTACTCTTTCCTGTATTCACCTTTAATTTTCTTCTTTTGCACACCCTACCAAATTCATCCACCAATCTCTGCAGCTTCTCTTCAGAATCTCCCAAGAGCACAGTGTCATCAGCAAAGAGCAGCTGTGACAACTCCCACTTTGTGTGTGATTCTTTATCTTTTAACTCCACGCCTCTTGCCAAGACCCTCGCATTTACTTCTCTTACAACCCCATCTATAAATATATTAAACAACCACGGTGACATCACACATCCTTGTCTAAGGCCTACTTTTACTGGGAAAAAATTTCCCTCTTTCCTACATACTCTAACTTGAGCCTCACTATCCTCGTAAAAACTCTTCAATGCTTTCAGTAACCTACCTCCTACACCATACACTTGCAACATCTGCCACATTGCCCCCCTATCCACCCTGTCATACGCCTTTTCCAAATCCATAAATGCCACAAAGACCTCTTTAGCCTTATCTAAATACTGTTCACTTATATGTTTCACTGTAAACACCTGGTCCACACTCCCCCTACCTTTCCTAAAACCTCCTTGTTCATCTGCTATCCTATTCTCCGTCTTACTCTTAATTCTTTCAATTATAACTCTACCATACACTTTACCAGGTACACTCAACAGACTTATCCCCCTATAATTTTTGCACTCTCTTTTATCCCCTTTGCCTTTATACAAAGGAACTATGCATGCTCTCTGCCAATCCCTAGGTACCTTACCCTCTTCCATACATTTATTAAATAATTGCACCAACCACTCCAAAACTATATCCCCACCTGCTTTTAACATTTCTATCTTTATCCCATCAATCCCGGCTGCCTTACCCCCTTTCATTTTACCTACTGCCTCACGAACTTCCCCCACACTCACAACTGGCTCTTCCTCACTCCTACAAGATGTTATTCCTCCTTGCCCTATACACGAAATCACAGCTTCCCTATCTTCATCAACATTTAACAATTCCTCAAAATATTCCCTCCATCTTCCCAATACCTCTAACTCTCCATTTAATAACTCTCCTCTCCTATTTTTAACTGACAAATCCATTTGTTCTCTAGGCTTTCTTAACTTGTTAATCTCACTCCAAAACTTTTTCTTATTTTCAACAAAATTTGTTGATAACATCTCACCCACTCTCTCATTTGCTCTCTTTTTACATTGCTTCACCACTCTCTTAACCTCTCTCTTTTTCTCCATATACTCTTCCCTCCTTGCATCACTTCTACTTTGTAAAAACTTCTCATATGCTAACTTTTTCTCCCTTACTACTCTCTTTACATCATCATTCCACCAATCACTCCTCTTCCCTCCTGCACCCACTTTCCTGTAACCACAAACTTCTGCTGAACACTCTAACACTACATTTTTAAACCTACCCCATACCTCTTCGACCCCATTGCCTATGCTCTCATTAGCCCATCTATCCTCCAATAGCTGTTTATATCTTACCCTAACTGCCTCCTCTTTTAGTTTATAAACCTTCACCTCTCTCTTCCCTGATGCTTCTATTCTCCTTGTATCCCATCTACCTTTTACTCTCAGTGTAGCTACAACTAGAAAGTGATCTGATATATCTGTGGCCCCTCTATAAACATGTACATCCTGAAGTCTACTCAACAGTCTTTTATCTACCAATACATAATCCAACAAACTACTGTCATTTCGCCCTACATCATATCGTGTATACTTATTTATCCTCTTTTTCTTAAAATATGTATTACCTATAACTAAACCCCTTTCTATACAAAGTTCAATCAAAGGGCTCCCATTATCATTTACACCTGGCACCCCAAACTTACCTACCACACCCTCTCTAAAAGTTTCTCCTACTTTAGCATTCAGGTCCCCTACCACAATTACTCTCTCACTTGGTTCAAAGGCTCCTATACATTCACTTAACATCTCCCAAAATCTCTCTCTCTCCTCTGCATTCCTCTCTTCTCCAGGTGCATACTCGCTTATTATGACCCACTTCTCGCATCCAACCTTTACTTTAATCCACATAATTCTTGAATTTACACATTCATATTCTCTTTTCTCCTTCCATAACTGATCATTTAACATTACTGCTACCCCTTCCTTTGCTCTAACTCTCTCAGATACTCCAGATTTAATCCCATTTATTTCCCCCCACTGAAATTCTCCTACCCCCTTCTGCTTTGTTTCGCTTAGAGCCAGGACATCCAACTTCTTTTCATTCATAACATCAGCAATCATCTGTTTCTTGTCATCCGCACTACATCCACGCACATTTAAGCATCCCAATTTTATAAAGTTTTTCTTCTTCTCTTTTTTAGTAAATGTATACAGGAGAAGGGGTTACTAGCCCATTGCTCCCGGCATTTTAGTCGCCTCATACGACACACATGGCTTACGGAGGAAAGATTCTTTTCCACTTCCCCATGGACAATAGAAGAAATAAAAAAGAACAAGAGCTATTTAGAAAAAGGAGAAAAACCTAGATGTATGTATATATATATATATGCATGTGCGTGTCTGTGAAGTGTGACCAAAGTGTAAGTAGGAGTAGCAAGATATCCCTGTTATCTAGCGTGTTTATGAGACAGAAAAAGAAACCAGCAATCCTACCATCATGCAAAACAGTTACAGGTTTTTGTTTCACAGTCATCTGGCAGGACGGTAGTACTTCCCTGGGTGGTTGCTGTCTACCAACCTACTATGTTTCGCCCACACAGTGGGCTTTTTCAAGTCATAAACATAACTACCTGGGGTGGAACGAACGTGAGTATTTATAGTCCGGTTCAGAATGCTGAGGTCAGGTGAAGAATGTTGCATCTGATGATGTACCGAGTGGGGTTATAGAGTCTAAAAACTTGGGTAGCTTGGAAAGGAGATTGGACAAGTTTGTGAGCAGACCTTCTACAGTGTTCTTATGTGGGATAGCGACGAAGAAGTTTCTTGGCAAGTGGTTCAGCTATGTTATAGAAGCCACTATTCTGGTTGAAGTTGTCGGATATAGAAATAAGTGAAGATTCCAGGATTCTTCGGTATTGAGTGTTGTCTTCTGTGGCGATAAGTCTTGAGTTTCTGGAGGCTTGTCCTCCATCCTCTGCAGGGGTATACATAATCCCTTGTAATGACTGCAACAAGTTATACGTGGGCGAAGCATCAAGGGACCTCCAAACACGTATTTCAGAACACCAATACGCAAGCAGGTCTGACGACACAAGGAATGCCTGCGTACAACACCGTAATTCACACAACCACTTGATAAACTACAGAAACTCAAGACTTATCGCCACAGAAGACAACACTCAATACCGAAGAATCCTGTACATAGTTCTACTGTCTTCAAGTTATGTCCTGGAATTTGTATTGATAAAGCCACTGGATGGCGATACGTCTACAATAAAGATACCCAGATGTTGCACATGTGTCTTACTCTCATCAACCCCACTAGTGACTAATCCCCAATCAGATTTCTCTCCATTAATGGTAACTCTCTGCTTTCTATTGGTAAGCCATGCCTCTATCCATGCTAGAACTTTACCTCTTATACCATGAGCTGCCACTTTTTTCAAGAGTCTCCTATGAGGTACTCTATCGAAGGCTTTACTAAAATCCAAGTAAACAATATCATATTCCTTATCACTGTCAACTGCCTCAAATGTTCTATTGACGAACGTCAGCAAGTTTGTCAGGCAGGAACGACCTCTCGTGAATCCATGCTGAGATTCATTTATCAAGTTATGCTCTTCAAGGTGGCCTCTAATAATGTCAGCTATAATTGATTCTAAGAACTTGCCCACTATAAATGTGAGGCTTATTGGACGGTAATTTGAAGGAACGGACTTATCCCCTGATTTGAATATAGGAACCACATTAGCCATCTTCCATAACTCTGGCACAACACCGGTAAGGATGAATGCATTAAACACGCTCGTTAATGGCTGACTAAGCTCCATCTTGCAGTCCTTAAGTACCCTGGAAAACAACTCATCGGGTCCCGGGGACTTATTTTACTTCAGTTTGTCTATCTGTTTAATAACCATGTCCCTTGTGACAGTAATATTAGTTAATTTAAATTCATCAGGAACTAAATAATTGTTAATTACTGGAATCTCATTTACATCTTCCTGTGTAGAAACTGATAAAAAACAGTCATTAAATAAGGAACACATTTCCAGTTCGTTATCCGTCAGCTGTCCATTCCCAATTTTCAGAGGTCTTACTTTTACCTTCACCTTCGTCCTATACACTTGAAAGAACCCCTTTGGATTAGTCTTTGATTCACTAGCAACTCTAATTTCATAGTCACGCTAAGCCTTTCTAATCCCCTTTTTTACTTCTCTTTTAAAGTGAACATATTGGTCAGAAAGGTTAACCTCTCCTCTTCTGATGCGCCTATAAATTCCCCTTTTCTCCCCTAATAGATGCTTTAACCTACTGTTAACCCATTTGGGATCGTTATTATTAGACCTAATATCTCTCTGGGGAATGTATATACTCTGGGCACGGTGTACATTATTAAGAAAAAAATCATAAAAGCAGATCCCTTCATAATCATAAGTATGATTATTGCCAATAAAATAATTAGCTAGATAACCCCAATCAAGATTAGACAGATGTTCCCTAAGTCCATTATAGTTGGCAGAACGGAAATCAGGGATTTTTACTGTATTATCATTATTCTTGCATTCCCAGTTAATGCTAAAAGTGATGGACTTGTGATCACTTGCGCCAAGCTCTTCAGTGATCTCCAGATTATTCACGAGAGTTTCCTTATTTGACAAGACTAGGTTTAGCAAATTATTACCCCTAGTAGGCTCTGTTACGCTCTGCTTCAGAAAACAGTCCTGAACTGTTTCCATAATTTAGAAGTTTCAGAGGAACTGGGTGCTAGCGACCACAAATCAATTACATTTAGAATTGAATGGAAGTATGATAGTAGGGATAACTCAGTAACAGTCCCAGATTTTCGCTTAGCAGATTACGATGGGCTTAGAGAACACTTATCATCTGTTGACTGGGGTAACGAAGAGAGCTATCAATATGACAGTTTTCTGAACACAATGCATGCTGCTCAAAGAACGTTTATCCCTTATAAGGAAATTAGATCAAATAGAAATGACCCAAAATGGATGAATAATAGGCTGAAATATCTACTAGGGCATAAGAAAGGAATTTATAGACGTATCAAAAGAGGCGAGGGTCATCTTATGAATCAGTATATTGACATTAAGAGGGACATTAAAAAGGGGATAAGAAAAGCTAAAAGGGACTATGAAATTAAAGTTGCTAGGGATTCTAAAACTAACCCAAAAAGTTTTTCCCAGGTCTATAGAACAAAAGTCAGAGATAAGATAGGTCCCCTTAAAAATAACTATGGGCATCTTACTGACAAAGAGAATGAAATGTGCTCGATTTTAAATAATTATTTTCTCTCGGTTTTTACACAGGAAGACACTAATAATATTCCGGTAATTAATTTTTATAGTGGATCAGAAGAAGATAAATTATGTAACATCACAGTCACTAGTGAAATGGTTGTGAAGCAGATAGACCGACTGAAGCAAAATAAGTCACCGGGTCCTGATGAGGTTTTTTCAAGGGTTCTTAAGGAATGCAAAATGGAAGTCTGTGAACCATTAACTAATATTTTTAATTTATCTCTTCAAACAGGTGTAGTGTCTGATATGTGGAAGATGGCTAATGTAATTCCTATTTTTAAAACAGGGGACAAGTCGTTACCGTCAAATTACCGCCCAATAAGCCTGACCTCAATTGTAGGCAAATTACTAGAGTCAATTATAACTGAGATTATAAGAAGCCATCTCGATAAGCATAGCTTGATTAATGATACTCAGCATGGATTCACAAGAGGCCGGTCTTGTCTAACTAATTTATTAACTTTCTTCAGTAAAGCTTTTGAGGCTGTTGACCACGATAAAGAATTTGATATTGTTTACTTAGATTTTAGTAAGGCATTTGATAGAGTTCCGCACCAAAGACTGTTGAAGAAAGTAGCAGCTCATGGCATTGGGGGAAGGGTGCTCTCGTGGATCGAATCATGGCTCACAGACAGGAAGCAGAGAGTGTCCATAAATGGGGTTAAATCCGAGTGGGGATCAGTAACAAGTGGGGTTCCACAGGGATCAGTCTTGGGCCCGTTGTTGTTTATAATATATATCAATGATCTTGATGAAGGAATTACTAGTGATATGAGCAAATTCGCCGATGACACGAAGATAGGTAGGATAATTGATTCAAATGCAGATGTTAGGGAACTTCAGGAGGATTTAGACAAACTCTACTCTTGGTCAGAAAAGTGGCAGATGCAGTTCAATGTAGATAAATGCAAGGTTCTGAAGCTCGGGAGTGTCCATAACCCTAGCACTTATAAGTTAAATAATGTAGAAATTAGCCATACAGATTGCGAAAAGGACTTGGGGGTTATGGTAAGCAGCAACCTTAAACCAAGACAGCAATGCCTAAGCGTACGTAATAAGGCAAATAGATTACTGGGATTTATATCAAGAAGTGTAAGCAACAGAAGTCCAGAGGTCATACTGCGGCTTTATACATCATTAGTAAGGCCTCACCTAGATTATGCAGCTCAATTCTGGTCTCCATATTACAGAATGGACATCAATTCGTTAGAAAACATTCAGCGTAGGATGACTAAATTTATACATAGCATTAGAAATCTTCCTTATGAAGAAAGATTGAAGACTCTTAAGTTACATTCACTTGTTAGACGAAGAATGAGGGGAGACCTGATCGAAGTGTACAAGTGGAAGATAGGTATTAATAAAGGGGATATTAACAAGGTCTTGAGGATATCTCTCCAAGAGAGAACCCGCAGTAATGGATTTAAATTAGATAAGTTTAGATTTAGAAAGGACATAGGAAAGTATTGGTTTGGAAATAGGGTAGTTGATGAGTGGAACAGTCTACCTAGTTGGGTTATTGAGGCTGGGACTTTGGGTAGTTTCAAATTTAGGTTGGATAAGTACATGAGTGGGAGGGGTTGGATTTGAGAGGGACTTGCACATCGGAGCTTGTTTCTTGGGTGGCATTGAAAATTGGGTTGGTCAAATGTTGTTAGTGGGATGAATTGTAAAGGACCTGCCTAGTATGGGCCAACAGGCCTGCTGCAGTGTTCCTCCTTTCTTATGTTCTTATGTTCTTATAAAGTCACTGGACTCTAGATTACCTGTCAAAGAATTCCAGTCAGTTTGACTAAAGTTAAAGTCCTCTACTATGACTATGTTATTGTGTCTAGAAGCCCTAACAATTTTGTCCTAAAGAAGTCTAGTATGGGCCAGCAGGCCTGTTGCAGTGTTCCTACTTTCTTAAGTTCTTATGTTCTTATATAACATCACACTTACCAGTAGGGTGATCGAGGCTAGGACCTTGGGTAGCTTTAAGAAGAGATTGGGTAAATATATGACTGGGAGGAGCACCCACCACAGAGCACAATTCTGGATTTGCTGCAGCTTTAGGACATTCGTTTTGGCAGCGAGAGAAAGGCCCAGAGGTGTATAAGAGAGAAGGGGACGGATGAGAGCCTTGTATAGATGGATCTTGGTGTGTGGGTTTGAGCCTCTGAGCTTGTACAGTCGCCCTAGGGCAGAACTGGCCAAAGCTCTTTTGGCATTTATGTGGGTGTGTAGTCTGAGTCTGGAGTCTAGGTTTACACCTAAGACTGTGGTGCTGTATGTTCTGGGGATGGGTGTTCGTGTGGTGATGGTTCTGAGGTAGACAGGTAGAGGCAGACGTCCTTTGGGGAAGATGTAGGTGATTTTGGATTTGGCGGCATTTGTTTTGATTTGCCACAGGATCTCCCATGCACTTATCCTGTCCACCTCACGTTGAGTTCTGAGTGAGAGGTATCTGTTGCGTTCGTGTGTGGTGAGTTGTGTGATGTCGTCTGCATAAGCCATTGTGAGTGTGTTGTGGTGTGCATGGTCGGGGATGTCATTTGTGTAAAGGATGTACAAGGTGGGGGAAAGGACAGAGCCTTGGGGAACTCCAGCGTGAAGGGTGAAGTGGTCAGAGAGAGAGTCCCTGAACTTTATTCGCATCATGCGGCCATCAAGGAAGTTGCTGAGTAACTTTTTGACATTCAGGGGAGTGTCAAAAAGATTACACAGCTTGTACTTCAGCCCCGAGTGCCAGACCATGTCGAAGGCTTTCTCCATGTCCTTAGTAACCAGGGCCATTGCACAGCCTTGTGCCTTATTTATTTGAATATAATTCAGGATAATGTTGAGAGCTGCCTGCATAGAGCGGTGTTGGCGGAAGCCAAATTGTCGGTCAGTCAGTAGGTGGTTTGTCTCTAGGTGCGTCCTTAGTCTGTGATTGATAAGTATTTCAAATGTCTTCCCAAGGGTCTCCAGTAGACTGATTGGTCTGTAGTTTCTTGGGTCGGTCGAGTCCTTGCCAGGTTTGGGGATGAGTGTGGCTATGGCAGATTTAAATAAGGAGGGGAAGTATCCAGAGGCGAGGCAGGCATTGTAGAGGTCTTTAAGTGCTGAGATGACAGTCCGGGAGGTGTCGGAGTATGTGGTGGGATAGTCCCGAAGCTCCTGGGGCTTTGGGAGGAAGCTTCAGGATTAAGGCTTTGACTGAAGGTTGGGAGAAAGGGGTGTTTAGAATGTGGGTGGAGGTGAGAGAGGAAAGTTGTATAGTAGGGTCGGGACATGTCATGTGTCTGTGTGTGGATATCCAGTGTTCTAAGGCTTGAGTGTGTTGTTGTGCAGCAGGGTCAGGAGGGTGGGGGTGGAAGATGTTTTCCCATATGTCCTTGAAGGCTTGTGCTGCTTGTGTAGGGTCTGTGATGTTTATGTCGTTGTGTGTGATGTGTTGGAAATATGTTGTTTTTGGGACTCCAGTGACTCCGGATGAAGGTCCAGAACTCCTTGGGGTCCTGTATGCGGTGTTTTTCAGCAGCCTGGACAAGGGATAGCCAGTATTTGGCGTGGTCTTCATCCAGGCTACGGATGATGTTGTTCCGTAGGAAAGTGAGGTTTCTGCTGACAAAGGCAAATCTGTGGTGGTTGAATGCAAAACGGTGTCTGTAGTAGAGGAGAAGACGTTTTGTTCTCTCAGAAGGGCGGAAGGAGTATCTGACAGTGTGACGTTTCTTTGGAATCGAGTGATCAGCAGCTTGTGTAATGGAGTCCTGGATGAGAGCAATCTGGGTGTCGATGTCTGAGGTGGGTCTGTTGTCAAAGTTGTGTGTGAGGTTGGTGTTGTTTAGGTGTTGTTTGAAGGAGTCCCAGTTGGCCCTGGAGAATGAGGGAATAGGTCTGGAAGGAATGAAGATAGGGTTAGAGGAGATGTGGAGGGTGATGGGAATGTGGTCTGAGCAGGAAAGGGGGCCTGGTGTGATGTAGTGGTGAAGGTAGAGGCTGGCTCTGTTTGTGATGATAATGTTGGGCTTGCCCTGGCCAAGTGTGCCGAAGAAAGTGTTGAAGTGTGGGCCAAGATGTATCAGGTGTTTTAGTGTGATTAGTTGTTTCAGCTGGTTTCCATGAGTGTTGGTGTATGTGTCGTGAAAGTCTTTGTGTTTGGCGTTGAGGTCAGCAAGAAGGTAGACAGGAATATTTGAGTGATTAAAGAGAAGGGAGAGATCAGGAATGTTGATGTTAGAGTTGGGTCGGGCATATGTGGTATAGATGATGATAGGCCCCTGAAGAGTGAAGACTTTGACAGCCATGCTGTGAGGACAGGTGAATGGGAGGTTTAGGAAGTCATGTCGGATAGTGCTGTTCACCATGATGGCAGTGCCATTGTAGGGATCAGCTCTAGATTGGCGGGATGTGTAACCCTAGTGCCGGATTCGCTGGGTGTTTTGCACACAGGTGCTGTTGAGAAGCAGCACGTCAGGGCGCTCAGTCTCAACGAATTCGGCCAGGATGTGCTTGTTCATGTTGTAGCTGCGTATGTTGAATTGTGTGACCTTAAGGGCCATGTATGTTGTTGTTTGTGGGGGCAGGGTAGGGAGGTCTAGCTAGTTCAGGCTTAGGTCCCATCCTGGTTAGACCATCTGCAATAGTTTCTATGTTGTGGTATGTTTCCGTTTTGCTGTGTCTACTGGTGGACTCTGATGATGGAGGGCGTGAGGGCTTGTGTGGTTTGTGAGTTTTTTTGTGTCTTCACATTCTGTATTGGTGTCAGTGTGTGTGTGTTGTTTATTGCCACTGTTCTTGTTTCTGGTAGGATAGCGGGAGTTATGAGGAGGGATAGGATGATTTGATCCCAGATTAAACTCATGGTGTCCACCGAGGATTGTGGGAGGAGAGTCTGAGTCAAGGGAAGGTGTGGTAGGTGTGGAAGATTCATTATCGGCAGGTGTGCAGGGCGGAGAAGGTGTGATAGGCTCAGGCGGAGTGGGGGTTTCAGGAGGAGGTGGGGGAGGGGTGGGAAGGGTGGGAGTTGTTGAGGTGGATGGGCAGGGAACATGTGGGCATGGAGGGACAGCTGGTGTTGTCCTGGCATGAGGGAGGGAAGGTGAGGTCAGTTGCAATGCTTGAGGCAGATTGGAGAAGGTTGGAGCACACGCCTGTGACGTTGTCCAGGCGGGGGGGAGGGGGTAAGGAGAAGTCAGGGGGAAATTAATTGGTGTTAGGCCATTTGCTGTGAGGAGGCCGTTTAAAAGCTTGGGGAGGTCAGCTTCATAATATTTGGGAATCAGGACAGAAAGGTGTACAATTGTGGAGATCATGTTATTTGTTGAGTTGGTGTCTGTGTGTGAGGGTAATGAGGTGGCAGGTCCTCTGATAGTGCTAGCGTAGGTGGGGGAGGTGGACAGGGAGGGGGGAACCTGAGAGGTGGGGGGAGGATGGGGGGGTGGCTTGGGGTAGAGAAGGGAAGTTGTCAGAGGAAAGAGTAGGCTGTGGTTGGGAAGAGAATGGGTTAGGAGAGTTTGCAGCATTATCGGCACGAAGGTTGAGAGTGTAGTCTTTTCGTTTTTGGCATTGGAATGAGGTGGCAGGGTGGGGTTGTTGGCAGTTGGGGCATTTTAAAGGGTTGGAGCAGTTGGTCCAGTAGTGGTCAGGGGAAGAACATTTAGAGCATATTTGTTTCTTAGAGCAGTTTTTTTTCGTGACTGTATTCGTAGCATTTTAGGCATTGTATAATAGGAATGTAGTTCGGAGTGAATAGGGAAGTATTTGGGATTAGGCACATCATGGCACGGATGCCATGTTGCAGGAGGTGAGAAGCTTCGTCGGGAGTGGAGCAGCGTATTTTGAGTGTGTTAGAGTTGGGAGGTCTGTATATGTCCTCAACAGTGACGTCATTGTTGTTGGCAATATCCTGTATTAAGTCAGTCCAGTTGTGTTGGTATGCAGTCAGTACATGTATAGAGTTGTCGATATATTCAGCAAAAACTGTGCTCCTGACGCGGTGCTCAGGGGTCCAGTTGATGGTGAAACCTGCATCTGAGAGTTGAGATCTGATAGGCTTTGAGCAGAAAGTTTTGTAGGAAGTAGGATGAAGACGCACCTTAAAGCCAGAGTTGGTAGGGAATACGCTGAGGAGGAGGAGTTTGGGTGATGCTGAAGAGAATTTTTGGGCAGTCAGTGGTTGCTTTATCAGGTTTGGAATAGTTTAAAAGAAGGGAACAGTTCACATTTTGTAGATGAATGGTTCAGAGAACCGACATGTTGATAAATTAGACACATGTGCAACTCTTGGGTATCTTTATTGAGGAAACGTTTCGCCACACAGTGGCTTCATCAGTCCATACAAAGGAGAATCTTGAAGAATAGGAGGAGAATGAGGTAATCAGTCCCTCAACCTTGAGTCGATGTGGTCAGTCCATCAATCTTGAATAGAATACGGCATACGTGCTGAGAAGGAGCTTATAAACCGTTGGCAGGAGAGGTGAAGCAGTCAGAGGCAGTGTAACACTTATTCAATGTTGAAGTAGGTCGTGCCCAAGAATTAGGCAAGCGAAGAATTCCCAAGTATTAAGATCCCAAGAAGATGCAGTGTCAGACAGGTTTGTAGATGAATGGTTCAGAGAACCGACATGTTGATAAATTAGACACATGTGCAACTCTTGGGTATCTTTATTGAGGAAACGTTTCGCCACACAGTGGCTTCATCAGTCCATACAAAGGAGAATCTTGAATAGGAGGAGAATGAGGTAATCAGTCCCTCAACCTTGAGTCGATGTGGTCAGTCCATCAATCTTGAATAGAATACGGCATATGTGCTGAGAAGGAGCTTATAAACCGTTGGCAGGAGAGGTGAAGCAGTCAGAGGCAGTGTAACACTTAATCAAATGCTACCCAAGCAATAAGCTCAGGTGCAAGTCCGACTCAAATCCAACCCCTCTCACTCATGCACGTATTTATCCAGCCATAGCTTTTAGAACATAAGTAAGGAGGAACACTGCAATAGGCCTGTTGGCCTATTGCAGTGGAGGGAGCTGTTAGGTCTTTAAACTAGGAATAGTTAGTGGTATGGGTTTTGGTGGGAAAACAGTGAAGTTGCAGTGTAGTAATATGAGTACTAGGAGAACTAGTAATAGGCAAAATGAGGTGGACATTGGAAAGCCAGTGGCACTAATTGACAAGGACAATAATAGGTTTAGCAGAATAACAGAAAGGAGCAGGAAGGGTAAAGAGAAAGGAGGGTCATTAAATATATATTACACAAATAGTCTTAGTGCTAGGAATAAGATGGACGAGTTGAGACTAGTTGCTAGTGCAGGTAACATTGATGTATTTGACTTAACTGAGACGTGGTTCAATTTGAAAAAATCGGGACATGCCTGCGGAATGTCACATTCACGGTTTTAAATTGTTTCAAGTAGATAGAAGTATCGGGAAGGGGGGTGGGGTGGCATTGTATGTCCGAGATCGCTTGAACTGTTGCATAAAAACAGGTATTAAGTCTGAAGTAACACATACAGAGTCTGTTTGGATAGAACTTTCAGAGGGGCATGAAAAATTGATTTTAGGTGTGATATACCATCCCCCAAACTTAGATAGGGACCAGGGGAGACTACTAAGGGAGGAAATTGTTAGGGCCACAAGGCACAATATTGTAGTAATTCTAGGAGACTTTAACTTTAGTCATATTGTTTGGAATTTCTTGACTGGGAATTTAGAATCATACGACTTCTTAGAAGTAGTTCAGGATTGTTTTTTGAAACAGTTTGTGACAGAACCTACAAGGGGGTAATAACCTGCTTGACTTAGTTCTGGCTAACAATGAATCCCTTGTTAATAATTCAGAAATTTCGGAGGAACTCTGTGCCAGCGACCACAAATCAATTACATTTAGCATTGAATGGAAGTATGATAGTAGGGATAACTCATTAACAGTCCCAGATTTACACTTAGCAGATTACGATGGGCTCAGAGAACACTTATCATCTGTTGACTGGGGTAACGAAGAGACCTATCAATATGACAGTTTTCTGAACACTATACATGAGGCTCAAAGAACGTTTATCCCGTATAAAGAAATTAGATCAAATAGAAATGACCCAAAATGGAAGAATAATAGGCTGAAATATCTACTAGGGTATAAGAAAGGAATTTATAGACATATCAAAAGAGGTGAGGTCATCTTATGAATCAGTATATTGACATTAAGAGGGACATTAAAAAGGGGATAAGAAAAGCTAAAAGGGACTATGAAATTAAAGTTGCTAGGGATTCTAAAACTAACCCAAATTTTTTTCCAGGTCTATAGAACAAAAGTTAGAGATAAGATAGGTCCCCTTAAAAATAACTATGGGCATATTACTGACAAAGAGAATGAAATGTGCTCGATTTAAAATAATTATTTTCTCTCGGTTTTTACACAGGAAGACACTAATAATATTCCAGTAATTAATTTTTATAGTGGGCCAGAAGAAGATAAATTATGTAACATCACAGTCACTAGTGAAATGGTTCTGAAGCAGGTAGACTGACTGAAGCAAAATAAGTCGCCGGGTCCTGATGAGGTTTTTTCAAGGGTTCTTAAGGAATGCAAAATGGATCTCTGTGAACCATTAACTAATATTTTTAATTTATCTTTTCAAACAGATGTAGTGTCTGATATGTGGAAGATGGCTAATGTAATTCCTATTTTTAAAACGAGACAAGTCGTTACTGTCAAATTACCGCCTAGTAAGCCTGACCTCAATTGTAGGCAAATTACTAGAGTCAATTATAGCTGAGATTATAAGAAGCCATCTCGATAAGCATAGCTTGATTAATGATACTCAGCATGGATTCACAAGAGGCCGGTCTTGTCTAACTAATTTATTAACTTTCTTCAGTAAAGCTTTTGAGGCTGTTGACCACGATAAAGAATTTGATATTATTTACTTAGATTTTAGTAAGGCTTTTGATAGAGTTCCACACCAAAGACTGTTGAAGAAAGTGGCAGCTCATGGCATTGGGGGAAAAGTGCTCTCGTGGATTGAGTCATGGCTTACAGACAGGAAGCAGAGTGTGTCCATAAATAGGGTTAAATCCGAATGGGGATCTGTAACAAGTGGTATTCCTCAGGGATCAGTCTTGGGTCCATTGTTGTTTTTAATATATATCAATGATCTTGATGAAGGAACTACTAGTGATTTGAGCAAATTCGCCGATGACACAAAGATAGGTAGGATAATTGATTCAAACGTAGATGTTAGGGAACTTCATGAGGATTTAAACAAACTCTGTTCTTTGTCAGAAAAGTGGCAGATGCAGTTCAATGTAGATAAATGCAAGGTTCTGAAGCTTGGGAGTGTCCATACCCCTAGCACTTATAAGTTAGATAATGTAGAACTTAGCCATGTAGATTGCGAAAAAGACTTGAGGGTTATGGTGAACAGCAATCTCAAACCAAGACAGCAGTGCCTAAGCGTCCGTAATAAAGCAAATAGATTATTGGGATTTATATCAAGAAGTGTAAGCAACAGAAGTCCAGAGGTCATACTGCAGCTTTATACATCATTAGTAAGGCCTCACCTAGATTATGCAGCTCAGTTCTGGTCTCCATATTACAGAATGGACATAAATTCGTTGGAAAACATTCAGCGTAGGATGACTAAATTAATACATAGCATTAAAAATCTTCCTTATGAAGAAAGATTGAAGACTCTTAAATTACATTCACTTGTTAGACGAAGAATGAGGGGAGACATGATCGAAGTGTATAAGTGGAAGATAGGTATTAATAAAGGGGATATTAATAAGGTCTTGAGGATATCTCTTCAAGGGAGAACCTACCAACCTGTTGGTATTGTATACCGTTTTGATATTCAAGCAAAAGTAAAGCTCAAAATATGATAATTACCTGACCCTTTGTCTGTTTAATCCAGCCACATATGCACCACCTGGACCAAACTCACTCGTGGGCGGTGCAGCAAACACAGTACGTAACGTCACTGATGACTGATCATGGTGATACCAGGGCGATTAAGGGTTTTTCCAAACCTCATAAATAAAATTATCGATTTATTGTAGTTTATCATATAGTGTCACTGATTTTCCCTATATAGGCCTATTTGTACTCTGTAATCATATACAGTGGACCCCCGGTTAACGATATTTTTTCACTCCAGAATTATGTTCAGGTGCCAGTACTGACCGAATTTGTTCCCATAAGGAATATTTTGAAGTAGATTAGTCCATTTCAGACCCCCAAACATACATGTACAAACGCACTTACATAAATACACTTACATAATTGGTCGCATTCGGAGGTGATCGTTATGCGGGGGTCCACTGTAATAGGTTATATAGAAACAAAGGATTTTTATCTTATGTTCCTGCAGCACTGCCTAGTATGGGCCAACAGGCCTGCTGCAGTGTTCCCCTTTTCTTATGTTCTTAGTGTCACCTCCTTCAGAGGCTCTTTGGTGTCACCCCCTAAATGGTGTCACCCAGGGCGGCCCCTCCGCCCCCCCTAACGACAACTCTGTATTTAGTCTCATAAACACGCTAAGATAACAGGGATATCTTGCTACTCCTACTTACACTTTGGTCACACTTCACAGACACGCACATGCATATATATATATACATACATCTAGGTTTTTCTCCTTTTTCTAAATAGCTCTTGTTCTTTTTTATTTCTTCTATTGTCCATGGGGAAGTGGAAAAGAATCTTTCCTCCGTAAGCCATGCGTGTCGTATGAGGCGACTAAAATGCCGGGAGCAATGGGCTAGTAACCCCTTCTCCTGTATACAATTACTAAAAAAGAGAAGAAGAAAAACTTTATAAAACTGGGTTGCTTAAATGTGCGTGGATGTAGTGCGGATGACAAGAAACAGATGATTGCTGATGTTATGAATGAAAAGAAGTTGGATGTCCTGGCCCTAAGCGAAACAAAGCTGAAGGGGGTAGGAGAGTTTCAGTGGGGGGAAATAAATGGGATTAAATCTGGAGTATCTGAGAGAGTTAGAGCAAAGGAAGGGGTAGCAGTAATGTTAAATGATCAGTTATGGAAGGAGAAAAGAGAATATGAATGTGTAAATTCAAGAATTATGTGGATTAAAGTAAAGGTTGGATGCGAGAAGTGGGTCATAATAAGCGTGTATGCACCTGGAGAAGAGAGGAATGCAGAGGAGAGAGAGAGATTTTGGGAGATGTTAAGTGAATGTATAGGAGCCTTTGAACCAAGTGAGAGAGTAATTGTGGTAGGGGACTTGAATGCTAAAGTAGGAGAAACTTTTAGAGAGGGTGTGGTAGGTAAGTTTGGGGTGCCAGGTGTAAATGATAATGGGAGCCCTTTGATTGAACTTTGTATAGAAAGGGGTTTAGTTATAGGTAATACATATTTTAAGAAAAAGAGGATAAATAAGTATACACGATATGATGTAGGGCGAAATGACAGTAGTTTGTTGGATTATGTATTGGTAGATAAAAGACTGTTGAGTAGACTTCAGGATGTACATGTTTATAGAGGGGCCACAGATATATCAGATCACTTTCTAGTTGTAGCTACACTGAGAGTAAAAGGTAGATGGGATACAAGGAGAATAGAAGCATCAGGGAAGAGAGAGGTGAAGGTTTATAAACTAAAAGAGGAGGCAGTTAGGGTAAGATATAAACAGCTATTGGAGGATAGATGGGCTAATGAGAGCATAGGCAATGGGGTCGAAGAGGTATGGGGTAGGTTTAAAAATGTAGTGTTAGAGTGTTCAGCAGAAGTTTGTGGTTACAGGAAAGTGGGTGCAGGAGGGAAGAGGAGCGATTGGTGGAATGATGATGTAAAGAGAGTAGTAAGGGAGAAAAAGTTAGCATATGAGAAGTTTTTACAAAGTAGAAGTGATGCAAGGAGGGAAGAGTATATGGAGAAAAAGAGAGAAGTTAAGAGAGTGGTGAAGCAATGTAAAAAGAGAGCAAATGAGAGAGTGGGTGAGATGTTATCAACAAATTTTGTTGAAAATAAGAAAAAGTTTTGGAGTGAGATTAACAAGTTAAGAAAGCCTAGAGAACAAATGGATTTGTCAGTTAAAAATAGGAGAGGAGAGTTATTAAATGGAGAGGTAGAGGTATTGGGAAGATGGAAGGAATATTTTGAGGAATTGTTAAATGTTGATGAAGATAGGGAAGCTGTGATTTCGTGTATAGGGCAAGGAGGAATAACATCTTGTAGGAGTGAGGAAGAGCCAGTTGTGAGTGTGGGGGAAGTTCGTGAGGCAGTAGGTAAAATGAAAGGGGGTAAGGCAGCCGGGATTGATGGGATAAAGATAGAAATGTTAAAAGCAGGTGGGGATATAGTTTTGGAGTGGTTGGTGCAATTATTTAATAAATGTATGGAAGAGGGTAAGGTACCTAGGGATTGGCAGAGAGCATGCATAGTTCCTTTGTATAAAGGCAAAGGGGATAAAAGAGAGTGCAAAAATTATAGGGGGATAAGTCTGTTGAGTGTACCTGGTAAAGTGTATGGTAGAGTTATAATTGAAAGAATTAAGAGTAAGACGGAGAATAGGATAGCAGATGAACAAGGAGGCTTTAGGAAAGGTAGGGGGTGTGTGGACCAGGTGTTTACAGTGAAACATATAAGTGAACAGTATTTAGATAAGGCTAAAGAGGTCTTTGTGGCATTTATGGATTTGGAAAAGGCGTATGACAGGGTGGATAGGGGGGCAATGTGGCAGATGTTGCAAGTGTATGGTGTAGGAGGTAGGTTACTGAAAGCAGTGAAGAGTTTTTACGAGGATAGTGAGGCTCAAGTTAGAGTATGTAGGAAAGAGGGAAATTTTTTCCCAGTAAAAGTAGGCCTTAGACAAGGATGTGTGATGTCACCGTGGTTGTTTAATATATTTATAGATGGGGTTGTAAGAGAAGTAAATGCGAGGGTCTTGGCAAGAGGCGTGGAGTTAAAAGATAAAGAATCACACACAAAGTGGGAGTTGTCACAGCTGCTCTTTGCCGATGACACTGTGCTCTTGGGAGATTCTGAAGAGAAGTTGCAGAGATTGGTGGATGAATTTGGTAGGGTGTGCAAAAGAAGAAAATTAAAGGTGAATACAGGAAAGAGTAAGGTTATGAGGAGAACAAAAAGATTAGGTGATGAAAGATTGAATATCAGATTGGAGGGAGAGAGTATGGAGGAGGTGAACGTATTCAGATATTTGGGAGTGGACGTGTCAGCGGATGGGTCTATGAAAGATGAGGTGAATCATAGAATTGATGAGGGAAAAAGAGTGAGTGGTGCACTTAGGAGTCTGTGGAGACAAAGAACTTTGTCCTTGGAGGCAAAGAGGGGAATGTATGAGAGTATAGTTTTACCAACGCTCTTATATGGGTGTGAAGCGTGGGTGATGAATGTTGCAGCGAGGAGAAGGCTGGAGGCAGTGGAGATGTCATGTCTGAGGGCAATGTGTGGTGTGAATATAATGCAGAGAATTCGTCGTTTGGAAGTTAGGAGGAGGTGCGGGATTACCAAAACTGTTGTCCAGAGGGCTGAGGAAGGGTTGTTGAGGTGGTTCGGACATGTAGAGAGAATGGAGCGAAACAGAATGACTTCAAGAGTGTATCAGTCTGTAGTGGAAGGAAGGCGGGGTAGGGGTCGGCCTAGGAAGGGTTGGAGGGAGGGGGTAAAGGAGGTTTTGTGTGCGAGGGGCTTGGACTTCCAGCAGGCATGCGTGAGCGTGTTTGATAGGAGTGAATGGAGACAAATGGTTTTTAATACTTGACGTGCTGTTGGAGTGTGAGCAAAGTAACATTTATGAAGGGATTCAGGGAAACCGGCAGGCCGGACTTGAGTCCTGGAGATGGGAAGTACAGTGCCTGCACTCTGAAGGAGGGGTGTTAATGTTGCAGTTTAAAAACTGTAGTGTAAAGCACCCTTCTGGCAAGACAGTGATGGAGTGAATGATGGTGAAAGTTTTTCTTTTTCGGGCCACCCTGCCTTGGTGGGAATCGGCCGGTGTGATAATAAAAAAAATAATAAATGTCTAGCCTTGAATGATCCATCAAGCTGATAGGAACGCAGGTCTTCACCACTGCAGAGATGTGGGATAGTTGCCTGGGGTTAACTACAATGAGGTACGTAGATCAAGGGTGACGCCTCTGAACTCAAGTGAAGTTCCACTCCTTCAGCACTGTCTCTGTAGTTGCCAGATGACCCTAGCTGGCATTCCAAGCTAGAAAGAGACAAAAGTTAACCACTGCTTGATAAATCACTCACCATGATAAGTAAAGCATTTAAAAGACTGGTGAGGATTTAAACATGAAAGTCAAGGCAGGATGAACCAAGTCTCAAAATTAGATAAAAGTGAAGCTTTTAACCAATATATCCATTAAAATAGGAACAGAGGCATTTACAGTTGTGTTGGGAGCTGCGAGTCAAGTGATTTTCCATTTGGTCGGAGTCCCACACGTCACCTTTCAGTGTGGAGAAAGAGGGGGGGGAGGGATAGCGGGAGCTAGACACTGACCCTACCTTAACAAGCAGCCTGGCAATCAAACTATCGTCACCATATATTCGCTTACTACTCCTATCTGTTGAACTTTTCCCTCACACCCAATCACTATATTTCTTTGTACAACTATGTATTATGTCCAGATAATAAATAAATAAATAAATAAATTGAAGACTCTTGTTTGTGTATGGCAGATGAGGCAGAGGGAGGGGAGGCGAGTTTATTGTTGGAGAATATGACACTAATATCAACTCTGCAGCTTATTTATCTATCACAATTCAACTAATATGACAGAATAAACAATATTAATAACATAGAAACATGGAATATACTCTAGAATGAAGAAAATAAGTCATTATGAATGTCACAAGAGGTGTTCTGTTTTTGTTGTTGGGTATACAAGGGCCACTGTCAGCATAAGCTGTCCATAATGGTGGTGAAGCAGCAGCTGAGGTGGCAGTGTTTACTGTAGCCCTAAATAGCTCCAGCAACATTGGAGGAGTTAGTAGAATCTCTGAATCACTGAAGTGTTTATGGAGGGGGATTTCCCTTTCAAACAATAGTAACTCCTCCATCCTCTCCCCTCCTTCCATCTTCCATACATCAACACATCTTCATTAAAAGTAAGTGTCATTTTATTATTGTTTTACTCTGCATGTCTCATTGTTTTCTGTGTAGGTAAATGTATGTTTCACGTAAGAAATTATTTTTTTTAATACTTTTGGGTGTCTGGAACAGATTAATTGGATTTACATTATTTCTTATGGGGAAAATGAATTTGGAAATCATCAGATTTGGGTTTAGTCACTTTCTCTCTGGAATGGATTAATTACGATAAACGGGGTCCACTGTAATCAGCTATGCATGCGTTTCATAGTATATCTCTGAAGTAAGTCATTGACCTGTTTCATGTTGTATTACCGTTAATAATAAACAGATTGAAAGGAATTTCCCAACAGACATAAAACTGAATGTTTTAATTTTGGGTGGTGACACTTTTGAAGTGTCAGTAAAGAGTGATTCCTCGATTAGTGACGAAATCATTTACTGACGAGGTCTTAGGCCCCTATCTCCATCGTTAAATGAGGAGAAGCTGTATATATCAGGTTTCTATGTTATTCATATTGTTTATTATGTCATATTAGATGAATTATGATAGATAAATAAGCCATAGAGTTTATATTAGCGTCATATTCAAGTATTTTGTCCTGCCTCCTGAGAGCATGAATAATGCTGGAACGAATTAATGGCATTTCAGTTAATTTAAATGAGGAAAATTGTCTTGGCATATGAGCAGATTGGGATACGAGCAAGGTCATGGAATGGATTAAACTCGTAAGCTGAGGTTCCATTGTATTTCTAGACAATTGTAAATGACCAAGGCAGGTGAAAATGTTCACCTGTTGGTGTGTTTGTGACTATTTGAGTACTATTTCAGCATGTAACATTAGTGTCATAACAAAGATTGGCTATGAAATCACAAGTACTGCTATAAATTGTAATTATCACACAAAAAATATTAAAATTAAAATAAAAACAAGAAAAAAAGGTATGTCGGCAACACTTCTGCAAGTGGCAGGATTCGATGTTGCCGTCAGGTGAGCACCCAGCACCAACTTCGCGGGCTTATATCTCGGTAAGTATTGATCCTAATTTTTTTTATCTTATAATGTGTATTGTAATGCCCTCTTCATTTAAAAAAAAAGGATTTTTTTTTTTCAAAATGTTCGGAGCACTGGGCAAGTGAATGTAGATCTATGTTTGGACAATTTAACCCTTTGGTGTCGAAAAATATTCGATTTTTTTTTTTATCAAAGTGTTAAGATTAATTTTCTGATTGTTTTAAGCCCCCCCCCCAAAAAAAAAAAAAATTGCGATCAGTACTTACCGAGATATAGAGTAGTAAATTTGGCAGAAAATGAACCGCTTATGGCAACAGTGGCAAATGCCACTCTCCCGGTAAACTTTGGTTTACTTCCATTTAAAAGTTTCTTGTTTTTTCACTATTTTATTTTTTCACATAACTTATGTGGCCTGTGAGACCAAAGTATGGTGCAATGTTCATATATACATATGTTGAATGCAACACAATTGTAGCAAAAACACTAGTATCATCATATTGTTTACAAAACTTGTTTACACAAACAATATAAAAAAAATTTTATTACTATTGTTCTATAATATATATACATATGTACAATCACTGGACACTTTCCTAGAACTGCTGCAGCTTGTGGAATTCTTTGATACATGGGTGTATGCACAGTGGTGGTTTACACTTCTCTCACATAAAACGAGTTTCTCTGCATTTTGTGGGTGTTTTGTGGTATGTGCACAGACATAGCACCTCTTCTGAGCATTTTTCTTGACAGTAGTAGGAGGCAGTGGTATGGGGTAGTGATCACCAAGTCTCAGACGAGAGGGCATGTGTTGACAATTTCGTGGGCTCTGGTCTATTTTAAGTGTTGTTCCTTGGTACTTGAATATTATTTATCTGATGACTGACAAACAAAAGTCACCATATTTGGGTTTGTTGTTGGTCTTCAACTTATACATATTATATGCATTCAGCATGGAAATGTCAAGAAGATGGAAAAAGAGTTTTATGTACCACTTATAATTCTTTTGAACACAATCAGGAAACCCAATCTGCATGTCACATTTCTCCACTAAATGCATATTGAGGTTGTAGTTCATCACAGCTGCAGGTTTTACAGTGGGTTCATTGATCTCTATTCTGCTTGCCAGTGTCTACCATTTTATGTCAGTGAACTGATGTCAACAGTGTGACATCACGTTTGTCATGCCACCGAAATGCCATGATGTCATTGGCAGCAAACACCTGAACATCACCTCTACGAGTGCCTGAGTCGAACCTGGGCATATGCTTACAATTTCCACGCACTGTGCCACACTCATCTGCCATGTTCACTCACAAGAAATCACTGAGTAAGGGGCTTGTGTACCAGTTATCAGTATATAAAATATGCCCCTTACCAAGATATGGCTCCATCATTGTTCTAACCACATCACCAGAGATACCCAGTAACTGCCAGTTTACCTGGAGTTTACCTGGAGAGAGTTCCGGGGGTCAACGCCCCCGCGGCCCGGTCTGTGACCAGGCCTCCTTGTACACAATTATATCCAAATCAAGACCACTTTTGCAATCACACAGCACAAATAACTTTATACCAAAGCATTTCCTCTTGCTTGGTATGTACTGCTTGAATGACAGCCTGCCTTTTAACAAAATTAAAGACTCATAAATAACAAGCTTCCTGAAGGGATAAAAATACAGACAGTACTTTTGTTTCTTGTACATAAACACATTCCTGATCTTACATAACCTGTCGCTTCTGTCAAGCCTTGTTTTGTCTGAGAAGTGTAGCATACATAGTATTTACTGGTATAATGTCACCGAAAATTGGGGTTGAAATCAGGAGGTCTGTCGACCAGTATGTGTTGACATTGTGCTTATACACATGTGGCATAAGCATTATTGTGGCAAAGAACAGATACATCCCTGCCACAGTTGTGTCCTTCCACTGGTGTAGGCATGATCTTGGTGAAAGAATTGTGTTTGCCATGGTGTACTCAAAGTATGTATTGCTCTCCCTGACAATAATGTCCATCAGGGGTTCATCGAAGAGTAACTGAAAACATTCCAGTTCAGTGGCATTGTTCCCAAGTGTACATGATGGCCATATTCCACTTTATATTTAATCAAAGTGATGGAGATTGGGAACAAAATTGTCACCTTGCTGCCAATCCCAGATGCAGTCTGCTGGTGGGTACTGGATATTTACAGGTGGATGTTGTGGGAGTGTGGGGTTGGTTGATGGTGGTTGTGACTGTGCTGAGTTAGCAGTGTGGCCTGCTGCTAGTGCCACATTACTCATGCCACCACCATCACCTGCTGCCCCACTCACATTATTCAACCCCATTATAACAATATCGTTATCTTCACTATCAGTTCGTGGTGTAGGCCATGGGATGTACTCCAAGATATACTCTTTTCCCTTGGAACAACACGTGACACACTACCAGAATGCATGCTGTGTTGTACATACTGCCGCTTCGCTGGAGAATATTCGCCCTCACTGTCGCAACTAGAACTGCTTTCAATAGCTTGGAAATCACTATCATTATCACTTTCACTGCTCACATCAGAGTTCTGTACATGGTGAAATAGTTTCCTCTATCATCCTGATACAGGTGAATGTGAATGAGACGGCCTTAACCGGAGGTGGAAGGTTGTGGGTCATCTGGATTTTCATCACTAATTACATTATCCTGGGTGCTGCTTTCAGTCACACCCACTCCAAAGCCATGAAATTCACTTTCACTGGCACTTCCATCACTGTTAGAGCTATCACTTTGGAACAAAAGACCTCCAGTCTGCCGAGGAGTGAGGCACTTCATACCGCGAGTCATGGTGAACAAGGACTACCAAGATGGTGTTCCCACAATGCACCGCTGAGTCCCCAGTTTTTTTCACAGGGTGCACACCCACCACACAGACCGATTCTCTCACATGTAGGCCTACCAGCTTTCTCCTGCTTGATTTGAGGCTGCTAGAATTTATGCACACAAATATGTCAAACACTGTGGCTCAGAACACATCTATATACGACCGAAACAGTCAAAGGGTTAAGAGTGTAGCAATTAAGTGTAACATGAAGAGTGTAGCATTAAGAGTGTAGCAATTATAAGTCACTCTGTCTGACTTTTTTGGGTTATCCTCGGTTCTCTACACATGTAGTCAGGAGCAGGAATGGCTGCTGTGGTGGCCCTATGCACCCTAGCAACAACAGTGGCCGCTGTGCTGCCACCTCCACTACCACTACTCACATACGTAATATTTCATGCATCATAGTGTATATATCATGTTTCTATCTTATTAACCCTTTGATTGTTATGGTCATATAGATATACGTCTTACGAGCCAATGTGTTTAATGTGTTAATACGCCAAAATTCTAGCAGCTTCAAATCAAGCAGGAGAAAGCTGGTAGGCCCACATGTGAGAGAATGGGTCTCCATGGTCAGTGTGCACCATATAAAAAAAAATCAGGGAGCCAGTGGTGCATTGTTGGAATGCCATTGCAGTAGTCCTTGTTCAGCAAGCCTAGTGGTAAGAAATATGTGACTACCCGGCAAATCTGGGACTCTTCTCTTCCCAGGTGATGCTCTAACACAGATGGAAGTGTCAGTGAAGATAAATTTCATGGTTTTGAGGAGTTTGTGACCAAAGGACCCATGATACCAGAAAAAAGAAAGAAAGAGAAAGGAGAAAGAAGGAGAAAGAAGGAGAATGAAAGAGAATGAAAGAGAATGAAAGAGAATGAAAGAGAATGAAAGAGAATGAAAGAGAATGAAAGAGAATGAAAGAGAAAGAAATAGAAAGAAGGAGAATGAAGGAGAAAGGAGAAAAAAGAAAAAAAGGAGAAAGAAGAAAGAGAATTAGGTAGGAGGATGAAGGGGAAGGGAACATTGGACCCCATTGTTTTGACAGGTGGTAGGGGGAGTGGATAATAATACAATATGTCATTTTGACAGCGGCCAGACCCTGACTCAGCACATTTAGAAGGCCACACACAACACAGTGAAAGTGTCCAGAGACTATATATGTGTATATATATTATAAAAACCAGTAGGAAGGAAGGAAAGAATGAAGAAAGAAAGGTAGGTAGGAAGGAATGATGACACGTTTACCTAGGATAACTACCTAACACAATTGTCTGCTACTACTATGAAGAAAACTGCTCAGAGAGGTGTTTTGTCTGTGCACATAAAAAAAAAAATGCAGACACGCTCGTTTTATGTGTGAGGAGTGTAAACCACCATTGTGTATGAAACCATGTTTCAAAGAGTTCCACAAGCTGTAGAACTTCTAGGAACATGTCCAGTGACTGTGCATTTGTATATATATTATAGAACAATAGTACAGGTCCTCCATCACAAATCCGGCATCACTGGGACCTGTAGTGTGCCGGATTACAGAGTGGTTAGGTTAGAATACTTAATAAAATTAACCAACTTGACTTGCACAAAGTTCATTGAACATCGGCAAAAATCGAACATTTCCGCTACTTTGAGCTCAATTTAAAGGTACTTTTCATCATGAAAGCAATCAAAATCATGTCTATTTCTGTAATATTTCTTCCATTCTATCAAATGAGACCAAAAAAACGAGAATATAACCATAAAAAACATACAAAAATATACCACAAAGAGGCGGCTAATGGCTGAGAAGTGAGCTCCCTTATTTATCGTCCGTCTTTTTTATTTTTGGTGTATGTTAAGAAGCATCTTTCCATCATACATTGCCCAAGTTTCAATGAAATAGCCCAACAAACAACTGAGAAAAAAAAAATATTTACCAAAAATCATGGCAAGCCCAAGCCAGGTACTGGAAATAAGTCACTTTGACTTTTTTGGGTTATCCCAGGTTCTCTATACATACGCTGCTGTGTATGATAATCTGTGTAATTGTATTTGTGTATAGTACTTGAATAAACTTACTTACTTCTAGTCTGTCAACTGAGTACAAGAAACCGCCCATTCACCTATTTCAACTACCCAATAAAGTGGTCAGAAATTGGCAATTTGGCCAATTTCACAAATGTCAATTTCAAAATAGGGTCCAGAATAGACAATGCAGACATTCCTGGCATTAAAATAATATTTTCTCTGTTTATTAGTCACGGCTCCAGGCCCCTCTTATATTACTCTTGCTTACCATTTGGAATTTTTATTCACATAAATAAATAGAAGATTTACTGTTATGCAGACTACTTCATTATTGGAATTGTATAAATAATGTCAACCCATTCTTGACTACGTATTGGAATTTGGACTGGGAGGTGGACAGGTATTGTACGGTGACGTCATTTGTTTACTCGAGCACCGCTAAAGAATAGAACTTTTCTGCTAATCTGAGCGCAATTTCAAGGTACTTTTCGTCATGTAAGCAATTAAAATCATATCTATTTCTGTAATATATCTTCCATTCTATCAGATAAGTCTGAAAAAATGAGAATATAACCGTAAAAACCATGCAAAAATATATCGCTAAGCGGCCGCTAATGCCTGAGAAGTTAACTCAGCTATTTATGGTCTGATTTCTTTTATTTTTGGTGTACATTAACCCTTTGAGGGTTGACAGGCCCTCTCCGAAACTCGTTCTCAGGGTCGGCCAAATTTAAAAAAAAAAAAAAAAAAATTCTTATGAAAAAATAGTTGTTTTTTTTTCTAAACATTATAGGCTAAACAAAAAAAAATTACCATCAATACTTACCGAGATATGGAGGCGTGAAGCTTGCCAAAATTGAATAACAGACGATGCAACATCCCCCCAATGAAAAGCAGGGGTGTCACTAGCACGTTAAGAGACCATACAATAAGTGTCAGGGGCCCGAGACTGTTCAACTGCCTCCCAGCATACATAAGGGGGATTACCAACAGACCCCTGGAAGTCTTCAAGCTGGCACTGGACAAGCACCTAAAGTCGGTTCCTGACCAGCTGGGCTGTGGCTCGTACGTTGGTTTGCGTGCAGCCAGCAGCAACAGCCTGGTTGATCAGGCTCTGATCCACCAGGAGGCCTGGTCACAGACCGGGCCGTGGGGGCGTTGACCCCCGGAACTCTCTCCAGGTAAACTCCAGGTAAACATCTGGTAACATCGCTGACTGCCGTCACCCGGTATTTTTCTATTTACTTTTTTATGTACTATTTTCAATTTTTCAATTTTTCTTTTTCTGAGTAACTTTTATGGCCTCTGAGGCCAACATGATCAGTATTTTGTAAGTTATTTCTTTTTCAATACTACACAATAAGGGCATAAAC
The DNA here is from genome assembly GCF_038502225.1 of Cherax quadricarinatus. Taxonomy (NCBI): domain Eukaryota; kingdom Metazoa; phylum Arthropoda; class Malacostraca; order Decapoda; family Parastacidae; genus Cherax; species Cherax quadricarinatus. The sequence continues at coordinate 6,074,708 of NC_091315.1, forward strand.
ACTGTTGTCATTATTTTGTTTATAGAAAATATTTACACAAACAAACGATATGAAATGTTGTTTATTACTATTTTTCTATATTTTATATACACATATACAGTCACAGGACATGTTTCTAGAAGTTCTGCAGCCTGTGGAACTCTTTGAAACATGGTGTCATGCACAGTGGTGTTTTACATTCCTCACACATAAAATGAGTGTCTCTGCGTTGTTGTGGGCGTTTTATTGTATGTGAACAGACGTAGCACCTCTTCTGAGCCTTTTTCTTGAAAGCAGTAGCAGGCACTTTTACCAGGAAGTGATCACCATGCTTCAGACGAGCAGGTAGTTGTTGATAATTTGGTGGGCGGTCAATTGCAGGTGCTGTTCCTTGGTACTTGAATACTATTTGTCTGATGACAGACAAACAGAATTCGCCATACTGTGGTTTGTTTCTGGTCCTCATCTTATACATATTATAAGCATTGAGCATGTAAATGTCCAGAAGATGAAAAAAGAGTTTTATGTACCACTTATAACTCTTGCGAACACAATCAGCAAACCCAATCTGCATGTCACATTTGTCCACTGAATGCATGTTGAAGGTGTAATCAATCACAGCTGCAGGTTTTAGAATGGGTTCATTGCTCTCTCTATGCTGCCTGCCACTGTCTGCCATTTCATTAGGGTGAACTGATGACAACAGTGTGACATCTCGTTTGTCATGCCACCGAAATGCCATGATGTCATTGGCAGCAAACGCCTGCACCTCACCTCTACGAGTGCTAGCTTCAAACCTGGGCATATGTTTCTGATTTGCACGCACTGTGCCACACACATCTGTCATGTTCACTCGCAAAAAAATCACTGAGTGAGGGACTTGTGTACCAGTTATCTGTATATAATATATGCCCTTTACCAAGGTATGGTTCTATCATTGTTCGAACCACATCACCTGAGATACCCAATAACTTCCTGGTATTTTGCAATGTATAACTTCCAGTGTACACAATAATATCCAATACTAGACCACTGTAGCAATCACAAAGCACAAACAACTTTATACCAAAGCGTTTCCTCTTGCTTGGTATGTACTGCTTGAAAGAAAGTCTTCCTTTGAACAAAATCAAAGACTTGTCAATTACAAGCTTCCTGAAGGGATAAAAATGCGTACTGAATTTCTCTTTCAGATACACAAACACATTCCTAATCTTATATAACCTGTCGTTTCTGTCAGGCCTGGTTTTGTCTGAGAAGTGAAGCATACCATGCTATGCCATTCCTGGTTACACAGCCATACACAACTGTAGGCCAGACCAACAAGGGGGTGGCACAGCCATATACTACTCAGACCAACTAGAATGTATCACTAATACTTGCACAAGAGATGAACATGGGGAATATATAATAGCCAAATTCAAATCCAAATACCTACAAAAACCTCTCACATTGATAAACATCTACAGAGTTCCACAGTCAAACATTAGCCAATTTAGTCAAAACCTAGGAAGTATGATAACTGATGCACGCATGAACAAAGATCACTTACTACTCTCAGGTGACTTCAATATAAATCTCCTGCAAGACCAGGACCCACACGTTACTGAATTCACAAACACAATGAGTAACTGTATGTTGCTACCAACAGTAACAAAACCTACAAGAGTTACAGAGACTAGTGTTTCCCTACTTGACCACATCTGGACCAACACCATATCCCCTTTAAAATCAGGCATAATTACAGATAATACCACAGACCACTACCCTACTTTCCTCATAACAACTCTTGGTAAATTACCCCAAGACACTACTAAAGTCACCTTCAGACTTCACAATGAGGCAGCCATTAATAACTTCACAACAGCAGTAGCAAACATTGACTGGCACACTGAGCTAGAAATCAATACAGATATTGACGAATGTATTAATAATTTTCTAAAAAAGACTCAATACCTCTATAACAAGCACTGCCCTAAAAAAACTAAGCAGATGACAGCTAAGAGACTGAACAGTCCCTGGCTAACACCCAGCATTCTCAAATCCATAAATACAAAACACCAATATGAAAAACAGTACAGAATGGGTCACATAACCAGAGACCAAACAAAACGTTACTCGTCAATCCTAACCAGCCTGATAAGAAGGGCAAAAAAATTGTATTATGAGAACAGATTATCCAACTTACGAGGTGATATAAAAAAGACCTGGAAAACCCTATCAGAAATTCTGGGAACAAAAAAGATATCACGAAATAGCGAAATAAAATTAGCAAAATCAGATGAACCCCAACTCCCACCAACAGAAACAGCAAACAGACTCAATGATTTCTTCTCCACTATAGGACAAAACCTTGCCAATAAAATCCCAAGCTCAGATACCCCACCAAATGACTACCTCACCGGCAACTACCCGAACACACTGTTCCTAGCTCCGACTAACCCATACGAAGTCTCCCTTATTATCAACGCACTAAAAAACAAGGCAGGAGATTTAAATACCTTACCACCCTTTATATACAAAAAAGTGTCACAAGTGCTATCACCAATCATTGCAACACTCTTTAACAAATCTATTGAATCCTCCACCTTCCCTACAGTACTCAAAATAGCAAGGGTCACCCCGATCCACAAAGGAGGAGACCAAACAGAGTTGAATAACTATAGGCCAATATCCAACTTACACCCTCTCTCAAAAATCTTCGAAAAATTAATTCATAAACGAATCTACTCCTACCTTATCTCCCAAAACATACTCAACCCCTGCCAATTTGGATTCAGGCCTAATAAAAATACTAATGATGCTATTATACACATGCTAGAACATATATACACTGCAATAGAGAAAAAAGAAGTCCCACTGGGGATCTTCATTGACTTACGTAAAGCTTTTGATACAGTTGACCATGACTTGCTCCACGTAAAATTGTCACACTATGGTATAAGAGGGCACTCCCTCAACTACCTCAAGTCATACCTCAGCAACAGAAGCCAATATGTGTACGCAAATGGGGCAAACTCTTCTGCACAACCAATTACAGTTGGTGTCCCACAGGGAAGTGTCCTTGGCCCTCTTCTCTTTCTCCTATACATAAATGACCTACCAAATGCTTCTCAATTACTCAAACCCACACTATTTGCTGATGACACAACATACGTCTTCTCCCACCCGAGCCCAGTCACGCTAGCCAATACTGTAAATACCGAATTACAGAAAATATCTACCTGGATGAGTACTAACAAACTTACACTAAACATTGACAAAACCTACTTCATTCAGTTTGGTAACAGAGCTACAGATGTCCCTCTTAACATAATGATAAACGGATCACCTATCACAAAGCTAACAGAGGGAAAATTCTTAGGAATCCACCTTGATAATAGACTCAAATTTCATACACATATACAACAAATTTCTAAGAAAATTTCCAAGACTGTAGGCATACTATCGAAGATACGGTACTATGCTCCACAGTCAGCCCTCCTGGCCCTATATCACTCTCTTATTTACCCCTATCTCACCTATGGAATTTGTGCATGGGGCTCAACAACAAGTAACCATCTCAGACCACTAATTACCCAACAAAAGGCTGCAGTTAGAATGATAACAAATTCTCACTACAGGCAGCACACTCCACCAATATTCAATACACTCAACCTACTCACCATACAAAACATCCATACTTATTACTGCACCTATTACATACATAGAACACTCAACTCTGATATTAACCCTCCCCTCAAACATCTCCTTGCCAACCTCAACAGAACACATGACCATAACACAAGGCACAGATCACTCTTTGATATTCCTCGTGTCCATCTCACGCTATGCAAAAACTCAATGCACATAAAAGGCCCTAAAATCTGGAATTCATTACCTGTAAATATAAAAGAAACACTACCTGTTTATAAATTCAAGTCTCTTCTCAAAGATCACTTACTCACCCAAAACCAAATACTGAATAACTGAACCTTATAAATTGTATATCTTAAATGTTTCTCACAATTATATCACATAAATGTTAAACCTAAAACCCAATCTAACTTTATTATTTTTTAAATACACTACCTAACAGAATACTCCATTCTACTGAATTTATAACAATGCATGCAACCATATGACCTGTCTTTGTAATACTCACTTGTGCTTTATAGTAATCAGTTTACATTAATGTTTTTCACTGATTTCATCATTGCTTAGTTAATCTTAAGTTAATTTTAAGCCAGCCCGTAATGCTATGCATAGTATAAGTGGCTTTGGCATGCTGCTCTTATCTGTATTTTTTTTGTACCTCTGTAAGTGTGCTCAAATTATAAATAAATAAATAAATAAATACGTAACATTAGCACAAATCGATTCACTGGCATTATATCACTGAAACCTGGGGTTGCAATCAGGCGGTCTGTTGACCAGTATGATTTCACTTTGTGCTTATACACATGTGGCATAAGCATTATTGTGGCAAAGAAAAGATACATCTCAGCCACAGTTGCCTCCTTCCACTGGTGTAGACGTGATTTTGGTGAAAGTAATGTGTTTTCCATGGTGTACTCGTAGTATGTGTTGCTTTCCATGACAATACTTTCCATCAGTGGTTCGTCAAAGAATAACTTGAAACATTCCAATTCAGTGGCATTGTTCCCAAGTGTACAAGATGGCCGTATTCCACTTTGGCTGTCATCAAACTGGTGGGCATTTGGAACAAAATTGACAGTTTCCTGCCAATCCCAGGTGCGGTCTGCTGGTGGGTACTGGACAATGACAGGTGGTTGTGGTTGTGGAGGTTGTGGTTGTGGAGGCTGGTGTGGTGGGTGGGTGGGGGATGGTGGCCTTTGTTGTAGATCAGCTGAGGCAGCGGCGTGGGTGGCAGCATGGCCCACTGCTGGTGCCTCACCGCCGGCACCACTACCACCACGCACATTTTCCATCCCAATTGCAACAGTATCATCGTCATTTTCACTATCTGTTCCTGTTGTACAGCCACGGGATGTACTCCGAGATGCACTCCTTTCCCTTGGAATAGCATATGGCACACTACCAGAGCGCATATATCGTCGTATATACTGACGCTTCACTGGGGAATATTGTACTTCACTATCACTACTGGAACTAGTTTGAAGAGCTTGTAGTTCATATTCACTATCACTATCATCACCCATGCTCTCATCTGAGTCTGGGATTTGGGAAAATAGAAGTTTCCTCTTGGATTCTGGTACATCTAAACTTGAACAAGACGGCCCAGCACCAGAGGTGGAAGGCTGAGGGTCGTCTGGGTTTTCCTCACTATTACCGATATTATGGTCGTTAGTTTCAGTCAAAACCTCACCAAAACCTTGAAACTCATCTTCACTGGCACTTCCTTCTGTATTAGAACTGTCACTGGGGAACAAAAGTGTCCCAATTCGCCGAGGAGTGAGGAGCTTCTTACCGCGAGGCATGGTGGACATTGTTTACTAAGATGGCGTTCCCACAATGCACCACTGGGTCCCAGATTTTTTTTCTACCGTGCACACCGACCACACAGACCCATTCTCTCACATGTAGGCCTACCAGCCTTTTCCCGCGAGATTTGACAGCGCTAGAATTTGTGCGTACTAGTACGTCAAAATCCCCTGCGCGTAAGACGTACTAGTACGTCCAAAACCCTCAAAGGGTTAAGAAGTATCTTTCCATCATACATTGCCCAAGTTTCAGTAAGATAACCCAACAAACAAATGAGAAAATAACAACAATAATAATATTAATAATAATTTACTTCATATATATGTACATGGGATACAGACATAGCTGACATCAGTGACATACTACTATATAGAAAGCTGCTGGTTATGCTGAGTATTTCAAGCAAATTAGGTCAGTGTCCCATGATAACACCCACACCAGTCAACTAACACCCAAGTACCCATTTACTGATGGGTGAACATAGACAACAGGTGTAAAGAAACGCCCAGTGTTTCTACCCTGGCTGGGAATCGAATATTTACCAAAAATCATATATTGCTAACCCAAGCCAGGTACTAGAAATAAGCCATGTTGTCTGACTTTTTTGAGTTATCCTAGGTTCTCTACACATAGGCTGCTTTGTGTGGTAATCTATATAGAGAAAATAGCTTTTTTGTATCAGATTTATGGTGCAGTACGAGTGTATATCACAGTTACCCCTGTGCTACACTCCGTTTTCTCTAATGTAAGCCCCCAAGACAGGGATAGGAGAATGATATTTGTATCCTCTTCATACCTCCGTCGAATTGCTCGGTATTATGCCAGATATTCATTCTGGAATATTTGACATGTTTTATGTTATTTATATTGTTTATGTCATATTAGATCAATTGTGATAGGCAATAAGCTGTAGTGTTGATATTAGCGTAATAATAAAGCATATTCTCCTGCATCACGAGACTGAGCTCATAGCAACCGACAGTGGCTTCAGAGCCACCTTATCTTTAATGGACAATGTACTGTGTAGGTGTTTTACACAATGAAAAGCATTTCTTTTATTCATTGGAACCATGGCTAGGGCTAAAAGTAAGCAGGTTAAAACAATAAACTGAGAAAAAGAAATTAGAATGACTTATGCAGCAAGTAGCACCACCAAACAGTACCAGCAGGTTGGTGTGGGGGCCTTGGAAATTTGAAATTATGCTAGCCAAAATTAGTGCTGAATAACTGAAGGAACCGAATAACTGATTGCCGGATTTGTGATGGCGGACTTATAATAAACAATTTTTTTTATTTTTTTTTTTTTTTTTTATTATCACACTGGCCGATTCCCACCAAGGCAGGGTGGCCCGAAAAAGAAAAACTTTCACCATCATTCACTCCATCACTGTCTTGCCAGAAGGGTGCTTTACACTACAGTTTTTAAACTGCAACATTAACACCCCTCCTTCAGAGTGCAGGCACTGTACTTCCCATCTCCAGGACTCAAGTCTGGCCTGCTGGTTTCCCTGAACCCCTTCATAAATGTTACTTTGCTCACACTCCAACAGCACGTCAAGTATTAAAAACCATTTGTCTCCATTCACTCCTATCAAACACGCTCACGCATGCCTGCTGGAAGTCCAAGCCCCTCGCACACAAAACCTCCTTTACCCCCCTCTCTCCAACCTTTCCTAGGCCGACCCCTACCCCGCCTTCCTTCCACTACAGACTGATACACTCTTGAAGTCATTCTGTTTCGCTCCATTCTGTCTACATGTCCGAACCACCTCAACAACCCTTCCTCAGCCCTCTGGACAACAGTTTTGGTAATCCCGCACCTCCTCCTAACTTCCAAACTACGAATTCTCTGCATTATATTCACACCACACATTGCCCTCAGACATGACATCTCCACTGCCTCCAGGCTTCTCCTCGCTGCAACATTCATCACCCATGCTTCACACCCATATAAGAGCGTTGGTAAAACTATACTCTCATACATTCCCCTCTTTGCCTCCAAGGACAAAGTTCTTTGTCTCCACAGTCTCCTAAGTGCACCACTCACTCTTTTCCCCTCATCAATTCTATGATTCACCTCATCTTTCATAGACCCATCCGCTGACACGTCTACTCCCAAATATCTGAATACATTTACCTCCTCCATACTCTCTCCCTCCAATCTGATATTCAATCTTTCATCACCTAATCTTTTTGTTATCCTCATAACCTTACTCTTTCCTGTATTCACCTTTAATTTTCTTCTTTTGCACACCCTACCAAATTCATCCACCAATCTCTGCAACTTCTCTTCAGAATCTCCCAAGAGCACAGTGTCATCAGCAAAGAGCAGCTGTGATAACTCCCACTTTGTGTGTGATTCTTTATCTTTTAACTCCACGCCTCTTGTCAAGACCCTCGCATTTACTTCTCTTACAACCCCATCTATAAATATATTAAACAACCACGGTGACATCACACATCCTTGTCTAAGGCCTCCTTTTACTGGGAAATAATTTCCCTCTTTCCTACATACTCTAACTTGAGCCTCACTATCCTCGTAAAAACTCTTCACTGCTTTCAGTAACCTACCTCCTACACCATACACTTGCAACATCTGCCACATTGCCCCCCTATCCACCCTGTCATACGCCTTTTCCAAATCCATAAATGCCACAAAGACCTCTTTAGCCTTATCTAAATACTGTTCACTTATATGTTTCACTGTAAACACCTGGTCCACACACCCCCTACCTTTCCTAAAGCCTCCTTGTTCATCTGCTATCCTATTCTCTGTCTTACTCTTAATTCTTTCAATAATAACTCTACCATACAGTTTACCAGGTATACTCAGCAGACTTATCCCCCTATAATTTTTGCACTCTCTTTTATCCCCTTTGCCTTTATACAAAGGAGCTATGCATGCCCTCTGCCAATCCCTAGGTACCTTACCCTCTTCTATACATTTATTAAATAATTGCACCAACCACTCCAAAACTATATCCCCACCTACTTTTAACATTTCTATCTTTATCCCATCAATCCCGGCTGCCTTACCCCCTTTCATTTTACCTACTGCCTCACGAACTTCCCCCACACTCACAACTGGCTCTTCCTCACTCCTACAAGATGTTATTCCTCCTTGTCCTATACACGAAATCACAGCTTCCCTATCTTCATCAACATTTAACAATTCCTCAAAATATTCCCTCCATCTTCCCAATACCTCTAACTCTCCATTTAATAACTCTCCTCTCCTATTTTTAACTGGCAAATCCATTTGTTCTCTAGGCTTTCTTAACTTGTTAATCTCACTCCAAAACTTTTTCTTATTTTCAACAAAATTTTTTGATAACATCTCACCAACTCTCTCATTTGCTCTATAAACATGTACATCCTGAAGTCTACTCAACAGTCTTTTATCTACCAATACATAATCCAACAAACTACTGTCATTTCGCCCTACATCATATCTTGTATACTTATTTATCCTCTTTTTCTTAAAATATGTATTACCTATAACTAAACCCTTTTCTATACAAAGTTCAATCAAAGGGCTCCCATTATCATTTACACCTGGCACCCCAAACTTACCTACCACACCCTCTCTAAAAGTTTCTCCTACTTTAACATTCATGTCCCCTACCACAATTACTCTCTCACTTGGTTCAAAGGCTCCTATACATTCACTTAACATCTCCCAAAATCTCTCTCTCTCCTCTGCATTCCTCTCTTCTCCAGGTGCTTACACGCTTATTATAACCCACTTCTCGCATCCAACCTTTACTTTAATCCACATAATTCTTGAATTTACACATTCATATTCTCTTTTCTCCTTCCATAACTGATCATTCAACATTACTGCTACCCCTTCCTTTGCTCTAACTCTCTCAGATACTCCAGATTTAATCCCATTTATTTCCCCCCACTGAAACTCCCCTACCCCCTTCAGCTTTGTTTCGCTTAGGGCCAGGACATCCAACTTCTTTTCATTCATAACATCAGCAATCATCTGTTTCTTGTCATCCACACTACATCCACGCACATTTAAGCATCCCAGTTTTATAAAGTTTTTCTTCTTCTCTTTTTTAGTAAATGTATAAACAAGTTTTTTAAATATATTGATAATTATGTTGGTGTGCTTATTGTGTTGTATACAACAAGTGGATATATATACATTGACCCTTACTTTGGTCTCACAGGCCACGTAAGTTATGTGAAAAAATAAAATAGTGAAAAAAAAACAAGAAACCTTGGAATGCAAGTAAACCAAAGTTTACCAGGTGAGCGGCATTTGCGGCTGTTGCCATACGTGGCTCATTTTCCACCAACTTTTCTCCTCTATATCTCCATAAGTACTGATCGCAAAAGTATGTTTTGGGGCTTAAAATGATTAGAAAATTAATCTTAACATTTTCATAAGATTTTTTTTTTTTTTTTTTTTTAATATTCTTCGACACCAGGAGACACTTCAGGATTTGGGGTTGTGACAGTCAAAGGGTTATTATTGTTTATTATGTCATATTAGATTAACCCTTTCAGGGTCCGTGCTGTTGTTCTACGTCTTTGAGTTGAGGGTCCAAATTGTAGTTCTACACCATGAGCTCAACTCACTCATATAAGCTCTGGGCGATAAATTTGGACTTAGATATGAGAGAATACATCTATGTGGTAAGTGTGCACCACATAAAACAAATCTTGCAGCATATAGTGCATAATGAGAAAAAAAAACTGAGACCATAATTTTCGATGAAAACAGCTACTTTGCTGTGTTCTTTCGTATGTTTTTTTTATAGTTGTATTTGTGATTTCTTGGTCTCATTTGATAGAATGGAAGATATATTACAGAAATAGGGATGATTTTGATTGGTTTTAGCACTGGAAATGGCTTGAAACTGAGCTCAAAGTAGTGGAAATATTAAATTTTTGCCACTGTTCAAGAGTGAACAAATGACCTCACACTTCTAATACTCGCCAGCTGGTGGATCTAGTATACGTTCACAAATGTGGTGATATTATTTATACAATTATTACAGTATTGCATAACAGTAAATTTTCCATTTTTTTGGTTTAAATAAAAATTCATTATGTGAATAAAAAATTAAAATGGAATTCATTTGTAAAGCCTGAAAATGTAACTAATGAACAAGGAAATGTTAGTTTAGAGCCAGGAATGCCTGCATTATTTATTCTGGACCCTATTTTGAAATTGGAATATTTTGATCTTTGCGTTAAATAAGCCAAATTACCAAATTCCGATCACTTTATTTTGTAGTTGAAACAGCTGATTGGGCGATTTCTTGTGCTCAATCGATAGAATCGAAGTAATACTAGCAAAATAGGTAAGAATTTGGTCGACTGGAATAATGTAATTGGCCTGAAATGGGGTCAAAGTCAGCAAAATCGCTGATGCATATATATCGCTGACACATCAAAATTCGCAAGAGCATAATTACATCAATTTTCCTTCAAATTTCGTACTGTTTGTTTTATTATCTTCAGAAAAAGATTCTCTACCATTTCATAAGAAAAAATAACAATTTTTTTTTTTTTTAAATTCTTGGACCCTGGCGCACGCTTTGAAATTTGGTCACTGGACCCTGAAAGGGTTAATTGTGATCGATAAATAAGCTGTAGAGTTGATATTAGGGAAATATTGAAGTATTTTGTCATGCTTGGAATTCCACTGGAATGGATTAATTCCATTTCATTTAGTTTAACCCTTTGAGGGTCCATGCCATAGATCTATGGCTTTACGTTGAGAGTCGAAACCGTAGATCTGTCATGAGCTCAGCTCACTCTGATAAGTTGTGAGTGGTAAATTTTGGCCTAGATATGAGAGAATACATCTGTGTGGTATGTGTGCACCACATAAAACAAATCCTGCAGCACATAGTGCATAATGAGAGAAAAAAACTGAGACCGTAATTTTCGATTAAAAAATCGACTTTGCAGTGTTTTTTCATATGTTTTTTATAGTTGTATTTGCAATTTCTTGGTCTCATTTGCTAGAATGGAAGATATGTTACAGAAATAGAGATGATTTTGATTGGTTTTAGTACTGGAAATGACTGGAAACTGAGCTCAAAGTAGCGGAAATGTTAAATTTTTGCCGATGTTCAAGAGTAAATAAATGACCTCACACGTCTAATACACGCATGCTGGTGGGTCTGATGTATGTTCACAAATGTGGTGATATTATTTATGCAATTATTACAATATTGCATAAGAGTAAATCTTCTATTTTTTGGTTTAATAAAAATTCATTATGTGAATAAAAAATCAAAATGGAATTCATTACTAAAGCCTGAAAATGTAACTAATGAACAGAGGAAATGTTAGTTTAGTGCCAGGAATGCCTGCATTATTTATTCTGGACCCTATTTTGAAATTGGAGTATTTTGAACTTAGCATTAAATTGGCCAAATTACCAAATTCCGATCACTTTATTTTGTAGTTGAAGCAGTTGACTTGGCGAATTCTTGTGCTCAATCGATAGAATAGAAGTAATACTAGTGAAATAGCTAAGAATTTGGCTGACTGGAATAATGTAATTGGCCTAAAATGGGATTCAAAGTCAGCAATATTGCTGATTCGTAAACATCACTGACACATCAAAATTCGCAAGAGCATAATTTCGTCAATTTTCCATCAAATTTTGTGCTTTATGTTTTATTACCTTCAGAAAAAGATTCTCTAGCATTTCATAAGAGAAAATAACAAAATTATTCTTTGAAAACTCTTGGACATTGGTGCACTCATTGAAATTTGGCTTCTGGACCCTGAAAGGGTTAAATGAGGAAGATTGACTCAACAAATGAGCAAATCGAGATGCAAGCAAGGTCTTGGAATGGATTAAACTTGTAAGTAGAGGTTCCACTGTATATATTAGTGTAAACTTGTTATCTAGTATTTATTTATTTTTTTTTTTTTTTTATTATCACACCGGCCGATTCCCACCAAGGCAGGGTGGCCCGAAAAAGAAAAACTTTCACCATCATTCACTCCATCACTGTCTTGCCAGAAGGGTGCTTTACACTACAGTTTTTAAACTGCAACATTAACACCCCTCCTTCAGAGTGCAGGCACTGTACTTCCCATCTCCAGGACTCAAGTCCGGCCTGCCGGTTTCCCTGAATCCCTTCATAAATGTTACTTTGCTCACACTCCAACAGCACGTCAAGTATTAAAAACCATTTGTCTCCATTCACTCCTATCAAACACGCTCAAGCATGCCTGCTGGAAGTCCAAGCCCCTCGCACACAAAACCTCCTTTACCCCCTCCCTCCAACCCTTCCTAGGCCGACCCCTACCCCGCCTTCCTTCCACTACAGACTGATACACTCTTGAAGTCATTCTGTTTCGCTCCATTCTCTCTACATGTCCGAACCACCTCAACAACCCTTCCTCAGCCCTCTGGACAAAAGTTTTGGTAATCCCGCACCTCCTCCTAACTTCCAAACTACGAATTCTCTGCATTATATTCACACCACACATTGCCCTCAGACATGACATCTCCACTGCCTCCAGCCTTCTCCTCGCTGCAACATTCATCACCCACGCTTCACACCCATATAAGAGCGTTGGTAAAACTATACTCTCATACATTCCCCTCTTTGCCTCCAAGGACAAAGTTCTTTGTCTCCACAGACTCCTAAGTGCACCACTCACTCTTTTTCCCTCATCAATTCTATGATCCACCTCATCTTTCATAGACCCATCCGCTGACACGTCCACTCCCAAATATCTGAATACGTTCACCTCCTCCATACTCTCTCCCTCCAATCTGATATTCAATCTTTCATCACCTAATCTTTTTGTTATCCTCATAACCTTACTCTTTCCTGTATTCACCTTTAATTTTCTTCTTTTGCACACCCTACCAAATTCATCCACCAATCTCTGCAACTTCTCTTCAGAATCTCCCAAGAGCACAGTGTCATCAGCAAAGAGCAGCTGTGACAACTCCCACTTTGTGTGTGATTCTTTATCTTTTAACTCCACGCCTCTTGCCAAGACCCTCGCATTTACTTCTCTTACAACCCCATCTATAAATATATTAAACAACCACGGTGACATCACACATCCTTGTCTAAGGCCTACTTTTACTGGGAAAAAATTTCCCTCTTTCCTACATACTCTAACTTGAGCCTCACTATCCTCGTAAAAACTCTTCACTGCTTTCAGTAACCTACCTCCTACACCATACACTTGCAACATCTGCCACATTGCCCCCCTATCCACCCTGTCATACGCCTTTTCCAAATCCATAAATGCCACAAAGACCTCTTTAGCCTTATCTAAATACTGTTCACTTATATGTTTCACTGTAAACACCTGGTCCACACACCCCCTACCTTTCCTAAAGCCTCCTTGTTCATCTGCTATCCTATTCTCTGTCTTACTCTTAATTCTTTCAATTATAACTCTACCATACACTTTACCAGGTACACTCAACAGACTTATCCCCCTATAATTTTTGCACTCTCTTTTATCCCCTTTGCCTTTATACAAAGGAACTATGCATGCTCTCTGCCAATCCCTAGGTACCTTACCCTCTTCCATACATTTATTAAACAATTGCACCAACCACTCCAAAACTATATCCCCACCTGCTTTTAACATTTCTATCTTTATCCCATCAATCCCGGCTGCCTTACCCCCTTTCATTTTACCTACTGCCTCACGAACTTCCCCCACACTCACAACTGGCTCTTCCTCACTCCTACAAGATGTTATTCCTCCTTGCCCTATACACGAAATCACAGCTTCCCTATCTTCATCAACATTTAACAATTCCTCAAAATATTCCTTCCATCTTCCCAATACCTCTAACTCTCCATTTAATAACTCTCCTCTCCTATTTTTAACTGACAAATCCATTTGTTCTCTAGGCTTTCTTAACTTGTTAATCTCACTCCAAAACTTTTTCTTATTTTCAACAAAATTTGTTGATAACATCTCACCCACTCTCTCATTTGCTCTCTTTTTACATTGCTTCACCACTCTCTTAACCTCTCTCTTTTTCTCCATATACTCTTCCCTCCTTGCATCACTTCTACTTTGTAAAAACTTCTCATATGCTAACTTTTTCTCCCTTACTACTCTCTTTACATCATCATTCCACCAATCGCTCCTCTTCCCTCCTGCACCCACTTTCCTGTAACCACAAACTTCTGCTGAACACTCTAACACTACATTTTTAAACCTACCCCATACCTCTTCGACCCCATTGCCTATGCTCTCATTAGCCCATCTATCCTCCAATAGCTGTTTATATCTTACCCTAACTGCCTCCTCTTTTAGTTTATAAACCTTCACCTCTCTCTTCCCTGATGCTTCTATTCTCCTTGTATCCCATCTACCTTTTACTCTCAGTGTAGCTACAACTAGAAAGTGATCTGATATATCTGTGGCCCCTCTATAAACATGTACATCCTGAAGTCTACTCAACAGTCTTTTATCTACCAATACATAATCCAACAAACTACTGTCATTTCGCCCTACATCATATCGTGTATACTTATTTATCCTCTTTTTCTTAAAATATGTATTACCTATAACTAAACCCCTTTCTATACAAAGTTCAATCAAAGGGCTCCCATTATCATTTACACCTGGCACCCCAAACTTACCTACCACACCCTCTCTAAAAGTTTCTCCTACTTTAGCATTCAAGTCCCCTACCACAATTACTCTCTCACTTGGTTCAAAGGCTCCTATACATTCACTTAACATCTCCCAAAATCTCTCTCTCTCCTCTGCATTCCTCTCTTCTCCAGGTGCATACACGCTTATTATGACCCACTTCTCGCATCCAACCTTTACTTTAATCCACATAATTCTTGAATTTACACATTCATATTCTCTTTTCTCCTTCCATAACTGATCATTTAACATTACTGCTACCCCTTCCTTTGCTCTAACTCTCTCAGATACTCCAGATTTAATCCCATTTATTTCCCCCCACTGAAACTCTCCTACCCCCTTCAGCTTTGTTTCGCTTAGGGCCAGGACATCCAACTTCTTTTCATTCATAACATCAGCAATCATCTGTTTCTTGTCATCCGCACTACATCCACGCACATTTAAGCAACCCAGTTTTATAAAGTTTTTCTTCTTCTCTTTTTTAGTAATTGTATACAGGAGAAGGGGTTACTAGCCCATTGCTCCCGGCATTTTAGTCGCCTCATACGACACGCATGGCTTACGGAGGAAAGATTCTTTTCCACTTCCCCATGGACAATAGAAGAAATAAAAAAGAACAAGAGCTATTTAGAAAAAGGAGAAAAACCTAGATGTATGTATATATATATATGCATGTGCGTGTCTGTGAAGTGTGACCAAAGTGTTAGTAGGAGTAGCAAGATATCCCTGTTATCTTAGCGTGTTTATGAGACAGAAAAAGAAACCAGCAATCCTACCATCATGCAAAACAATTACAGGTTTTTGTTTCACAGTCATCTGGCAGGACGGTAGTACTTCCCTGGGTGGTTGCTGTCTACCAACCTACTACCTATCTAGTATTTATATGCATTTATAAGTGGAAAAAAGGGTGTTTCACTTTACAGAGATTTCTGCTTTACAGCAGTAGCCTGGAACCTAACCTGCCATATAAGTGGGGCTCTACTGTAATACTGCACAATAATAATCACTCAGGGGCACTTTAAATGTCGTATATTACATTAGTATGCTCATTTTCAATAATCCATCTCTGATATTTTTTCAAAATTATATAATAAACACTAGTAGCATATAAACATGATAAATACACTCCCACAGTAGAATAAATTAACATAAATATGAGATGCTTCTCTGGTCACCTTGCTGAAGTGTTAGAATGAATAACATTTTCTCTAGTTAAACACCAAATAAAATGTGTACATAATATTTCTGGGGATAAAGAGAGAGAGAAAGCTTGCATTATATTGAGAGCTAAACAGTATTGTATTTTATTATTATTATTATTATTATTATTATTATAATACAAACACTTTACATTGTACATAAGGTAAAGTCTTTGTTCCCTTCATTTTGTTTGTTCACAAACAACACATCTCTTCTGAGCCCATTTCTTCTTAGTTGTAGGAAGCTGTATTAGGAAGTGATCACCTTCCCTCCTCAAATACTTGGGTATTTCCTGAGGAGTTTGAGGATGGTTTTGTATAGCAGGTGTTGTTACCTGGTACTTTATTACGAGTTGTCTGACAATAGACACACAAAATTCACCATACGGTAGTCTGTTGCCGGTCTTTATTTGGTACATGTTATATCTATTGAGCATTGAAATGTCCAGGAGATGGAAGAAGTTTCATGTACCACTTGTAACTCTTACGAACACAATCGACAAAGCCAATCTGCATGTCACATTTGTCAACCAAATGCATGTTTTGTGTATAATCAATCACTGTTACTGGTTTTTGAATACGTTCATTAGTCACTCTATCAACTTTGCCACCGTCATTCATTTCGTTAGGGTGAATGGTTGTCAACAATGTGACATCTCGTTTGTCATGCTGCCGTAATGCCATGATGTCATTGGCAGTAAATACCTGCACTTCACCAGCACGAGTGCCTGCATTGAACCTGGGCATATGTTTACAATCAGAATGCACTGTGCCATACACATCTGTCATGTTCACTTGCAAGAAATCACAGAGTAAAGGGCTTGTGTACCAGTTATCAGTATATAATGTATGCCCCTTACCAAGATAAGGTGCCATCATGTTTCTCACTGCATCACCTGAGATACCCAATAACATCCTGGTACCTTTCAATGTTTAACTTCCTGTTTATACAGTAATATCCAATACCAGGCCACTGTCACAGTCACAGAGTACAAACAGTTTTATACCCAAGCGTTTCCTCTTGCTCGGTATATACTGCTTGAACAACAGTCTACCTTTGAACAAAATCAAAGATTCGTCAATTACGAGATTCTTAAATGGATGAAAGTACCTGTTGAACTTTTGTTTCAGAGACAAAAACATTTCTGGGATAGGGCCATGGGATGTACTCCGTCCCCTTGGCACTGCATAAGGAACAGTACCCGAGCTCATGCGGTGGCATATATACCGATGCTTCACTGGTGAATATGATTCATCACTATCACTACTCGAATGATCATCAAGAGCAATAAAATCACAGTCCGCATCACTATCATCATCATATGCTGGTTGTGGTTGTAGTTGTGGTGTGGTGGTGGATGACGCTCTGCTTTGTTCTTGATATGATGAGTCAGCGGTGTGGGTCCCAGCCTGGGTTGGTGAGTCATACATGGCTGTGGCACTACCACCACCACCACTATCACCACCAATACCACCACCTACTGATGCCTGTGGTCTATCCATGCCAAATGTAGCCACATCATCCTCACTTTCACTGTTTATTCCTGGGATAGGGCCATGGGATGTACTCCATCCCTTTGGTACTGCATAAGGAACAGTACCTGAGTGCATGCGGCGGCGTATATACCGACACTTCACTGGTGAATATGATTCATCACAATCACTACTCAAATGATCATCAAGAGCAATAAAATCACAGCCCACATCACTATCATCATCATCACTGAAGTCTGAAGCCTGGCCACGCAAAAATATTAGTTTTCTCTTGCGACGAGGTACAACTGAACGTGACTGAGACGTGCCCACACCAGAGATAGAAGATTGAGGATCATCAGGATTTTCTGCACTATTTTCGATATCCTCTTCAAGGGGGGCTCCTTGGCGTGGTGAAGAGGCTCTTGGTCTGAGGAATTAGACCTATCGGTCTTCTTCCTCAGACCGAACCTAATTACCCCCCAATCTCCCCTCCCCTATCCCATCCTCCCCATCCTCCCCTTTTTCCTTTCCTCCTCCTCCTCCCCACTCCTCCCTTTTGCCCTTCCTCTTTTTGTCCTTTGGGATTTCTCCCACAGGCGCGCTAGTTCCTAGGTAGGAGAAGGGACACCGGGGTCCATCCCATTCCGTTGAGGTTTCTTGGCGGTGGCGTAGTTTGCCGTGGAATCTGGATTGCCTAGGGATGTCCCGATCCCTCTCCGGTATCCCGGAGTAGCTTTGGGTGTCTTTTGGGCGACGGGTGTAGCTCTGGAAGCCACCTTTCGGATTCCGGGGGTGGTGGCTGAAGGAGGTATGCTTTGTGGCGGATATCCGGCCGCCCTCTCTTTTGTCCACCGAGGTAGCTCGGCAGATGTGAGGTTGCTATCCCAGATTGCTGGTTTACTGGCATGAAGGGTAGGGTATGGCACGGGTTCCATGCTGCATCTGCGCTACTAGCGGTGTCGAGTCCTCTTGGGCGCGGAGGGAGATTTCTGGCCCTTTCATCCCTCCTGGGAACTATCCCTCCCCGGTCCCCCCTTTTTTTTTCTTTTTTTTATTTTTATTTTCTTTTCTTCTTTCTTTTTTTTTCTTAAAAACAAAAAGAAAGAAGTAACCTAACCATGGCAGCCCTAGTCCATGAACCTGGTACCCCCGGGCCCCTTCTTGATACCGCACCCCGTTCTGACCCCGCCTCGTCTTTGGACCACTCTTCAGACATTCCTCATGCCTCTGTACCTATTGCCGGTGCTGTTTCCTCACCCGCTTCAGGTACTGAGGCCTCGACTGACTCCTTCGATTTATCAGACCTTCGCTCTCCTCTGACTATGCTTCCGGCCTCTCCCTCTACGGTGCGGCAATTTTCAAATCGCCGACCCGTTTCACGTCGGACCAACTCTGGTCCCACGCCTAAACGTCAACGACAATTACCTGCTGATGATACTTCTCCACCTTCACCTTCTCGTTCTTCTCAGAAACGATCGACACGTCCTTCACTACCTTTCCACGCTCAGTTTCAGACTGAACAGTGGACTAAATTCTTCACTTTACGACCAACTTCCTCTACTGCCTATCTTTCTGACCATAGTATTGGCAAGGCACTCCTACGCCATGTTGGTAAAGATATTTCTTTTCATGCTCTTAAGAGCGGTACGCGCATCATTACCGTACAGAATGCTACCCAGGCTCGTGAGCTCTCTCGTCTTACCCATATAGATACTGTTCCTGTCACCCTTGAAAAACATCATTCCCTCAATTCTTGTAGTGGTACCGTTATTCTGCCCCATACCATAGTTCAACAAAATTTCCAGACATGTGGCACCGACATTCTAGAACAGCTGGAACTCCAAGATCTCCCAATCCTCAAGGTAGACACTTACGTTCTTCCTGCCCGTGGGCGGAGACGATACCCTAGCAATGTGGCTCGTTTAACTTTTGACAGCCGAGAACTCCCATCCTCCGTTTATATAGCAGGACATCGGTTACAAGTTCGAAAGGTGATCCCTACACCACAACAGTGTAGAAATTGCTGGCGATTTGGCCATCCAGCGAAATATTGCAGATCTATCGCCGAATGCCCAGTCTGTGGTGCCGATGACCATTCTAATACGTCTTGCAATCGATCTCCCTCTTGCCTTAATTGTCATGAGGCTCACCCTTCGTACTCTCGCCGTTGTCAGGTCTATTTAAACGAGCGGGAAATCCGTTACCTCAAAGAGACAGAAGGTCTCCCTTATGCCATGGCAGTTTCTCATCTCCGCCTCCAAGGGAGACTCCCACGTGTTTCTTATTCCCGTGTTTCAAAACGTCCCCCCACTTCTGGTATCCCATCTTCTACACCCACCTCTGTGGTTACCTCTCCCATAATCACTCCTGTATCTAATCCTTTTGCTGTCCTCGGCTCAGACGTCCCTACTTCAACGCCTCAGTCTAATCTCGCTTCTTCGAGTTCTCTCTTACAAGCCTCAGTATCGACGAGACCTCGTACGACACCTCTTCCCAATCGTCCCTCTACTTCTCAAAAGTCAAAAAAAGGTCCGGTAACACCTCCTACCCATCTTCCACCTCCTCATTTTACCCTCCCTGTCTCTGTCCCTAGTTCTTCCCCTCTCACTGGCTCAGTTACAAGTGCAGAGGTTCACCCTCCTCCTCGTAATGTACCTTCCTCCCCTGTTCCCTCCCAAGTTTCTTCCTCTTCTGCCACCTCCCAGGTTCCTGTCTCTTCTGTCCCCTGCCACGCTTCTCCAGTTCCCTCCACCCTTTCGCCCCCCCCTACCTTGGTACAGTCCAATACAGTTCCAATCTTTACTCATCCTCCCCCTACCATTCCCAATATTGTCTCCCATACGACATCTCTGAATTCCGAAACACTTGAAGCAATCTCTGAATATATTGCAGAGACCAAACCATCAATGGACACTGATCCACCTTCCGCTCTTCCTCTCTCCTCTGCTCCATCTGCGCAACTCCTTTCTTCACAGCGCACCGTTCCTTCGCTGCTTGAACATTTTCCACTGCCTCCGCATGTGGACTTTTCTAACCCTTCTAGTCCGTAGGAACCCTTACCTGTGGATTTCAAGTATCTTTATCATTGCCAATCATGGCCTTTTTACAGTGGAATATACGCGGCCTCAGGGGTAATCGGGGTGAGCTTCAGATGTTACTCTCCCAGTTTGCCCCTGTTGGTGTTTGCTTACAGGAACCAAAATTACACTCTGCTGTTATTTCTCACATCTCAGGCTATAATTTATTGTATTCTTCGGATCCTTTTCCTGATGGGACCTTTAATGAAAGTGCCCTTCTTCTCCGCACTGATATTCCGTACCATCAGCTATTTGTTCATACTTCGCTGCATTACACAGCAGCCCGTATCCACTTACATAGGTGGTATACGCTCTGTTCTTTATATCTCTCTCCTTCTCGGGCATTATCTATTCCGGATTTTGCCTTCCTTGTTTCGTCATTACCGCCACCGATTCTGTTACTTGGTGATTTTAATGCCCACCATTTCCTCTGGGGAGGGTCTCACTGTGATTCCCGTGGAATTCAGTTAGAGGCTTTTCTTGCCACCCACCCCCTCCATGTTTTAAATACAGGTACTCACACCCATTTTGATCCTCGGACTCATACTCTCTCTTGCATCGATCTCTCAGTTTGCTCTTCCTCCGCCGCATTAGACTTTACTTGGTCTGTTCTCCCGGACTTACATGACAGTGATCATTTCCCAATCATTCTTACTTCCCCTTCATATTCGCCACCTCTTCGCACCCCACGCTGGCAATTTAATCGGGCAAATTGGAACCTTTACTCACACCTGACTGTTTTTAAAGAGGTTCCTTCTTCGTCCTCCATCGATGAGCTTTTACACCTCTTCTCGTCCTCCGTTTTCACCGCAGCTTCTCATTCTATACCCCAAACTTCGGGCAGGCATTCTCAGAAATGCGTGCCTTGGTGGTCTCCTGCTTGTGCTCGTGCAGTACGTTTGAAACGCGCTGCATGGGGCAGGTACCGGTACAATAGAACCACAGAGCGACTCCTTGATTTTAAACAGAAGCGTGCGATCGCTCGCCGTGTCATCCGTGACGCTAAACGCACTTGCTGGCGAGATTATGTCTCCACCATCACCTCTGCTTCCTCTATGAGTGCAGTCTGGAAAAAAGTACGAAAACTGAGTGGTAAATATTCTCCTGACCCGGCTCCTGTTCTGCGGGTTGCCGGTGTTGATATAGCAAACCCACTAGATGTTGCCAATGAAATTGGCAATCATCTGGTCCGTATTTCTCAGGGACTCCATCTATGCCCCTCATTTCTTTCCTCAAAGTCTGCCAGAGAGTTAGCACCCTTGGACTTTTCTTCTCTCAGAGAAGAACAGTATAATGTGCCTTTTACACTTCAAGAACTGGAGGCAACACTCTCAGCTTGTCGATCATCGGCAGCTGGGCCCGACGACATTCATATTCGTATGCTACAACATTTACATCAGTCAGCCCTTGCAGTCCTATTACACCTTTACAATCTTATTTGGTCACAAGGAGTTCTTCCACAGCTGTGGAAATCCGCCATTGTTCTCCCTTTCCGCAAACCAGGCACTACGGGACATGAAACCTCCCACTATCGTCCCATTGCTCTTACCAGTGCAGTTTGCAAAGTAATGGAACGTCTAGTAAATAGACGTTTAGTGTGGTATTTAGAGACACACAACAGTCTCTCCACTCGTCAATATGGCTTTCGTAAGGGACGTTCTACCATAGACCCCTTACTGCGCTTGGATACGTATGTTCGTAATGCCTTTGCGAATAACCACTCAGTTATTGCCATATTTTTTGACCTTGAGAAGGCATATGACACAACTTGGAGGTATAATATTTTAGCCCAAGCCCACTCCTTAGGCCTTCGAGGCAATCTACCATCCTTCCTTAAGAACTTTTTAACTGACAGGCATTTCCGTGTTCGGGTTAATAATGTGCTCTCCCCGGACTTTGTCCAAGCTGAAGGTGTCCCCCAGGGATGTGTTCTGAGCACAACACTTTTTCTCCTAGCTATTAATGATTTGGCCTCTAGTCTTCCATCAAATATTTGGTCATCACTCTATGTTGATGACTTCGCTATTGCCTGTGCAGGCGCTGACTGTCACCTCCTTACAGTTTCTCTCCAGCATGCAGTCGACCGTGTTTCCAATTGGGCCACCACACATGGGTTTAAATTTTCCAGCACTAAAACCCACCAAATCACTTTCACTAGACGCTCTGTCATCTCTGATCATCCTTTGTACCTCTATGGCTCACGTATCCCTGAACGTGATACAGTCAAGTTTCTGGGCCTCCTCTTTGATCGTAGGTTATCCTGGAAACCTCACATTACCTCTCTGAAGGCAACTTGTCACAGCCGGCTGAACCTTCTTAAAACCCTTGCTCATCTTTCGTGGGGAGCTGATCGTCGAACCCTCCTTCACCTACATTCCACCCTTATTTTATCGAAACTTGATTATGGTGACCAGATCTATTCAGCGGCATCTCCTGCTACTCTCTCTAGCCTTAACCCCATTCATCACCAAGGATTACGTTTATGCCTTGGTGCTTTTCGCTCTTCCCCTGTCGAAAGCCTCTATGCAGAAGCGAACATTCCATCCTTATCCGATCGCCGTGATGCCCATTGCCTGCGCTACTATGTACGCTCTCATGATCTCCGCAATCCTTCCATTTATAGAATGGTCACTGATATTAGTAGACATTCTTTATTTGTTCGCCGCCCCTGCTTACTCCGTCCCTTCTCTCTTCGCCTTCATTCGCTCTTGTCTTCTCTTCAACTACCACCTTTCTATGTACATGTAGCATCTCACTTTTCCCTACCCCCCTGGGAGGTCCCAGCTGTTCGAGTCTGTTCTTTCTCCCTCCCTTGCTCGAAAGCCCAACTGTCTACGGTCGCTTCCCGCTCTCTTTTTCTTGACCACTTTCACTCTCATTCTCATGCCATTGCTGTGTACACAGATGGCTCTAAGTCTTCTGACGGCGTAGGATTCGCAGCAGTGTTTCCGGACAGCGTCGTACAAGGGCATTTACTATCTTCAGCTAGTATTTTTACTGCTGAATTATATGCCATCCTTACAGCACTTATCCGTATTGCATCTATGCCTGTGTCATCATTTGTGGTTGTCTCAGACTCCCTTAGTGCTTTACAGGCTATACAAAAATTTGATACACCTCACCCCTTAGTCCTCCGTATCCAACTTTGGCTACGCCGCATCTTTACTAAGCATAAAGATATTGTTTTTTGTTGGGTCCCTGGTCATGTTGACGTACAGGGCAATGAACAGGCAGACACTGCTGCGCGGTCAGCAGTACATGACCTACCAGTTTCTTACAGAGGTATTCCATGTACGGACTATTTTGCTGTAATATCTTCCCACCTTCACACCCGTTGGCAACAACGTTGGTCTACTATGCTCGGCAACAAACTTCAGTCTATTAAACCGAGTATAGGTTACTGGCCGTCTTCTTATCACCAGTGTCGAGGCTGGGAGACTACTCTCTCCCGTCTTCGCATTGGCCATACTCGTCTTACTCATGGATATCTCATGGAGAGGCGTCTTGCTCCTCTCTGTGAGAATTGCCAAGCTCCATTATCAGTCAGCCACATTCTGTTGGACTGCCCACTTTATCAACGAGCACGCAGAATTTACCTCTGTCGTCGTCTTCGCCCCGCTGCTCTCTCTTTACCTTCCCTTCTCGCTGATGGACCCACCTTTCATCCGGACTCTCTTATTGACTTTTTGACAACGACTGACTTACTTCACAAATTCTGATACTTTCAGCCCTTTCTACTTGTATCTCTTGCTACCCTCTACCCCCGTACTATCCCCTGCCCCGCTGTTTTCTGTAACCTGCTGATCATCCCCCCTCCCTCCTGCCATCCAATTCCCTTGCTTCCTTCCCTACCCTGCAGCGCTGTATAGCCCTTGTGGCTTAGCGCTTCTTTTTGATTATAATAATAATAATATTTTCGATATCCTGGTCATTGCTTTCGGTCACTAATTGATCAGAGCCATAGAATTCCTCTTTTCCACTTCTATCAGAGTCAGAACTATCAGTTAGGAAGAGGAGCATCCCATTTCACCTCGGAATGAGAGCTGTCTCTCCGCGAGGCATGGTGAACAAAGCTTACTGAGGTGGCGTTCCCACAATGCCATGTGGGCACTTAGAATTTTTGTTTATGGTACACACACACCACACAGACCCGTTCTCTTAGATGTAGGACTACCAGCCTTCTCGCGCTAAATTTGACAGCACTAGAATTTTGGCGTAGTTCTGCGGTTTGGACCCTCAATGTAAAGTCGTAGAACTACGGACCCTGAAACGGTTAAGACTATAAATACAGTGGACCCCCGGGTAACGATGTTATTTCAATCCAGAAGTCTGTTTGAGTGCCTTTATAGACCGAATTTGTTCCCATAAGAGATATTGTGAATTAGATTAGTCCATTTCAGACCCCCAAAAATACACCTACAAAAGCACTTACAAAAATACACTTACATAATTGGTCGAGTTGGGAGCTGATCGTTATGCGGGGGTCCACTGTATTTTAAGGTAAGTAATGAGTGAACTGTATATGCACTTTATCACTCTGGGACGCTTTAAATGTTAAGTGGGTGGGGTGGTTTGGCTGGCTACCATACCTACGACACCTGATTTTGTACTATAAATACTACTCCTCTCACCCTACATTAAGACTACAAATATTTTAAGGTAAGTAATGAGTGTACTTTATGTGTATTTTACTGTTTCATTGTTTTTTAACCCTTTCAGGGTCCGTGTCGTAGATCTACGGCTTTACATTCAGGGTCCAAACCGTAGATCTACGCCATGAGCTCAGCTCACTCTGAAAAGCTGTGAGTGGTAAATTTGCGCCTAGATATGAGAGAATACATCTATGTGGTATGTGTGCACCACATAAAACAAATCCTGCAGCACAAAGTGTATAATGAGAGAAAAACTGAGTCCGTGATTTTCGATTAATAACCCTTTCAGGGTTTCGGCCGTACTAGTACAGCTTACGCGCAGGGGTTTTTGACGTACTAGTACGCATAAATTCTGTAAAGTAAAAGGACACAAGTGCAACTGATGTGACATTTTATTGTGGCAATGTTTCACTCTTCAGGAGCTTTCTCAAGCCGATAGGCTTGACAAAGCTCCTGGAGAGCGAAACGTTGCCACAATAAAATGTCACATTAGTTGCACTTGTGTCCTTTTACTTTACATATTGTCGGTAATTCTACCAACATTATTACACGCATAAATTCTAGCGCCGTCAAATCTAGTGAGAGAAAGCTGGTAGGCCTACATATGAAAGAATGGGTCTATGTGGTCAGTGTGCACAGTATAAAAAAAATCCTGCAGCACACAGTGCGTAATGAGAAAAAAAAAACTTTGATCGTGTTTTTGGAGTAAAACAACGAATCTGCACTATATTTTTGTATGGTATTTATTATTGTATTCTAGTTTTCCTGGTCTCATTTTATAGAATGAAAGACATATTACAGAAATTGAGATGATTTTGACTGATTTTTCAATGAAAAGTACCTTGAAATTGAGCTCAGAGTAGCAGAAATGTTTGATTTTTACCAAAGATCAAAAGTAAACAAATCATGCCAAGCGTCCAATACACATCAACTGGTGAGTCTAATATTCTTTCACAAGTGCACTGATATTATTTATACCATTTCTACACTAATGCAGTAGTCTGCATAAAAGTAAATCTTCTATTTTGTTTTTTGTGAGAATAAAAATTCAAAGTGGAAAGCAAAAGAACGTAAGAGGGGTGTGGGAATGTGACTAATGAACAGAGGAAATGTTATTTTAGTGCCAGGAATGTCTTTCTTGTTTATTCTGGACTCTATTCAGAAATTGACATCTTTTGAAATTTGTGTGAAATTGGCAAAATTGCTAAATTCTGACCACTGAATTGGATAGTTGAAATCGGTAAATGAGTGGTTTCTTGTACTCATTCGATAGAAAAAATGGAGTTCTAGCGAAATAGTTATGATTTTTGTTGACTAGTACACTGGAATTGGCCGAAAATAGGGCCCAAAGTGGGCAAAATCACCAGAGCGTAAACATCGTCGAGACCGCTAACTTCGCGAGACCATATTTCCGTAAGGTTTCCATCAAATTTCATACTTTTGGTGTCATTATGATTGGAAAAAGATTCTCTATCTTTTCAGAAGAAAAAATAATTTTTTTTTTTTTAAATTTAGCCGACCCTGAGAACAAGTCTCTGACAGGACTTGCCGACCCCCAAAGGGTTAAAACAGCGATTTTGCAGTGTTTTTTCGTATGTTTTTATAGTTGTATTTGCGATTTCTTGGTCTCATTTGATAGAATGGAAGACATATTACAAAAATAGAGATGATTTTGATTGGTTTTAGCACTGGAAATGACTTGAAACTGAGCTCAAAATAGAGAAAATGTTAAATTTTTGCCGATGTTCAAGAGTAAACAAACAACCTCACACGTCTAATACATGCCGGCTGGTGGGTCTAATATACATTCACAAATGTGGTGATGATATTTATACAATTATTACCATATTGCATAAGAGTAAATCTTCTATTTTTTTGGTTTGAATAAATATTCATTATGTAAATAAAAAATCAAAATGGAATTAATTTGTAAAGGCTGAAAACATAACTAATGAACAGAGGAAATGTTAGCTTAGCGCCAGGAATACCTACATTGCTTATTCTGGACCCTATTTTGAAATTGGAATATTTTGAACTTTGTGTTAAATTGGCCAAATTGCCAATTTCCAGTCACTTTATTTTGTAGTTGAAACAGTTGACTTGGCGATTTCTTGTGCTCAATCGATAGAATTGAAGTAATACTAGTGAAATAGCTAAGAATTTGGCCAACTGGAATAATGTAATTGTCTTAAAATGAGAGTCAAAGTCGGCAAAATCGCCGATTCATAAATATCGCTGACACCTCAAAATTCGTGAGAGCATAATTTCGTCAGTTTTTCATCAAATTTCGTAATTTTTGTTTTATTACCTTCAGAAAAAGATTCTCTAGCATTTCATAAGAAAAAATAACAAAATCTTTTTTTGAAAATTCTTGGACCCTGGTGTGCACTTTGAAATTTAGCCTCTGGACCCTGATAGGGTTAATGCCTAATTCTATTGCTAACTTAATATATGTTAGTGAAAACTTGTTATCTAGAATTTATATGCATTTGTACATGGAAAAAGAAGAGTGTTCCACTTTATGGCAATTTCCACTTTACAGCAGCAGCCTGGAACCTAACCTGCCTTATAAATGGGGCCCTTCTATATTTAACTCTTAAATTGTCCAAATGTAGATCTACATTTTTACTGCTAGTGCTCCAAACATAGATCTACATTTTATTTTTCCTGCCTCCAAATTTGGCATGATTGGCCTGAGATGCCTGGTCAGTATAGAATGGGTCTTAGCACTCGGTGTGCACAGTATTACAAAAATCTGGGACCTTTTAGTACCTTGTGGCAAATAGCATGGTAAACGCCAAGGATTCACTGATTTCATGTCATATTAACACTCCCCTTTTAAGAGGAAAGCGATGGATGTGGCCACAAGTGGTCGAGGATATATCAAAAACCTCGATAATAACCCATGTGTAACATTTGTGCAACATCCTTTCACTTTTTATACCACTGGCCATCTCTGTCTGTATCTGTCTGTTTCTCTGTCTATCTGCCTATATCTTTATCTGTCTATATCTCTGTCTATATCACTGTCTGTATCTCTGTCTGTGTCTAGCTCTGTCTCTCTCACATGTACACATAAGTACAGTTATAATACATAGTGTAACTTACCTAGGATAACCCAAAAATTCCACGTGAAGTGGTATACAGTGCTTGTAGATAAGACATAAACATGACTTGCAACTCGGGGGCAACTAATATGCATTTTCACTTCATCAAGAATCAGATGTGGCTACTGCATCATGTGTAATACCTGTTGGTTTATGAGCTGCTATCTAAGACTGAGAGACAAGCAGATAGAAAGACACACACACACAGGCAGACAGAAAGACAGACATACAGGCAGATAGAATGACCGAGACTCAAAGGCAGACAGAAAGACTGAGACTCACAGACAGACAGAAAAACAGATATGCAGAGCTAGACAGACATACTTGTTTGTGTGTAACAATGAAAGCAAAGCCAGGGTTCCCTGCAGCAGTGTACTATCATTGTGTCACTCCACTACTTACCCTGTCAGTAGTTTAGTGACACTTGTCATAAACACCATGCTTCAAGAAGTTTCGCATATACTCCAACATGTCTAAGACATTGCTGTGACCTATAAATACTTTGTATATATTTCTAGACAATAGTATATGACCAAGGCAGGTGAAAA
Source organism: Cherax quadricarinatus (assembly GCF_038502225.1). Taxonomy (NCBI): domain Eukaryota; kingdom Metazoa; phylum Arthropoda; class Malacostraca; order Decapoda; family Parastacidae; genus Cherax; species Cherax quadricarinatus. The sequence goes on from NC_091315.1 coordinate 6,103,815, forward strand.
TGTACACCTGTCAGTGTGATTGTGACTATTTGAGTACTATTTCAGTACCTAATATTAGTGTCAGAACCAAGATTGGCTATGAAGTCACAAGAACTCTTATAAAGTGTAATTATCAAAACATAAAAATTATATAAATCAAAATAAAAACGAGAAAAATGGTATATCGGCAACACTTCTGCAAGCGGTAGGACTCCATGTTGATGTCAGATGAGCATCCAGCACCAACTTTATGGTCTTACATCTCGGTAAGTACTGATCTTATAAATTTTTTTTTTTTTTGGCTTATAACACACAGAAAATTGCCCTCTTTAATTAATTTAAAAAAAACATTCAGAGCGCTGGCAGTGAAAACGTAGATTTACGTTTGGTCAGTTTAAAGGTTAAAAGTGACAATTTTATTTAGTGAAACATTGATAACAGAGAAAACAAAAAATTGTTTTTAGTTCAATATGTTGTGTTGGTAATGGTGGAATATAGTACTAAACTGACTCATCTTCCTATTGCAGAAGTATTTTGTGGAAGACTACCAGGTTGTATCTTCCCAGGCACTACATCTTCAGTATTTCGAGAAGCACCAGTGTAAATGTTTTGAACAACAACTGATATTGCAGAAGTATTTTGTGGAAGACTACCAGGTTGTATCTTCCCAGGCACTACATCTTCAGTATTTCAAGAAGCACCAGTGTAAATGTTTTGAACAACAACTGATATTGCAGAAGTATTTTGTGGAAGACTACCAGGTTGTATCTTCCCAGGCACTACATCTTCAGTATTTTGAGAAGCACCAGTGTAAATGTTTTGAACAACAACTGATATTGCAGAAGTATTTTGTGGAAGACTACCAGGGTGTATCTTCAGTACTTCAAGAAGGACATCACTTGATATTCTTGTAATTTTTTAACTAGCTAAGTATTACTAATTAAACCATTTTCCTTTTAATATTGGGAATTCTATCTAACAGTTGCATCGCAGTTCATAGAAAAATACAAGTTAGTAATACAGTAATTAAAAATTTTCAAAAAAATGTGTGTAAAGAGAAGAGAAAATAAAAATGCTGTTGAGTGTATCTGCAGTGTTGTAGTACATATATTAATCTTTTAACACGCACAACAAAAATTATGCTAGTCTTTTAACACACAAAATAAACTTTATTACTGCTCATAAGAAGGAAAACTTTTCACTAAAAATAACATAACATGGAAATATGTTCATAAGGAAAACTGTGTTCTGTATCCAAAATAATTAAAAAAAAGATCTTGAAATACACATGAGAGTATATAAGGAAGATTTCCTATACTTTCTGTTGAATGACTAAAATATTTTAAAATGAAATACCTTCTTTTGAAAAATATGAAAAAACATAAAGAGCATAAACCATATCAGTGCTCTGAGTGTCTGAAATGTTTTAGTCAAAAAGGCCATCTCGTGACACATATGCGAGTACATACAGGAGATAAACCATATCAGTGCTTTAAATGTCTGAAATGTTTTACAGTAAAAGGCCATCTTGTGACACATATAAGAGTACATACTGGAGATAAACCATATCAATGTTCAGTGTGTCTGAAATGTTTTAGTGTAAAAGGCAGTCTTGTGACACATATGCGAGTACATACAAGAGATAAACCATATCAGTGCTCCGAGTGTCTGAAATGTTTTAGTGTAAAAGGTGCTCTTGTGAGACATACACGAGTACATACAGAAGATAAAGCATATCAGTGCCCTGAGTGTCTGAGATGTTTTACTGTAAAATACAATCTTGTGAGACATAATATGCAAGTACATACAGGAGATAAACCGTATCAGTGTTCAGTATGTACGAAAAGTTTTAGTGTAAAATGCAATCTTGTGAGACATATGCGAGTACATACAGGAGATAAACCATATCAGTGCTCTGAGTGTCTGAAATGTTTTAGTGTAAAAGGCCATCTTGTGACACATATGCGAGTACATACAGGTGATAAACCATATCAGTGCTCTGAGTGTCTTAAATGTTTCAGTGTAAAAGACCATCTTATGAAACATATTCGAGTACATACCGGAGATAAACCATATCATTGTTCATTGTGCCTGAAATGTTTTAGTGTAAAAGGCAGTCTTTTGACACACATGCGAGTACATACAGGAGAAAAGCCATATCAGTGTTCAGAGTGTCTGAAAAGTTTTAATGTAAAAGGCAATCTTGTGACACACATGCAAGTACATACCGGAGATAAACCATATCAGTGTTCAGTGTGTCTGAAATGTTTTAGTGTGAAATGTGATCTTGTGAGACATATTCGAGTACACACAGGAGATAAACCATATCAGTGCTCTGAGTGTCTGAAATGTTTTAGTGTAAAAGGCCATCTTGTGACACATATGCGAGTGCATACAGGTTATAAACCATATCAGTGCTCCGAGTGTCTTAAATGTTTTAGTGTAAAAGACCATCTTGTGAAACATATGCGAGTACATACTGGAGATAAACCATATCAGTGTTCAGTGTGCCTGAAATGTTTTAGTGTAAAAGGCAGTCTTTTGACACACATGCGAGTACATACAGGAGATAAGCCATATCGGTGTTCAGTGTGCCTGAAATGTTTTAGTGTAAAAGGCAGTCTTATGAGACATATGCGAGTACATACAGGAGATAAACCATATCAATGTTCGGTTTGTCTGAAATGTTTTAATCAAAGAGGCAGTCTTGTTATACATATGCGAGTACATACAGGAGATAAACCATATCAGTGTTCAGAGTGTCTGAAATATTTTAGTCACAGAGGCAGTCTTGTGACACATATGCGAGTACATACAGGAGATAAAACATGTTAAGTATGTAATATATCAGGAATATTTTAGTTACATAGACATGAGTAGCTTTAAAAAAAAGAGATTGGACAAATATATGAGTGAGAGGGGCTGGGTTTGATTGGTGCCATTGGGTACAGGAGTAAATTCTTAGGTAGCTTTGGGTAGAGGTCATTTTGATAAGGACCTTCTTGCATGGGCCAGTAGGCCTGCAGTGTTCTTCCATTCTTATGTTCTTATACAAGGGATATACAGTGGACCCCCGCATACCGTTGGCATCACATACCGTTTATTCCGCATACCGCTCACTTTAATAGCAAAAATTTTGCCTCGCATACCGCTCAAAAACCCGCTCACCGCTGTTCGTCCGAGACGCGTCCAATGTGCGCCTTAGCCAGCCTCACATGTTCCGCCGGTGGCATTGTTTACCAGCCAGCCTCCGCGGTAGCATCCAAGCATACAATCGTAACATTTCGTATTATTACAGAGTTTTTGGTGATTTTATCTGGAAAATAAGTGACCATGGGCCCCAAGAAAGCTTCTAGTGCCAGCCCTACAGCAATAAGGGTGAGAATTACTATAGAGATGAAGAAAAAGATCATTGATAAGTATGAAAGTGGAGTGCGTGTCTCCGAGCTGGCCAGGTTGTATAATGAACCCCAATCAACCATCGCTACTATTGGTGGTACAGCTGCTACTGCTGCACTGTCAGCTGCTGCTGCTGCTGTAGCATCGTCTGCTGCTGCTGTAGCATCGTTTGCTGCTGCTGTAGCATCGTCTGCTGCTGCTGTAGCACTGTCAGCTGCTGCTGCTGCTGTAGCATCGTCTGCTGCTGCTGTAGCATCGTCTGCTGCTGCTGTAGCATTGTCTGCTGCTGCTGTAGCATCGTCTGCTGCTGCTGCTGCTGTAGCACCGTCTGCTGCTGCTGTAGCATCGTCTGCTGCTGCTGTAGCATCGTCTGCTGCTGCTGTAGCACTGTTGTTGGTGTGGCTTATTGAGAATATACCAAGAAACAATTAACCCCAGAGGATTTTCCACCCAGGATAACCCAAAAAAGTCAGTGTCATCGAAGACTGTCTAACTTATTTCCATTGGGGTCCTTAATCTTGTCTCCCAGGATGCAACCCACACCAGTCGACTAACACCCAGGTGAACAGGGAAAAATGCCTGGAACTAGTGCTCATATTGGTGAATTTAAAGCCAGCAAAGGTTGGTTTGAGAGATTTAAGAATCGTAGTGACATACACAGTGTGATAAGGCCTGTTCTGGAAGAAAATGCCAAACAGGACCTACAGTACTCAGGAGGAAAAGGCACTCCCAGGACATAGTGTCTCATCAGTCATTGCTGCATCTTCAATAAAGGTAAGTGTCATTTATTCTTCATTTAGTAGACTAGTACATGCACAATATATACTGTGCATGTACTACTCTACTATTGTGCATGTATCCTTCTCTTTGTGTGTAGGAAAATGTATATTTCATGTGGTAAAAAAAATTTTTTCATACTTTTGGGTGTCTTGCACGGATTAATTTGATTTCCATTATTTCTTATGGGGAAAATTCATTCGCATACCGATTATTTCGCATACCAATGAGCCCTCTTGCACGGATTAAAATCGGTATGCGGGGGTCCACTGTACAATATCAGTGTTCAGAGTGATAAATATTTATGAAATGTCAGTCAGGTAAATCATATAAGAAGTTCATAGAGAAGATAAGTTATATTAATGTTCACAATATATTTTATATTTTATAAAATAAAAGCAGTCTCGTGTACAGAAAACAACTAATATAAAGTACAGGAGAGCCCTCCTTTACAACATTTCACTTTATGGCATTTTGCTAAAACATACATTTCAAATTATAACCAAAACTTGTTGTACGGCTCCCTGCCTGACTGGCTAATATGGTCTCCTTGTGCCACTGTTTGTTTACGTCCCCCATGAGCTCCATGTCTGTCCATTATATCTGGAAACTTTCTAGAATTTCAAGTGTTTTAAATTTATTGCATAGTTTATGAACAGTAGGGGCCCCACTTATATGGTAGGTTAGGTTCCAGGCGATCGCCGGAAAGCAGACATCACCAGACAGCAGAACGCCATTTTTTTCCCCTTATTTATAAATGCATGTAAATGCCAGAAAACAAATTTACACTAACTTACATTATGTTAGTAATAGAACTGGGAATTTGTTACGTTGGTTTATCCCTTATTACTTTGATAGTAAGGTTCTCACTACATGTTCTAGTGTGGGGTAGCTTTTACTTAATGCACATAGCACTTACCATAACCACAACAAAAATGTTTTACTCAACCTTCCTCTCACCTTAGGAGAAAAACAACCTATAAACTAATATATGAAAACAACACTTCCACTGACCCACCTTGGTAAATCTTCTACCAGAAACATGCAACTGTTATTACCCCATACCAGCACATATAGTTCAAAGAATGTTTTGAGTTATTTTAGCAGTCAAATAACTCTCCCGGTCAAGCCCCCATGTTACGTTGGTTTATCCCTTATTACTTTGATAGTAAGGTTCTCACTACATGTTCTAGTGTGGGGTAGCTTTTACTTAATGGCCTTATTTGTCTAGGGGTAATACTTACATCATGGCTGATCATCTTGAGAAGGCCATTGGTGAAATGCCTATGATTTTAAACTGATGGAAGATAGAGGTATGGGTGTGTGTGGGAAACAAGCAGGTTGCAACACTAGGGTTGGAAACAGTAAATGTATAAAAGGCATTCAGCATGAAGTTATAAATAAAGACAATAAAACAGGTCAGCAAACAAAGGGGGACAGCAGAGGGCAGCAAGGGACTAGCTCCCTTAAGGTTTACTATACTAATAGCAGGAGTGTTAGAAATAAGATAGATGAGCTAAGATTAATTGCAAGTGCAGGAAACATAGATATTATTGCTATAACAGAGACCTGGCTCAATCTGAAAGATAGAGAGATGCCCTCTGAATGTCACATACAAGGCTATAAATTATTCCACACTGACAGGGTCAACAGGAAAGGTGGTGGAGTAGCGATGTATGTCAGAGACAATTTAAATTGTTGTGTTAGACAAGATATTAAATTAGAAGCGTCAGCCACTGAATCTGTTTGGTTACAGCTTCTCGAGGGCCGAGAAAAACTAATTTTGGGTGTGATTTACAGGGCCCCAAATCTTGATAGGGAGTGCAGTAAACTTCTATGGGACGAAATTCGTAAGGCATCTACATACGAAAATGTTGTGCTAATGGGAGATTTCAACTATAGACAGATTGACTGGAGCAATTTGACAGGAAATTTAGAGTCGGGTGACTTTCTTGATACGATCCAGGATTGTTTTTTAAAACAGTTTGTGACAGAGCCAACTAGGGGAAATAACCTCCTTGACTTGGTTCTTGCCAGTAGGGAAACACTAATTAATAATCTTGAGGTTAATGATGAGCTTGGGGAGAGTGATCACAAATCACTCAGTTTTAATATATCATGGAATTCCCCTAATAATGGCAATCAAGTCTCCGTCCCTGACTTTCGCTTGGCTGATTTCATAGGACTGAAAAATTACTTAGGTGGGCTGAACTGGAATGACCTGACTAAGGGTCAGGTAGGTGGTGATGGTTGCCGATATGATGCTTTCCAGGGCATAGTTCTAGCTGCTCAGACAAATTATGTTCCAAATAGGGAAATCAGATCAAACAAAAATGATCCTAAATGGATGAACAATAGATTAAAATATCTGATTGGTCAAAAGAGAGGCATATATAGGCAAATCAAAAGAGGAGAGGGGCAATTAAGAAATCGATATATTCAGTTAAAGAGAGAAATAAAAAAGGGAATTAGAAAAGCAAAAAGAGATTATGAGGTTAAAGTTGCAAGAGAATCGAAGACTAACCCAAAAGGATTCTTTCAGGTATACAGAAGTAAGATCAGGGACAAGATAGGCCCACTCAAAAGTTCCTCGGGTCAGCTCACTGACAGTGATAAGGAAATGTGTAGAATTTTTAACACATACTTCCTCTCAGTTTTTACACAGGAGGATACCAGCGATATTCCAGTAATGATAAATTATGTAGAACAGGACGATAATAAACTGTGCACTATTAGGGTCACAAGTGACATGGTCCTTAGGCAAATAGATAAATTAAAACCTAACAAATCCCCAGGCCCTGATGAACTGTATGCAAGGGTTCTAAAGGAATGTAAAGAGGAGCTTAGCATACCTTTGGCTAATCTTTTCAACATATCACTACAAACTGGCATGGTGCCAGATAAGTGGAAAATGGCAAATGTGATACCTATTTTCAAAACAGGTGACAGGTCCTTAGCTTCGAACTATAGACCAATAAGCCTAACCTCCATAGTGGGAAAATTTATGGAATCAATAATTGCCGAGGCAGTTCGTAGCCACCTTGAAAAGCATAAATTAATCAACGAATCTCAGCATGGTTTTACAAAGGGGCGTTCCTGCCTTACGAATTTATTAACTTTTTTCACTAAGGTATTTGAGGAGGTAGATCATGGTAATGAATATGATATTGTGTATATGGACTTCAGTAAGGCTTTTGACAGGGTCCCACATCAGAGACTATTGAGGAAAATTAAAGCACATGGAATAGGAGGAGAAATTTTTTCCTGGATAGAGGCATGGTTGACAAATAGGCAGCAGAGAGTTTGCATAAATGGGGAGAAATCAGAGTGGGGAAGCGTCACGAGCGGTGTTCCACAGGGGTCAGTGTTGGGCCCCCTGCTGTTCACAATCTACATAAACGACATAGATGAGGGCATAAAGAGCGACATCGGCAAGTTTGCCGATGACACCAAAATAGGCCGTCGAATTCATTCTGACGAGGACATTCGAGCACTCCAGGAAGATTTGAATAGGCTGATGCAGTGGTCGGAGAAGTGGCAGATGCAGTTTAATATAGACAAATGCAAAGTTCTAAATGTTGGACAGGACAATAACCATGCCACATATAAACTAAATAATGTAGATCTTAATATTACGGATTGCGAAAAAGATTTAGGAGTTCTGGTTAGCAGTAATCTGAAACCAAGACAACAGTGCATAAGTGTTCGCAATAAAGCTAATAGAATCCTTGGCTTCATATCAAGAAGCATAAATAATAGGAGTCCTCAGGTTGTTCTTCAACTCTATACATCCTTGGTTAGGCCTCATTTAGATTATGCTGCACAGTTTTGGTCACCGTATTACAGAATGGATATAAATTCTCTGGAAAATGTACAAAGGAGGATGACAAAGTTGATCCCATGTATCAGAAACCTTCCCTATGAGGATAGACTAAGGGCCCTGAAACTGCACTCTCTAGAAAGACGTAGAATTAGGGGGGATATGATTGAGGTGTATAAGTGGAAGACAGGAATAAATAAAGGGGATGTAAATAGTGTGCTGAAAATATCTAGCCTAGACAGGACTCGCAGCAATGGTTTTAAGTTGGAAAAATTCAGATTCAGGAAGGATATAGGAAAGTACTGGTTTGGTAATAGAGTTGTGGATGAGTGGAACAAACTCCCAAGTACCGTTATAGAGGCCAGAACGTTGTGTAGCTTTAAAAATAGGTTGGATAAATACATGAGTAGATGTGGGTGGGTGTGAGTTAGACCTGATAGCTTGTGCTAACAGGTCGGTTGCCGTGTTCCTCCCTTAAGTCAATGTGACCTGACCTGACTAGGTTGGGTGCATTGGCTTAAGCCGGTAGGAGACTTGGACCTGCCTCGCATGGGCCAGTAGGCCTTCTGCAGTGTTCCTTCGTTCTTATGTTCTTATGTTCTTATACCCTTTCACCAGCCCTCTTCACAGGTTATGTAAACTACTACTATAAAAATATAACTGTATTCTCAATAGATATGTACAGAATATACAATTACAGCCTCACATTTTCAAAACAAAAATCTACACACTCTATAGCTGTTCTCCCACATGGTGTATCTTATTAAATTTTGTCCTTCTCTCTCTTGACTAACTCAGGGCTAACCAGTGTTTTGACACACTTTAGTCACCCTGGGTATGGTGGCCACAACTTAAATTATAAAAACTCACCCCTGGAGCACACATGATGCCCCAAAAGATAGAAGAAGGACCCAGAGATCCTGCCAGGTTGAAGGTCAGCCACAGAGAGAGGGAGTCAGTCAGAGGGAGAGAGAGAGAGAGCCTGGCTAAGCTCCTCCCACCAAAACAAAAGACTGTTGCCAAGCACAATTCTCCAGTTACCACAATTCTACCACCTCTTAACTTTACTTTTACAAAAAGAAATACAACTTTATAAACTACTTATTTAAATTGTGTGTTTATGTGTCTATAGTATAACCTATTATATTGAGAAAAATAGGTTTGACCCAGCTGCCTCTCAGTCATAAGGTTGATCAGTCCTTCTGACATTTAGAGCAAAGTCCCCATCAATTCAATATAATTAGGTATTCCAGAGTAACTGTTACTTATAAATACATGTTGGGTCCTATAGCCCCATAACAGAATTAAAAGCAATAAAAGTAAAATACATATACAGTACATTCATTACTTTCCTTAATATTTGTAGTCTTGTTAATGTAGGGCGAATAGTACAGTAAACCCCTGGTTATCATAATTAATCCATTCCAGAGATAGTGACTAAACCCGAATCTGATGATTTCTAAATTCAATAAGCTTTGATAATTTTATTCGTTCATGCACAAGTCCCACTCAAATCATGTGTGCGGGGAAGTGCCCTGGCTGGTGTGTTTGGGGAAGTACCCTGGCTGGTGTGTGTGGGGAAGTACCCTGGCTGGTGTGTGTGGGGAACTACCCTGGCTGGTGTGTGCGGGGAAGTGCCCTGGCTGGTGTGTTTGGGGAAGTACCCTGGCTGGTGTGTGTGGGGAAGTACCCTGGCTGGTGTGTGTGGGGAACTACCCTGGCTGGTGTGTGCGGGGAAGTGCCCTGGCTGGTGTGTTTGGGGAAGTACCCTGGCTGGTGTGTGCGGGGAAGTACCCTGGCTGGTGTGTGTGGGGAAGTACCCTGGCTGGTGTGTGTGGGGAAGTGCCCTGGCTGGTGTGTGTGGGGAAGTACCCTGGCTGGTGTGTGTGGGGAAGTACCCTGGCTGGTGTGTGTGGGGAACTACCCTGGCTGGTGTGTGTGGGGAAGTACCCTGGCTGGTGTGTGTGGGGGACTACCCTGGCTGGTGTGTGTGGGGAAGTACCCTGGCTGGTGTGTGTGGGGAACTACCCTGGCTGGTGTGTGTGGGGAAGTACCCTGGCTGGTGTGTGTGGGGAAGTACCCTGGCTGGTGTGTGTGGGGAACTACCCTGGCTGGTGTGTGTGGGGAACTACCCTGGCTGGTGTGTGTGGGGGACTACCCTGGCTGGTGTGTGTGGGGAACTACCCTGGCTGGTGTGTTTCTTCTTGAATTCTATAATGTTTATAGCCTCCTTTACCAAAGCGCTGGCACTAGGAGCTTTCTTTTGGCCCATTATTATTTTTTAATATTTTTTTTTTTCCAAGTAATTTTTATGGCCTATGAGACCAATATGAGGACTGTTTTGTAAATATTTACTCTTTCTATACTACACAATAACTGCACAAACATTGTTGTCATTATATGGTTTACAAAACATGTTTACACAAACAAACAATGTAAAATGTTGTTTATTACTGTTTTTCTATATTTTACATACACATATACAGTGGAATCTTGACTTATGAGTGTCCCAACTTACGAGTTTTTTGAGATACGAGCCATCCCTGGGTCGATTTTTTGCTCTGAGTTATGAGCCAACTTTTGAGTTACGAGCCAGCTACCTCATTCCCCTAAACTCAAAATCTGGACAACTCGCTTGTTTATCTATGATTTCATGTTTTAATTCCATGGAGATCATTTTCTTTCTCTTCTCAGCATTAATAATAATGTAATAGTAATAACAATATAATATTATTAGAGTCAAGTCACTCAGTAAGTCAATCAAGTCACTCAATAAGTCAGTCAAGTCACTCACGTCACTCAGTAAGTCAGTCAAGTCACTCAGTAAGTCGAAGTCATTCGGTTCAGTAAGTCAGTCAAGTCATTCAGTTCAGTAAATCAGTCAAGTCACTCAGTAAGTCAGTCAAGTCACTCAGTACAGCAGTTAAATTTTTCAGTAAGTCAAATCACTCAATAAGTCAAGTCATTCAGTAAGTCAGTCAAGTCACTCAGTAAGTCAGTCAATTCACTCAATAAGTCTGTCAAGTCATTCAATAAGTCAATCAGGTCAGTAAGCCAGTCATGTCACTCAATAAGTCAATCAAGTCACTCAGTAAGTCAGTCAAGTCACTCAATAAATCAGTCAAGTCACTCAGTAAGTCAGTCAAATCACTCAGAAAGTCACTCAGTAAGTCAGTCAGTCATTAAATCAGTCATTCAGTCACACAAACTTATGTTAACCTCTTTTTCTGTGTACAAAGTAACTCTTCAGTTACGGCTACAGGTTATCTCTTATTAATTCTAAGACTTAAGTGTTTATACCTCTTCGTGCCACTTTCAGCAACACTAGTATGGCTACAGGGTATCATGATTGCTTGGCAGATACAAGATATAGTAATTAAAATATCATAACACAATTGACAAACACAGCTGCCTTGTAGGAAAGAAAGACTGGACACGTATGAATTACGAATGCTGGGATGGTGGGGGGTGGTGTTGGGGAGTGGTAGGGGATGGCTCCCTGGCTGCTCTACAACAAGGTGGCCGCTTGAGCAAAAGAGAATTTTGTTAAATTAATTATACAACGTGTTGCATAAAATTGTCCAGCAATTCTTCAGGCTTCTTCAGTCGAGTACAGAAAAGTTGATAGAAGAGACATGAAGACGATGTAATCAGTCCATTACCCTTGAAGTTTTGAGGTGGTTAGTCCCTCAGTCTGGAGAAGAGTTTCATTCCATAGTCTGAAACAATATGAAGTTGAAGTGGCAGGATGGAGCCTTATATACCGCCAGGAGGTGAAATGAAGGCCACTAGTAGAGGTAAGAATGTAATCGTTGAGAAATATCAGGGAATGTAGTCATTGTAAATACAGTGGACCCTCGACCAACGATATTAATCCGTTCCTGAGAGCTCATCGTTAATCAAAATTATCGTTAGTCGAGTTAATTTTCTTCATAAGAAATAATGGAAATCAAATTAATCCATGCAAGACACCCAAAAGTATTGAAAAAAAAAAAGTTACCACATAAAATATTAATTTTAATACATACAAACTGAAGAAGACATGTACAATTACATGACACTTACCATTATTGAAGATCTGGTGATGATTGATGGGATGGGAGGAGGGGAGACTGTGGATGGTGTTAGTGTTTAGAAGGGGAATCCCCTTCCATTAGGACTTGAGGTGTCAAGTCCTTTTCCGGGGTTACTTCCCTTCTTCTTTTAATGCCACTAGGACCTAAAGTCAGTTCCTGATCAGCCGGGCCGTGGCTCGTACGTTGGTTTGCGTGCAGCCAGCAGCAACAGCCTGGTTGATCAGGCGCTGATCCACCAGGAGGCCTGGTCACAGACCGGGCCGCGGGGGCATTGACCCCCGAAACTCTCTCCAGGTAAACTCCAGGACCAGCTTGAGAGTCACTGGACCTCTGTCACACAACATATCTGTCCACAGAGGCCTGTACTTCCCGTTCCTTTATGACATTCCTAAAGTGTTTCACAACATTGTCAGTGTCACAATTAAACACTTGTTCAGGTTTCAATTCTTCAGCCTCTATGTACTCCTTGAATTCCTGCACATATTTTTCAGCTGCTTTTTGGTCCAAACTGGCAGCCTCACCATGCCTTATCTGTTATTGCTGTTCTTGCTGCTGAACAGCGGTTTAGTGCTGATGAAGGTAGCGTAGGTAGCAATGATACGGCCGTGGACTAGTTTGGCTTTAATTGGATATGAGTGAGTACACAACGGGCAGTGTGAGGGAGTGACCGCAAGCCAGTCCGTGGAGGGGGAGCACCTGTGTCTATCAAGTCGGTCGGCCTAGGAGTGAGAGCGAATGGGCTCAGCCTCCCACTGACCTGGGTGAGCCTACAGAGGGCAGCACTTAAATGCCGCGAAATATGAACTAGTCAGAACAGACGGCTAGGCTGTGTGTTCTGACAATACAGGCTGTCTACATATCACACTATGTATGCCACTACGATTCTTAAATCTCTCAAACCAACCTTTGCTGTCCTTAAATTCACTCACATCACCACTAATTGCAGACATTTTCCTAATTAAATCCTCATGCAACTTCCTAGCCTTTTCACATATGATTGCTTGAGAGATGCTGTCTCCTGCTATCTGTTTTTCGTTTATCCACACCAATAACAGTCTCTCAACATCTTCTATCACTTGCGATCTCAGTTTCGAAAACATAGTTGCATCTTTGGCAAGAACAGCTTCCTTGATTGCTGTTTTCTTGGCCACAATAGTAGCGATGGTTGATTGAGGTTTTGTGTACAACCTGGCCAGCTCGGAGACAGGCACTCCACTTTCATACTTAGCAATGATCTCTTTCTTCATATCCATAGTAATTCTCACCCTTTTTGCTGTAGGGTTGGCACTAGAAGCTTTCTTGGGGCCCATGGTGACTTATTTTGCAGGTGCAATCACTATGTTTGGATGGGACCGCGATGGCTGGCTGGCTTGTAAACACTGGCCACAAGTGGACGCATCTCAGACGGAACGAATCGTGTTGGTCGAGTTTTTTAGCACTAGTAGAGGCAAAATTTTTGCGTTAAAATGTATCGCTAGTCGAATTTAACGTTAGACGATGCCATCATTGGTCTAGGGTCCACTGTATCACCGAGGTCGCTAACTTCACGAGTGTGTAACTCCATAAGTTTTCCAACAAATTTCATTCTTTTGGTGTCGTTACCATTGGGAAAAGATTCTCTATCATTTCATAAGTTTTTTTTTTTCTTTCGAAAAATTTTCGACACCAGGAGATACCTCAGGATTTAGGTTTTCGACAGTCAAGGGGCTAAATTACGTAAAACCTTTACAACTCTCTCATATCTACTTTATGAGTTTAACAAGTGTCACACATCTCACTGTCACATCACTGTAATAAACTTAGTAATTACAAAGGCTCTCAGAGAGTCTGGACATATGGGTATGTACAAGTACTGGCATTCTTTAAAAATTCAAACACAACACTGTTAGAGCTATTCCACAGAGTTCAGTCTCCAATAATTCCTCTTATAGCACTGAGACTTGCTCACTTATTCTCACATTCTTTATGAGACTCTCAACCGCCTTCTCCAACCAAAATAAGCTCTTGCCACAAAAGTCTTGGTAGCTCCTAGGGAGGTGAATGGTGGTTTTTAGCTGGATATTTCCCTAGACCCTTCTTGGTCCAGAAGAAGGTAGAAACTGAATAAGGTGAGGCTTTACCAGCCAACTTTGACTCAGCTGGGGCAGGGGTTGAGCAGCTCAAATCACCTACAGGTGCTTAGCCAGGCTGCACCAACAGTTAGACTAATTAAACACCCTACCTATGTACAAAGCTAAATAATATATGGCCAGATAATATAAAGCCGAGTAAATCCATTTAAGCTACTAGTGGAATTACTCCTGAATATAATATTAAGTGAAAAAGCCAAAGATGTAAAAACATGTCGTTGATAAAACAGGTGGAAATTTCCACCTCAAAATAAACAAAGACTGTAACACCCATTCCACACTCACTAATAATAGAACATAAATATCCCTGAATCTTCTAGGTACAGTAGAACTGAACTACCAATATAGCAGAGCTGGTATGCTTTTCTCCGCCTTCAAAAATTCATCCCAGACAATCTTCTTCATATGTTCAGAGGGAATTCAAGGAGGTTATCCTCTTCAAGGGGGGCTCCTTGGCATGGTGGAGAGGCTCTTGGTCTGGACCTGTCGGTCTCCTTCCTCAGACCGAACCTAATTACCCCTCAATCCCACCTTCCCTATCCCATCCTCCCCATCTTCACTTTTTTTCCTTTCCTCCTCCCCACCCCTCCCTTTTGCCCTTCCTCTTTTTGACCTTTGGTTTTTTTTCCCACAGGTGCCCTAGTTCCTAGGTAGGGGAAAGGGTACCAGGGTCCATCCCATTCCGTTGAGGTTCTTGGCGGTGGTGTAGTTTGCAGTGGAATCTGGATCGCCTTGAGATGTCCCGATCCCTCTTCGGTATCCCGGAGGGTGGCTTTGGGTGTCTTTCGGGCGACGTGTGTATCTCTGGAAGCCACCTTTCGGATTCCGGGGGTGGTGGCCGAAGGAGGTATGCTTTGTGGTGGATATCCGGCCGCCCTCTCTTTTGTCCACCGAGGTAGCTCGGCAGATGTGAGGTTGCTATCCCGGATTGCTGGTTTACTGGCATGAAGGGTAGGGTATGGCACGGGTTCCATGCTGCATCTGCGCTACTTGTGGTGCTGAGGTTCTCTTGGGTGCAGAGGGAGATTTCTGGCCCTTTCATTCCTCCTAGGAACTATCCTTCCCTGGTCCTCCCCTTTTTTATTCTTTTTTTTTTTATTTTTATTTTATTTTCTTCTTTTTTTTTTTTTTCTTAAAAATAAAAAGAAAGAAGTAACCTAACCATGGAGTACCCGTTCCATGACCCCGCTAACCCCGGGCCCCTTATTGTTACTGCACCCCGTTCTGACCTCGCCTCGTCTTTTGGCCACTCTTCGGACACTCCTAAGCCCCCTGTACCTCTTGCTGGTGCTGTTTCATCACCCGCTTCAGGTGCCGGTTTCGACTGACTCCTTTGGTTTGTCTGACCTCCGCTCTCCTTTGACTATGCTTCCGGCCTCTCCCTCTACGGTGCGGCAATTTTCGAATCACCATCCTGTCCCATGTCGGACCGACTCTGGTCCCACTTCTAAACGCCAATGACAATCTCCTGATGATGTTACTTCGTTACCTTCCCATTCTCCTCAAAGGACCAACACGTCATGCGCTCTCTCTCCACACTCAGTTTCGGACCACACAATGGACTAAATTCTTTACTTTAAGACCGACTTCTACTGCCTATCTTTCCGACCATAGTATTGGCAAAGCACTCCTACGCCACGTTGATAGAGATATTTCCTTTCATGCTCTTAAGAGTGGTACGCGCATCATCACAGTCCAGAATTCTACCCAAGCTCATGATCTTTCTATTCTTTCACATATTGATAGTATTTCTATCACTATCGAAAAACATCATTCCCTCAATTCTTGTAGTGGTACTGTTATTCTGCCCCATACCATAGTCCAACAGAATTTCCAGACATGTGGCAATGACATTCTCGAACAGCTGGAACTCCAAGATCTCCCAATTCTCAAGGTAGACACTTATGTTCTTCCTGCCCACGGGCAGAGATGATACCCTTGCAATGTGGCTCGTTTAACTTTTGACAGCCGTGAACTCCCATCCTCTGTTTATGTAGCAGGACATCGGTTACAAGTTCGGAAGGTGATCCCTACGCCGCAACAGTGTAGGCATTGCTGGCGATTTGGCCACCCAGCAAAATATTGCAGATCTATAGCCGAATGCCCAGTCTGTGGTGCCGATGACCATTCTAATATGTCTTGCAGTCGACCTCCCTCTTGCCTTAATTGTCACGAGGCTCACCCTTCGTACTCTCGCCATTGCCAGGTCTACTTAAATGAGCAGGAAATTCATTGCCTCAAAGAGGCAGAAGGTCTCCCTTATGCTATGGTAGTTTCTCATCGCCTCCAAGGGAAACTACCCCGTGTTTCTTATTCTCGAGTTTCAAAACGTCCCCCTACTTCTGGGGCACCATCTTCTGCAGCCTCCTCTGTGGTTGCCAGTCCCATAGTCACTTCTGTATCTAATTCTTTTGCTGTCCTGGGCTCAGACGTCCCTACTTCAACACCTCGGTCTATCCTCGCTTCTTCGTGTTCTCCCTCACAAACCCCGGTATCGACAAGACCTTGTACGACACCTCCCAGTCGTCCCTCTACTTCTCAGGGGTCCAACAAATCTTCTTTAACCCCTCCTTCCCTTCATCCACCTCCATATTTTACCTTCCCAGTCTCTGAACCTGGGTCTTCCCCTTTCACTGGCTCCGTTACAAGTGTGGAGGTTCATCCTCCTCTGCGTACTGTGCCTTCCTCCCCTGTCCCCTCCCAAGTTTCTTCCTCTTCTGCTGCCTCCCAGGTTTCTGCCTCTTCTGTCCCCTCCCACACTTCTCCAGCTCCCTCCACCTTTTTGCACCCCCCTACCATGGTACAGTCCATTACAGTTCCGATCTTTACTCAAACTCCCCCTCCTTCCATCTCCAATATTGTCTCCCATACTATGTCTCTGAACTCCGAAACACTTGAAGCAATCTCTGAATATATTGCTGAGACCAAACCATCAATGGACACTGATCCACCCTCTGTTCCTTCTGTTTTCTCTTCTCCATCTGCGCAACTCCTTTCTTCACAGTGCACCGTTCCTTCACTGCTTGAACGTTTTCCTTTGCCACCGCATGTTGACTTTTCTAACCCCTCTAGTCCGTAGGTACCCTTACCTGAGGAATTCAGGTATCTTTATCGTTGCCAATCATGGCCTATTTACAGTGGAATATACGCGGCCTCAGGGGTAATCGGGGTGAGCTTTAGATGTTGCTCTCCCAGTTTTCTTTTGTTGGTGTTTGCTTACAGGAACCAAATTACACTCTGCTGTTATCTATCCCATCTCAGGCTATAATTTATTGTATTCTTCAGATCCTTTTCCTGATGGAAAGTTTAATGAAAGTGCCCTTCTTCTATGCACTGATATTCCGTACCATGAGCTATTTGTTCGTACTTTGCTGCATTACTCAGCAGCCCGTATCCACTTGCATAGGTGGTATACACTCTGTTCTTTGTATATATTTCCTTCTCGGGCATTATCTATCCCAGATATTGCCTTTCTTCTGTTACTTGGCGATTTTAATGCTCATCATTTCCTCTGGGAGGTCTCACTGTGATTCCCATGGCATTCAGTTAGAGGCTTTTCTTGCTCTCCACCCCCTCCATGTTTTAAATACATACAGGTACTCACACCCATTTTGATCCTCGGACTCATACTCTCTCTTGCATCGATCTCTCAGTCTGCTCTTCCTCCACCACATTAGACTTCACCTGGTCTGTTCTCCCAGATTTACATGACAGCAATTTGATCAGGCAAATTGGAACCTTTACTCACAACTAACTGTTTTTAGTGAGGTTCCTTCTTCGTCCTCCATTGATGAGCTTTTACACCTCTTCTCGTCCTCCGTTTTAACCGCAGCTTCTCATTCTATACCCCAAACTTCGGGCAGGCATTCTCAGAAATGCGTGCCTTGGTGGTCTCCTGCTTGTGCTCGTGCAGTACATTTGAAACGTACTGTGTGGGGCAGGTGCCGGTACAATAGAACCATGGAAAGACTTCTTGATTTTAAGCAGAAGCATGCGATCGCTCGCCATGTCATCCGTGATGCTAAATGCACTTGCTGGGCTAAATGCACTTGCTGGCGAGATTGTCTCCACCATCACCTCTGCTTCCTCTATGAGTGCAGTCTGGAAAAAAGTATGAAAACTGAGTGGTAAATATTCTCCTGACCCGGCTCCTGTTCTGCGGGTTGCCGGTGTTGAGATGGCAAACCCACTAGATGTTGACAATGAAATTGGCAATCATCTGGTCCATATTTCTCAGGGGCTCCATCTATGCCCCTCGTTTCTTTCCTCAAAGTCTGCCATAGAGTTAGCACCCTTGGACTTTTCTTCTCTCAGAGAAGAATAGTATAATGTGCCTTTTACACTTCAGGAACTGGAGGCAACACTCAGCTTGCCGATCATCTGCAGCTGGGCCCGATGATATTCATATTCATATGCTACAACATTTACATCTGTCAGCCCTTGCAGTCCTATTACACCTTTTCAATCTTATTTGGTAACAAGGAGTTCTTCCACAGCTGTGGAAATCTGCCATTGTTCTCCCTTTCTGCAAACCGGGTACTACGGGACATGAAGCCTCCCACTATCGTCCCATTGCTCTTACCAGTGCAGTTTGCAAAGTGATGGGACGCCTGGTAAATAGAAGTTTAGTGTGGTATTTAGAGACACACAACAGTTTCTCCACTCGTCAATATGGCATTCGTAAGGGCCGCTCTACTATAAACCCCATACTGCGCTTGGATACGTATGTTTGTAATGCTTTTGCGAATAACCACTCACTTATTGCCATATTTTATGACCTTGAGAAGGCTTATGATACAACTTGGAGGTATAATATTTTGGTCCAAGCCCACTCCTTAAGCCTCTGAGGCAATCTACCATCCTTCCTTAAGAACTTTTTAACTGGCAGACATTTCCGTGTTCGAGTTAATAATGTGCTCTCCCCGGACTTAATCCAAGCTGAAGGTGTCCCCAGGGCTGGATTACCACATAGGCAAACTAGGCATTTGCCTAGGGCCCCTCGCATTTGGGGGCCCCGCAGTCCAAGGGGTTCAGGGGCTCATCCAAGACTGTGCACATGGTGCAAGTGCAAAGGGGTCCCTACCTAAAAAGTTCAAGTGTTTGGAGAGTAAAATTGATTTTTAAAAATTAATCAAAACAAAAATAATGAAATAAAATAAAATAAAAATAAATAAACCTAACCATAGAAACCCCGAAACTCTCTCCAGGTAAACTCCAGGTAATAGATGGCAACACTCAACACGCCTTTGTTTACATCAGAACAGCTAATGGGTGAGTATGGGAGATTCCTTTCCAATTTTCTGTAGTAATTACATGTTATCTAGACTTGTACTGTGACAAATTAACTGAAGAAATGTAAGACAGCTACATACTTCGTTATTCTGGATTCACTGATTACAGAATTGGTGAAAAGAAAAGAAATCTACCAGAATCTCAATGACAAGTTTGGATTTCTGTTCAAAATTGCTACTATGCCAGATGCAGAATTGAGAGAAGCTGCATTAAAGTTGCAACAACTTTCAGCAGATGTTCAGGACACATTTGTTGAAGAAATAGTTCATTTTTCTGGGTATATGAATCAGATTAAAGCTCCACCTGAAAAATGTGCGCCCTCAGCTGCTTTGAAACATTTAAGAAATGCAGGTATCTTAGAAACCTTCCCTAATGTTGACATAGTGTATCGCCTTTACCTAACACTTCCAGCTACAAACTGTGAAGGAGAACGTTCATTTTCTGTTTTGAAAAGAGTGAAAAACCAGCTCCATTCAACAATGAGCCAAGACAAATTGTGTTACCTAGCCTTGTTGACCATTGAGTCTGATCTAACAAGAAATATTGATTTTCAGAATATAACTGATGATTTTGCCAATATGAAATCCAGAAAAAAGTTTATTTAAGAAGTGCCTGTGAATATAAACAATTCTTTACTTTCTTGAGTTTATATGATTTGATAGTCTTATGCATGATGGAATGATAACAATAATGGTCAGTGATTTATAAAGGGAATAATAGTGCTGTAGTGGTTATGCTGAATATAATAGGTACATGATGTCACTACTTTAATAGCCTAATCTAGTAATACTATGCTGTCTTGAGTTTATTCTCTTTAAAATGCATGATTTAACAAGATAGTTATAATGGCTGTTGGTAAATGGTTTTGGTTGTCTTGATGTACTTTCCCTATTAAATTTAATCTAAATAGCCCGAATGTATTTAATTAGACCTTAAACAGGCTCACACCGATCCCCCCCACCCCCAAGCTGGAAGGGGTCACTTCACTTACCCGTAACTCAAAGGGGCCCCGCCAATCTGAATAGCCTAGGGCCCGGAGACTTCTTTATCCGGCCCTGGGTGTCCCTCAGGGATGTGTTCTGAGCACGACATTTTTTCTCCTTGCTATAAATGATTTGGCCTCTAATCTTCCATCCAATATTTGGTCATCACTCTATGTTGATTATTTCGCTATTGCCTGTGTAGGCGCTGACTGTCACCTCATTACAGTTTCTCTCTAGCATGCGGTCGACCGTGTTTCCAATTGGGCCACCACACATGGGTTTAAATTTTCCAGTACCAAAACTCGCCAAATTACTTTCACTAGACGCTCTGTCATCTCCGATCATCCTTTGTACCTCTATGGCTCCCGTATCCCTGAATGTGATACAGTTAAGTTTCTAGGCCTCCTCTTTGACCGTAGGTTATCCTGGAAACCTCAAATTATCTCTCTGAAGGCAACTTGTCACAGCTGGTTGAACCTTCTTAAAACCCTTGCTCATCTTTCATGGGGAGCTGATCGTCGATTATGGTAACCAGATCTATTCAGCTGTCCTCTCCTGCTACCCTGTCTAGCCTTAACCCCATTCATCACCAAGGATTACGTTTATGCCTTGGTGCTTTTCGCTCTTCCCCTGTTGAGAGCCTCTATGCAGAAGCAAACGTTCCATCCTTATCCGATCACCGTGATGCCCATTGCCTTCGCTACTATGTACACTCTCATGATCTCCGCAATCCTTCCATTTATAGAATGGACACCGATATTAGTAGACATTATTTGTTCACTGCCCCTGTTTGCTCCATCCCTTCTCTCTTCGCCTACATTCGCTCTTGTCTTCTCTCCTATTATCACCTTTCTTTGTTCATGTAGCATCTCGCTTTTCCCTACCCCCCTGGGAAGTTCCATGCTCGAAAGCCCAATTGTCTACGGGAGCTTCCCGCTCTCTATTTCTTGACCACTTCCACTCTCATTCTCATGCCATTGCAGTGTAAACAGATGGCTCTAAGTCTTCTGATGGCGTAGGATTCACAGCATTGTTTCCGGACAGCGTCGTACGAGGGCATTTACTATCTTCGGCTAGTATTTTTACTGCTGAATTGTATGCCATTCTTGCAGCACTTATCCGTATTGCATCTATGCCTGTGTCATCATTTGTGGTTGTCTCAGACTCCCTTTAGTGCTTTACAGGCTATACAGAAATTTGATACACCTCACCCCTTAGTCCTCCGTATCCAACTTTGGCTACACTGCATCTTTACCAAGCATAAAGATATTGTTTTTTGTTGGGTCTCTGGTCATGTTGACGTACAGAGCAATGAACAGGAAGACATTGCTGCGCGATCAGCAGTACATGACCTACCAGTTTCATATAGAGGTGTTCCATTTACGGACTATTTTGTTGCAATAGCTACCCACCTTCACACCCATTGGCAACAACGTTGGTCTACTCTGCTCAGTAACAAACTTCAATCTATTAAACCGATTATTGGTTACTGGCCATCTTGTCATCAGTGTCGAGGTTGGGAGACTACTCTCTCCCGTCTTCGCATTGGCAATACTCGTCATACTCATGGATATCTCATGAAGAGGCTCCCTGCTCCTCTCTGTGAGAATTGTCAGGTTCCATTATCAGTCAGCCTCATTCTATTAGACTGCCCACTTTATCAATGAGCACGCAGAATTTACCTCCAACATCGTCTTCGCTCCACTGCTCTCTCTTTACCTTCCCTTCTCGCTGATGGACCCACCTTTCATCTGGACTCTCTCATTGACTTTTTGACATCAACTGTTATGCAGGGTTCTGCATGACATCGTAATGTACATATAGTGGTGAAGTGTGCCATAATAGTATGAATATTGTAGTTGTAAGGAATAATTTTATAATTGATAATGTGCATTTAGGGGTACTGTAAAGTACTCTAACTGTAATTATAAAGAAATTGTGTTAATGATTTATTTTCCAAGGATGTTTGGGTACGCAGAGTAAGCGTGGGGAGGGAGTCACGTGACGTGAGCATGGTGTGTAGAGTCTGGCGTCAGAGATGCTGTGTATTTAAGATAAGTTTGTAGTTGTACACTCATTTTGTTTATCCAACTCAAGCCATAGGCTCTCATATGGCTTACCTGTATGTTCACCCAGGCTCTGACATGGTCAGGGTGCTGTGGGATGAGTGATGAAGTAAGAAATGAGGTTTGTAGTGTAATGACGGCCTGACGCTGACGAAGCCTAGTGTTATGGTGGCTGAACCTCCAGCCAGCTGTGGTGTGTAGCCTCATTTGGGCGTTTAGAATTAAGGTTTTTATGTTATGTTATGTTATGGTGATTAAATATATATATTTTCCTAATTGGGATTTTTGCCTAACCCTCTGTTAACCAACCCATTGAAGTAACACATACTGGTTTAGCGCTTTCTGTTTTTGACTGGGATAGCCCGGGGTGGCCGGTTTGGGCTTGAGATGTGTGTAACTTTTACCTTTGCCCTTAGACCAGGCTCAAGCCCCCAGCTATCCCACATTTTTGCGTAACAACAACTGACTTACTTCACAAACTCTGATGATACCTTCAGCCCTTTCTACCTCAATCTCTTGCTGCCCTCTACCCCCGCTCTATCCCCTGCCTCGCTGTTTTCTGTAACCTACTGATTATCCCTCCCCCCTTCTGCCGCCCAATACCCTTGCTTCCTTCCCTACCCTGCAGTGCTGTATAGCCCTTGTGGCTTATCACTTCTTTTTGATTATAATAATAATCAAGGAGGTTATTGTTGAGATAACAGACATCCACCTCAATACAACTGGGTTTTCTCTCTTGGTCTTGGGTGACACAAAAGCTGTCTCTCAAACAAGATGTAGGGACACACCAACTGGTCTCCAAACTTCACCCTCCATAACTAAACTGTAAATGGTATCACCCATTCACATAACTGCAGGCAAAAAGGAAATATTAGGCATAAGTTAGAACAGGGGTAGCCTAAAGCCATGTTGGTGCAACTGGTCTTAGGGACGGGACAAAGTGCCTGCAGTTACATTATGTTTGCCCTTTATATGGAGGATTTTAATGGAAAAAGGCTGTATTCTAATGGCCCACCTCTGTGTCCTGGCATTCTTGGCCTTCATGGTATTAATGAATGTCAAACGGTTGTGATCGGAGTATACTGTAATTTGACGTGGTGACATTCCCAAGTAAACTTCAAAATGCTCGAGGGACATAACCAGGGCTAGAGCTTCTTTTTCTACAGTTGCATAATTCTTTTGGTGTGGCTTTAAGGTGGAGGAATAATAACATATCGGATGTAGAATATCTGAAGAGTGGGAGGACTGATGTAGTACTGACCCAACAGCATAACTGCTGGCATCTATATGTAACAGGAAGGTAAAATTAAAATCAGGGCTTTTCAGTACTGGAGAAGAGTTCAATAATCACTTTAACATAATGAAAGCCATATTACATTCCTCAAACCAAGGAAATTTAAATTTAGAACTAGTTAGTGCAAAACGGGGGGCAGCTGTGTGGGAGAAGTTAGGGCAGAACCCTCTATAATACCCCGCCATTCCCAAAAATCTCTGCACCCCTTTTCTGTCTCTGGGTATAGGAAGGTCTGAAATGGCTCTCACTTTTACATTGATGGGTACCACCATCCCTTGACCAATATTGAACCCCAGATTTGCATTTAGCTAAATTGATGGTAAAATTATAAGCATCTAGTTTCTTAAAAAGGGCCTCCAGACTGACTAAATGTGAACTCCACTCGTCACTAAAGACTACTAGGTCATCAAGGTAGACTTCTACCCACTCAAGGTTATAAGTAAGGTCATTCATGAGCCACTGGAACATGGATGCTGTGTTGCACAACCCGAATGGGGTAACCAAGTAGTTGAATAGCCCTCATGCACTGTAAATGCTGATACGTCCTGAGCGCGGTCCATCAGGGGCACTTGATAGCCTCATAGTAAGTTCATCCGGTTTACATACTTGACTCTGGCTACCCTATCGATTAAATCATCTACCCTCGGCAATGGGTAACCATCAGGAACTGTAATGGAATTTACCTTTCTATAATCCGTACACATACAATAGGTACCGTCTGACTTTGGGACCAACACACAAGGAAAGGCCCATGGGCTTTTGCTCAGTTCAATCAGTCCATGGGTGAGCAAAAAGTCGATTTCCTCCTTTAGACCTTGGTGTTTAATAGGGGTTCAGCAGCTCCTTGGACGTCCATGTCGTGTGTCCCCAACTTGCAACACTTATATCGCCAAACAATGATGGATACTTCAATATCACACTTTTCACTTCTTTGGCTTGGTCGCTGGTCAGATCTTGTAAAAAATTGTCCAGGGATCGTAGAACTTGATTGTTTCTAAGACAGATTTCTATTCCTTTTACCTGGAGTTTACCTGGAGAGAGTTCCGGGGGTCAACGCCCCCGCGGCCCGGTCTGTGACCAGGCCTCCTGGTGGATCAGAGCCTGATCAACCAGGCTGTTGCTGCTGGCTGCACGCAAACCAACGTACGAGCCACAGCCCGGCTGATCCGGAACTGACTTTAGGTGCTTGTCCAGTGCCAGCTTGAAGACTGCCAGGGGTCTGTTGGTAATCCCCCTTATGTGTGCTGGGAGGCAGTTGAACAGTCTCGGGCCCCTGACACTTATTGTATGGTCTCTTAACGTGCTAGTGACACCCCTGCTTTTCATTGGGGGGATGTTGCATCGTCTGCCAAGTCTTTTGCTTTCGTAGTGAGTGATTTTCGTGTGCAAGTTCGGTACTAGTCGCTCTAGGATTTTCCAGGTGTATATAATCATGTATCTCTCCCTCCTGCGTTCCAGGGAATACAGGTTTAGGAACCTCAAGCGCTCCTCCAAATCCTCTGCTTCTTGTTGGGATTCTTGGTGAATGGCAGTGGTTGGGGTTAACACTCCATAATATTTCTTCAACTGGTTAACATGATATGTATGGTCTGACTTCTTAGTCAGACCATACATATCATGTTTTTTAATGACTTCCAAAGGTCCCTCATATCTTGGTTTCAGTGCATGTCTGGGCACGGATTTCTGAGCTAATACTTTATCTCCGATGTCGAAAGAGCAAGGGGCCGCATGTTCATTATGTTGTAGTTTCATTTTAGCCTGGGCTTTCTTTAACTTCTCTACCGCTAAATTCCTCATGAAAGTGAGGTGTTCCTGCATCAACAGTAATGCATTAATCATGTACATTTACATTATAAAAAATATACAATATAATTTTAGGAAATTATTTTCCACAATAGTAGTATGCCATTGATGTCAGCTAGGCCTGTATACCATGTACATGTACTTGTAGTAAATAAAGATATTATTATTATTATTCTTTCAACACACCGGCCGTATCCCACCGAGGCGGGGTGGCCCAAAAGGTAAAACAAAAGTTTCTCCTTTTACATTTAGTAATATATACAGGAGAAGGGGTTATTATTATTATTATTATTATTATTATTATTATTATTATTATTATTATTACTGTTTATATAAAGTGTATATGTACTTACTTGCAGCAGAGATGGTGGCAGAGGTTGAGTGTAGAGGAGGCTGAAGGGGGGAGATTCGCAGTGCGGCATATGATGTTAGTGGCCCTGTAAACCTCCAACAACATTTTGTTTCATCACTCATACAATTTGTTTTATCACTTACCTTATACAATTTGTTTTATCACTTACATTTTACAATTTGTGCATAAATTCTAGCGGCTTCAAATCAAGGAGGAGAAAGCTTGTAAGCTCACATGTGAGAGAATGGGTCTCCATGGTCAGTGTGCACCATATAAAAAAATTGGGGAGCCAGTGGTGCATTGTGGGAATGCCATTTCAGTCGTCCTTTTTCAGCATGCTTAGCTGTAAGAAATATGTGACTCCCCAGCAAATCTGGGACTCTTCTCTTCCCAAGTGATGCTCTAACACATGAAAGTGTCAGTGAAGATCAGTTTCATGATTTCGAGGAGTTTGAGACCAAAAGCAATGCCCAGAATACCAGAAGAATGGAGGAGGAGGAAGAAGAGGAAGAAGAAGAATAGGTAAGAATAATAATATGTAATAATATGTTCCCTTGAAGCATGAAAACAGTCCACCCCTGACAGTGACAAGATAAGGGGAGATAACATCTGATAACCCGACTTTTGACAAGCGTAAACGAGGGTGGGGGAGGGTGCAGCTGATAAAAGATTAGATGACCATCCCCCTCCCTTTGTTTTTGCTGGTACACAAGCATTTCTGTCTGTCTATTTGTCTGTCTGTCAAGCTCCCTGTCTATCTGTCTAGCTCTCTGTCTCAGAGAGAGCCATAAGACTGCGTCATCACCTTTACTTACATCTTCAAGCAGAGTATAGTACTTTATCTTGATTTTTTTGGGTTGTCCTAGATAATTTACACTATGTATACTTGTATTTATGTGTACCTGTGAGACAGAGATAGAGAGAGAGACAGATTGAAAGAGATAGAATGAGGGAGAAAGATAATTAGAATTGAGGGGATGCAGCATCCACCCCATTGTTTTGACAGGCAGTAAGGGAAGTGACAATGTGTCATTTTGACAGCTGCTGATGCCTGACTCAAAACAATTATAAGCCACACACAAGATAAGCTTGCTGAATGAAGATAATAGCAGTTATATGAAAGTATCTAGTGACTATATACATGTATATACATATATAGAAACCAGAAGGAAGAATGCAAGGCAGGAATGAAGGAATGACGAGATGAAAGGAAGGAAAAAAGTAAGGAAGGAAAGATGAAGGAATGTAGGAAGAAAGGAAGGAAGGAATGATGACACACGGCCATTTACCTAGGATAACTACCTAACACAACTGCCTGCTAATACTTTGAAGAAAACTGCTCAGACGAGGTGTTTTGTCTTTGCACATAAAAAAAAAGTCCATAAAAATGCACACACACACTGGTTTTATGTGTGAGGAGTGCAAAACACCATTGTGTATCAAAACATGTTTCAAAGAGTTACACAAGCTGCAGAACTTCTAGGAATATGTCCTGGAGTTTACCTGGAGAGAGTTTCGGGGGTCAACGCCCCCGCGGCCCGGTCTGTGACCAGGCCTCCTGGTGGATCAGCGCCTGATCAACCAGGCTGTTGCTGCTGGCTGCACGCAAACCAACGTACGAGCCACAGCCCGGCTGATCAGGAACTGCCTTTAGGTGCTTGTCCAGTGCCAGCTTGAAGACTGCCAGGGGTCTGTTGGTAATCCCCCTTATGTGTGCTGGGAGGCAGTTGAACAGTCTCGGTCCCCTGACACTTATTGTATGGTCTCTTAACGTGCTAGTGACACCCCTGCTTTTCATTGGGGGGATGGTGCATCGTCTGCCAAGTCTTTTGCTTTCGTAGTGAGTGATTTTCGTGTGCAAGTTCGGTACTAGTCCCTCTAGGATTTTCCAGGTGTATATAATCATGTATCTCTCCCTCCTGCGTTCCAGGGAATACAGGTTTAGAAACCTCAAGCGCTCCCAGTAATTGAGGTGTTTTATCTCCGTTATGCGCGCCGTGAAAGTTCTCTGTACATTTTCTAGGTCGGCAATTTCACCTGCCTTGAAAGGTGCTGTTAGAGTGCAGCAATATTCCAGCCTAGATAGAACAAGTGACCTGAAGAGTGTCATCATGGGCTTGGCCTCCCTAGTTTTGAAGGTTCTCATTATCCATCCTGTCATTTTTCTAGCAGATGCGATTGATACAATGTTATGGTCCTTGAAGGTGAGATCCTCCGACATAATCACTCCCAGGTCTTTGACGTTGGTGTTTCGCTCTATTTTGTGGCCAGAATTTGTTTTGTACTCTGATGAAGATTTAATTTCCTCATGTTTACCATATCTGAGTAATTGAAATTTCTCATCGTTGAACTTCATATTGTTTTCTGCAGCCCACTGAAAGATTTGGTTGATGTCCGCCTGGAGCCTTGCAGTGTCTGCAATGGAAGACACTGTCATGCAGATTCGGGTGTCATCTGCAAAGGAAGACACGGTGCTGTGGCTGACATCCTTGTCTATGTCGGATATGAGGATGAGGAACAAGATGGGAGCTAGTACTGTGCCTTGTGGAACAGAGCTTTTCACCGTAGCTGCCTCGGACTTTACTCTGTTGACGACTACTCTCTGTGTTCTGTTAGTGAGGAAATTATAGATCCATCGACCAACTTTTCCTGTTATTCCTTTAGCGCGCATTTTGTGCGCTATTACGCCATGGTCACACTTGTCGAAGGCTTTTGCAAAGTCTGTATATATTACATCTGCATTCTTTTTGTCTTCTAGTGCATTTAGGACCTTGTCGTAGTGATCCAGTAGTTGAGACAGACAGGAGCGACCTGTTCTAAACCCATGTTGCCCTGGGTTGTGTAACTGATGGGTTTCTAGATGGGTGGTGATCTTGCTTCTTAGGACCCTTTCAAAGATTTTTATGATATGGGATGTTAGTGCTATTGGTCTGTAGTTCTTTGCTGTTGCTTTACTGCCCCCTTTGTGGAGTGGGGCTATGTCTGTTGTTTTTAGTAACTGAGGGACGACCCCCGTGTCCATGCTCCCTCTCCATAGGATGGAAAAGGCTCGTGATAGGGGCTTCTTGCAGTTCTTGATGAACACAGAGTTCCATGAGTCTGGCCCTGGGGCAGAGTGCATGGGCATGTCATTTATCGCCTGTTCGAAGTCATTTGGCGTCAGGATAACATCGGATAGGCTTGTGTTAATCAAATTTTGTGGCTCTCTCATAAAAAATTCATTTTGATCTTCGACTCTCAGTCTGGTTAGCGGCTTGCTAAAAACTGAGTCATATTGGGACTTGAGTAGCTCACTCATTTCCTTGCTGTCATCTGTGTAGGACCCATCTTGTTTAAGTAGGGGCCCAATACTGGACGTTGTTCTCGATTTTGATTTGGCATAGGAGAAGAAATACTTTGGGTTTCTTTCGATTTCATTTATGGCTTTTAGTTCTTCCCGCGATTCCTGACTCCTAAAGGATTCTTTTAGCTTAAGTTCGATGCTTGCTATTTCTCTGACCAGTGTCTCCCTGCGCATTTCTGATATATTGACCTCTTTTAGCCGCTCTGTTATTCTTTTCCGTCGCCTGTAAAGGGAGCGCCTGTCTCTTTCTATTTTACATCTACTCCTCCTTTTTCTTAGAGGAATAAGCCTTGTGCATACATCGAGTGCCACCGAGTTAATCTGTTCTAGGCATAAGTTTGGGTCTGTGTTGCTTAGTATATCTTCCCAGCTTATATCGGTTAGGACTTGGTTTACTTGGTCCCACTTTATGTTTTTGTTATTGAAGTTGAATTTGGTGAATGCTCCCTCGTGACTAGTCTCATTTTGTCGGTCTGAGGCTCCACGCATACATGTCTGAACCTCAATTATGTTGTGATCTGAGTATATTGTTTTTGATATGGTGACATTTCTTATCAGATCATCATTGTTAGTGAAGATGAGGTCTAGTGTATTCTCCAGTCTAGTAGGCTCTATTATTTGCTGGTTTAAATTGAATTTTGTGCAGAGATTTAAAAGCTCGTGTGAGTGTGAGTTTTCATCAGAGCTGCCTCCTGGTGTTATTACTGCAACAATATTATTTGCTATATTCCTCCATTTTAGGTGCCTTAAGTTGAAATCCCCCAGGAGCAAGATGTTGGGTGCAGGAGCTGGAAGATTTTCCAGACAGTGGTCAATTTTTAACAGC
This sequence comes from Cherax quadricarinatus, assembly GCF_038502225.1. Classification (NCBI taxonomy): domain Eukaryota; kingdom Metazoa; phylum Arthropoda; class Malacostraca; order Decapoda; family Parastacidae; genus Cherax; species Cherax quadricarinatus. The sequence continues at coordinate 6,133,954 of NC_091315.1, forward strand.
TGTTCCTGGAATTGCTGGGATGTTGCATCCGGAGGCTTGTAGACTACCACAATGACTAGGTTTTGGTTCTCGACCTTTACTGCTAAAACTTCCACTACGTCATTTGAGGCATTAAGCAGTTCTGTGCAAACAAGTGACTCTGCAATGTACAGGCCAACCCCCCCCTTTTGCCTGTTCACTCTGTCACATCTGTATAGGTTGTAACCTGGGATCCATATTTCGTTGTCCAAGTGATCCTTTATGTGGGTCTCAGTGAAAGCCGCGAACATTGCCTTTGCCTCTGCAAGCAGTCCAGTGACTGTATATTGGTATTGTAGTGATACTGGTCCTGTGGGGAGCAGCAGCAGGATAATACTGCACCACCTCTAGGGGCCCTTAACAACAACAACAGTTTGGTGTGTGTCATGGGCACCAACACATGGTGTGTGATTCTCTCCTACTTTATCCATTTATCAGCGATGCAGATTACATGGTGAGTTTAAATATGTGGCCTGTAGTTATAACTTTTCTCTTGACATATGCAAGACATCACCATCCCTGTAGAAGCCATTATTAGATGTACTAGTCATTATATTTTGTTGTTGCAGAAGTACTATGAAGATTCTATGTTCAATAAAGCCTAGAGATAAGGCCTGTGTTTCTATCACAACAATTTATTGAACATAGAATCCTGGGCTACCTGGTGGTGATCCTGCGCTAGACTACATCACAACATGGAGCGTTTACTGAAACCTGAGAGGCTAGACTGTGACCCCAGCTTATCAACGGCTGCTCAGGAATGGAAACACTGGTTTAAGACTTTCGAAAACTTCTTGGGAGCCCTTCCTAAAGAAGATCTAGATAAACTAAGTCTGCTCATCAATTTTGTGTCACCTAAGATATATGAGGCTATTTCTGAGTGTAATACCTACGAAGATGCTATCAAAACCCTCAAGTCTCAGTATATTAAACCTACAAATGAAATCTTTGCACGCTATCGCCTTGCAACTCGCCGCCAGCAGATTGATGAGTCCTTAGAGGAATACTTTCAAGCACTGAAAATTTTAGGTAAGGACTGTCACTTCCAAGCAGTGACAGCTGCTCAGTATTGTGAAGAGTCCATCAGGGATGCTTTTATCAGTGGCCTGCAATCACCAATAATAAGGCAGCGTTTATTGGAGAATAAAACTCTCGACTTAGCCGCTGCCTTTGACCAGGCAAGAGCTCTAGATTCAGCCCAGAAGAATTCTGAAGTATACAGTACCACTCAGCCTTCTCGAGTGGTAAGTGCTGCAATTCCTGACCAAGACTCTTGCAATGAAGTTACTGGGGAACCTGCCTCAGTGACAGCAGCAGCAGGTATGGTGTGTTTCTTTTGTGGTTTTTCAAGACATCCACGTCCAAAGTGTCCTGCTCGTGAAGCAATGTGCCATAAATGCCACAAGAAAGGTCACTTTGCTAAAGTATGTCGTGCTAATGCATCAACAAGAGCTAGTGCCTCCACACATTCCAGTGATCATGCGACTCTAGCAACAGTGACTTCTGCGGCTACTCCAAATTCACTGTCAAAGGCAGTTGTGAAAGTATTCATCAAGGGAACAGAAGTAGATGGTCTTATTGATAGTGGCAGCTCAGAGAGTTTCATCAACCTTGACTTAGTTAAACGGCTCTCCTTGACTCTACATCACTCATCAGGTACCGTTTCCATGGCATCAACATCTCTCTCTATTCAGACCTTAGGGTTTTGTAAGGTAAATCTCAGAGTTAATGGAAAGGATTATCAAGATGTACATTTAGCTATTCTGCCACAACTGTGCTCTGATGTTATCCTTGGTCAGGACTTTCAGAAGCTGCATGGTAGTGTCACCTTAACATATGGAGGTGAACTGCCTCCTCTTGTTGTCTGTGGACTTAGCACTTTAAGGGTAGACCCACCAAAGCTGTTTGCAAATCTTACCGCGGATTGCCATCCTATATCAGCTAAGTCACGCCGCTATTCTTATGAGGATCGGATGTTCATTGAGAAAGAAACTCAGAGGCTGCTGAAGGAGGGTATTATAGAACCGAGTGATTCCCCTTGGCGTACACAGGTTGTTGTTGTTAAAGATGGTTATAGGAAACGGAGACTGGCTATCGATTACTCTGAGACAATCAACAAATTTACACTTCTTGATGGGTACCCTCTACCTCGAATTGACGATACAGTGAACAAAATTGCTCAGTACTACGTGTTTAGCACAATTGATCTGCAGAGTGCCTATCATCAAGTCCCTATAAGGAATGAAGATAAACCATACACAGCGTTTCAGGCTAGTGATGGCCTGTATCAGTTTACCAGAGTCCCTTTTGGAGTCACCAATGGGGTAGCCTGCTTCCAACGAATTATGGATTCACTCATTCAGGAAGAGCAACTCATGTTACCATTTGTGGCAAGACCCAGGAGGAACATGATGCAAACCTTGATAAGTTTTTGGAAGCCGCCAAGAAGAAAAATATCAGTTACAATGAGGAAAAGTGCACTTTTTCAACTAAAAGGCTTAGCATCCTTGGTTATGTAGTGGAAGGAGGTTCAATATTCCCAGACCCTGAACGACTACGACCTCTACGGGAACTTCCAATGCCTCAAGACAAAAAGTCACTCCGAAGAACTCTTGGTCTCTTTGCTTATTACTCACAATGGATCTACAACTATTCAAGTAAAGTCCGCCCATTGAGTGCTACCACATTTCCTGTGACAAAGGAAGCAGAAGCCGCTTTCCATACTCTCAAACAGGACATTGAAAACTCAGTAGTTCAAGCCATTGATGAGTCCCTACCATTCGAAGTGGAAACGGATGCATCTGACATTGCCATTGCTGCAGTCTTATCTCAGGCAGGACGACCAGTAGCCTTCTTTTCGAGAACTTTTCAAGGATCAGAGAAATGTTATGCTGCTGTAGAAAAGGAAGCCCAGGCCATCATAGAAGCAGTTCGCCACTGGAGGCATTATTTAACTGGTAGACATTTCACCATAAGGACTGACCAACGGTCCGTGATGTATATGTTCAACAAGAGGCACAAAAGTAGGATAAAGAATGACAAGATATTACGCTGGAGGATGGAACTATCGTGTTATGACTTTGATATTCTGTACCGACCGGGTCAAGAGAACATCTCACCTGATGCATTCTCTAGGTCCCACTGTGGAGCAGCATGTCATGATTTGCAATCACTCTCAGCTCTCCACAAGGCTTTGTGTCACCCAGGAGTTACACGCCTGTACCATTTTGTCAAATCAAAGAACATGCCCTACTCAGTGGAAGATGTGCGACAAGTGATCAGAGCATGCAGAGTATGTGCAGAGTGCAAGCCAAACTTTCATCAGCCAGAGAAGACTCATCTCATAAAATCCACCCAGCCTTTCGAAAGATTGAATATAGATTTCAAAGGACCTCTACCAAGCACAAATCAGAATAGGTATTTCCTTAACATAGTAGATGAATATTCAAGGTTTCCCTTTGTATTCCCCTGTGCAAATATGGCTGCTTCAACTGTTATTAGTTGTCTTTCACAGTTGTTCTCTATTTTTGGTATGCCAGCTTATATCCATTCAGACAGGGGATCCTCGTTCATGAGTAACGAACTTCAGGAGTTTTTGGCTAGCAAAGGTATTGCCTGCAGCAGAACAACAAGCTACAACCCTCAAGGCAATGGTCAAGTGGAGCGGTTCAATGGTACTATATGGAAGGCAGTTACAATGACATTAAAGTCGCGCAATCTACCTGTTCAACACTGGCAAACTGTCCTACCTGATGCTCTTCACTCTATTAGATCACTGCTGTGCACAGCTACTAATGCAACCCCTCATGAAAGACTCCTCAACTATTCACGTCGTTCCTCTACGGGAGCCTCCGTGCCCACTTGGTTATGTCATCCTGGACCCGTTCTCCTGAAGAGTCACCGTAGGATGAACAAGACGGATCCTTTAGTGGAAGAGGTAGAGCTCCTGCAAGCTAATCCACATTACGCCCACATTCGCTACCAAAATGGTGAAGAGACTACAGTATCTACAAGACATTTAGCCCCAGTTGAAATCCCTATTAGTGTGGAATCTCAAGATACACCAATAGATGTGAAAGATGCTTCGTTTTCTCCTGGAAAGCCCCTTGAGACTACCCCTATGGAAATAGAGGATTCTGCTCCAGCAGTTAATCAAACCCCGCTGGAAAATATCGAACCTGGTGAAGAGGCTCAAGGGCTACGAAGGTCGGGACGTGTACGTCGCCCACCTAACAGTTTGGGAGATTACTGTCTCTGATATTTTAGAAGGGGGAGATTGTAGTGATACTGGTCCTGTGGGGAGCAGCAGCAGGATAATACTGCACCACCTCTAGGGGCCCTTAACAACAACAACAGTTTGGTGTGTGTCATGGGCACCAACACATGGTGTGTGATTCTCTCCTACTTTATCCATTTATCAGCGATGCAGATTACATGGTGAGTTTAAATATGTGGCCTGTAGTTATAACTTTTCTCTTGACATATGCAAGACATCACCATCCCTGTAGAAGCCATTATTAGATGTACTAGTCATTATATTTTGTTGTTGCAGAAGTACTATGAAGATTCTATGTTCAATAAAGCCTAGAGATAAGGCCTGTGTTTCTATCACAACAGGTATATATATATATATTATAGAACAATAGTAATAAAAAAATTTTTGTATTTGTTTTTGTAAACAGTTTTGTAAACAATATATTGATAATTATGTTTGTGTGCTTACTGTGTTGTATACAACAAGTGTATATATGTACATTGCACCTTACTTTGGTCTCACAGGCCACATGAGTTATGTGAAAAAATAAAATAGTGAAAAAAACAACAAACCTTCAAATACAATTAAACCAAAGTTTACTGGGTGAGTGGCAGTCGCCGCTGTTGCCATATGCGGCTCATTTTCTGCAAACTTCACACTTCTATATTTCGGTAAGTACTGATGGGAATTTTTTTTTTTTTACTAAAACAATCAGAAAAATAATCTTAACATTTTCATAAGAAAAAGTAATTTTTTTTCAAATATTTTGCAACACCAGGAGACACTTCAGGATTGGGCCTTTCAACAGTCAAAGGGTTAAATAGCTCCATTGCACGACCAGTTGCAACTTTCTCTGGGTATTTCATTGCAATAAATTCTGAAAGTCTCTCCCAGAATCCCAACATTTAATCTATCTCACTTGTAGACATTACCTCCTCCACGATACGAATGTCCTTCAAAACTTCGTGATGCTGCAGCACTCCATCGTCAGCTCCTCGGAGTGCACGCTGATAAGCTCGTTCACATCTTCATCCACCTCCTTGCCCATGGACTTTCCGAGGGACACGATCTCGTCCACCACTGCCACTTTGGATTTGAATCCTTCAGTTATGTAAGTCCTTCTTGGCATCTTCCAGACAAGCCCTGCCTCGTCACAGTTGAAGACTTGCTGAGGGATGTATTCTTCAGCTGCTATCACTTCAGCAAAAGTTTTGAGGAAATCCTCAGCTGCCTTCACATCAGAGCTTGCTCCCTTACCATGCCTGATGACAGAATGAATGCTGGCCCTCCTTTTAAAATTGTCGAACCAGCCCTGAGTGGCTTTTAATGACTTTTCCAATGCCTTGTCCATTGAAGTGCCTGGGGTCTGCTGCAGCAAATCAGTGTAAATGCCTCATTCCTTCTCGTAGATGATACCCTCAGTCACTATATCTCCTGCGAGCTGCTTCTCTCTCAACCACGTCAGCAGGACGTGGTTAGAAACAAGAAATTTTGCAAAATAACTGCACGAAATGTAAGGAAAGTGCAAGAATTCCCTCCACCGCGAGTGGAGTGGACAGAGCATTGCTTCATACATACTGCCATCTCGTGGCGGCATTTGGAAACTCACTTATAATATACGGTACAACAAGGTTACTACCAGGGTACAAGGTTGCTACTAGGGTACTTCATGTTTCCAATTGGGCCACCACTCATGGGTTTAAGTTTTCCAGTACCAAAACTCACCAAATTGCTTTCACTAGACGCTCTGTCATCTCTGATCATCCTTTATACCTCTATGGCACCCGTATCCCTGAATGTGATACAGTCAGGTTTCTAGGCCTCCTCTTTGACCGTAGGTTATCCTGGAAACCTCACATTACCTCTCTGAAGACAACTTGTCACAGCTGGCTGAACCTTCTTAAAACCCTTGCTCATCTTTCATGAGGAGCTGATCGTCGAACTCTCCTTCGCTTACATTCCACCCTCATTTTATCGAAACTTGATTATGGTGACCAGATCTATCCAGCTGCCTCTCCTGCTACTCTATCTAGCCTCAACCCCATTCATCACCAAGGATTACGTTTATGCCTTGGTGCTTTTCGCTCTTCCCCTGTTGAGAGCCTCTATGCAGAAGCAAATGTTCCATCCTTATCCGATTGCCATGATGCCCATTGCCTTTGCTACTATGTACGTTCTCATGATCTCCGCAATCCTTCCATTTATAGAATGGTCATCGATATTAGTAGACATTCTTTATTTGTTTGCCACCCCTGTTTACTCCGTCCCTTCTCTCTTCACCTACATTCGCTCTCGTCTTCTCTTCAATTTCCACCTTTCTATGTTCATGTAGCATCTCACTTTTCCCTCCCCCCCTGGGAAGTTCCAGCTGTTCGAGTCTGTTCTTTCTCACTCCCTTGCTCGAAAGCCCAACTGTCTACGGTAGCTTCCCGCTCTCTTTTTCTTGACCACTTCCACTCTCATTCTCATGCCATTGCAGTGTAAACAGATGGCTCTAAGTCTTCTGACAGCGTTGGATTCGCAGCAGTGTTCCCGGACAGCGTCGTACTAGGGCATTTACTATCTTCGGCTAGTATCTTTACTGCTGAATTGTATGCCATTCTTGCAGCACTTATCCGTATTGCATCTGTGCCTGTGTCATCATTTGTGGTTGTCTCAGCCTCCCTTACTGCTTTACAGGCTATACAGAAATTTGATACACCTCACCCCTTAGTCCTCTGCATCCAACTTTGGCTATGCCGCATGTTTTTTGTTGGGTCCCTGGTCATGTTGACGTACAGGGCAATGAACAGGCAGACACTGCTGCGCAGTCAGCAGTATATGACCTACCAGTTTCATATAGAGGTGTTCCATTTACGAACTATTTTGCTGCAATAGCTACCCACCTTCACACCCGTTGGCAACAACGTTGATCTACTCTACTCGGTAACAAACTTCAGTCTATTAAACCGAGTATAGGTTACTGACCATCTTCTTGTCACCAGTGCCGAGGTTGGGAGACTACTGTCTCGTATCTTCGCATTGACCATACTCGTCTTACTCATGGATATCTTGTGGAGAGTTGCCCTGCTCCTCTCTGTGAGAATTGTCAGGTTCCATTATCGGTCAGCCACATTCTGTTAGACTGCCCACTTTATCAACGAGCACGCAGAATTTACCTCCAACGTCATCTTCATTCCACTGCTCTCTCTTTACCTTCCCTTCTCGCTGATGGACCCACCTTTCATCCGGACTCTCTCATTGACTTTTTGACAACTGACTTCACAAACTCTGATGATACCTTCAGCCCTTTCTACCTCAATCTCTTGCTACCCTCTATCCCTGCACTATCCCCTGCCCCACTGTTTTCTGTAACCTACTGATCGCCCCTCCCCCTTCTGCTGCCCAATACCCTCGCTTCCTTCCCTACCCTGCAGTGTTGTATAGCCCTTGTGGCTTAGTGCTTCTTTTTTGTTATAATAATAATACTAAGGTACTACAAAGTTGCTACCAGGGTACAATAAAGTTGCTTCCAGGGTACTACAAAGTTGCTATCAGGGTACAAGGATGCTTCCAGGGTACAATAAGGTTGCTACTAGGATACAAAAGAGTTGCTACCAGGGTACAACAAGGTTGCAACCAGGGCACAAAGTTGTTACCAGGGTACAAGGAGGTTGCTACCAGGGTACAACAAGGTTGCTACCATGGTACTACAAAGTTGCTACCAGGGTACAATAAAGTTGCTTCCAGGGTACTACAAAGTTGCTATCAGGGTACAAGGATGCTACCAGGGTACAATAAGGTTGCTACTATGATACCAAAGAGTTGCTACCAGGGTACAACAAGGTTGCAACCAGGGTACAAAGTTGTTACCAGGGTACAAGGAGGTTGCTACCAGGGTACAACAAGGTTGCTACCATGGTACTACAAAGTTGCTACCAGGATACAATGAAGTTGCTACTAGGGTACAACAAAGTTGCTACAATAAGGTTGCTACTAGGGTATAACAAAGTTGCTACAATAAGGTTGCTACCAGGGTACAACAAAGTTGCTACCAGGGTACAACAAGGCTCCATCCTCTTCAAGGGGGGCTCCTTTGCGTGGTGAAGAGGCTCTTGGTCTGAGGAATTAGCCCTGTCGGTCTTCTTCCTCAGACCGAACCTAATTACCCCCCATTCTCCCCTCCCCTATCCCATCCTCCCCTTTTTCCATTCCTCCTCCTCCTCCTCACCCCTCCCTTTTGCCCTTCCTCTTTTTGGCCTTTGGGATTTCTCCCACAGGCGCGCTAGTTCCTAGGTAGGGGAAAGGACACCGGGGTCCATCCCATTCCATTGAGGTTCTTGGCGGTGGCGTAGTTTGCCGTGGAATCTGGATTGCCTGGGGATGTCCCAATCCCTCTCCGGTATCCTGGAGTAGCTTTGGGTGTCTTTCGGGCGACGGGTGTATCTCTGGAAGCCACCTTTCGGATTCCGGGGGTGGTGGCCAAAGGAGGTATGCTTTGTGGAAGATATCCGGCCGCCCTCTCTTTTGTCCACCGAGGTAGCTCGGCAGATGTGAGGTTGCTATCCCGGATTGCTGGTTTACTGGCATGAAGGGTAGGGTATGGCACGGGTTCCATGCTGCATCTGCGCTACTAGCGGTGTTGAGGTCCTCTTGGGCGTGGAGGGAGATTTCCGGCCCTTTCATTCCTCCTGGGAACTATTCCTCCCCGGTCCCCCCTTTTTTTATTCTTTTTTTTTATTTTTATTTTCTTTTCTTCTTTCTTTTTTTTTCTTAAAAACAAAAAGCAAAGGAGTAACCTAACCATGGCAGCCCTAGTCCATGAACCCACTACCCCAGGGCCCCTTCTTGATACCGCACCCCATTCTGACCCTGCATTGTGTTTAGACCACTCTTCGGACACTCCTGATGCCCCTGTACCTCTTGCTGGTGCTGTTTCCTCACCCGCTTCAGGTACCGGGGCTTCGACTGACTCCTTCGATTTGTCTGAACTCCGCTCTCCTTTGACTATGCTTCTGGCTTCTCCCTCTATGGTACGGCAATTTTCGAATCGCCCGCCCATTTCACGCCGGACCAACTCCGGTCCTACTCCTAAATGCCAACGTCAATCTCCTGATGATGCTCCTTTGTTACCTTCCCATTCTACTCGGAAAAGACCGACACGTCAAGCACTCCTCCACGCTCAGTTTCGGACCACACAATGGACTAAATTCTTTACTTTAAGACCGACTTCTTCTTCTGCCTACCTTTAAGACCGACTTCTTCTTCTGCCTACCTTTCTGACCATAGTATTGGCAAAGCGCTCCTGTGTCATGTTGGCAGAGATATTTCATTTCATGCTCTAAAGAGCGGTATGCGCATCATCACTGTCCAGAATGCTACCCAAGCTCATGATCTTTCTCTCCTTTCGAATATCGATACTACTCCTATCACTATTGAAAAACATCTTTCTCTCAATTCTTGTAGTGGTACTGTCATTCTGCCCCATACCATAGTCCAACAGCATTTCCAGTCATGTGGCAATGACATTTTTGAACAGCTGGAACTCCAGGATCTCCCAATCCTCAAAGTAGACACTTATGTCCTTCCTGCCCGGGGGCGGAGACGTTACCCTTGCAATGTGGCTCGTTTAACTTTTGACAGCCGAGAACTCCCGTCCTCTGTATATGTCGCGGGACATCGGTTACAAGTTCGAAAGGTGATACCTACACCACAACAATGTAGAAATTGCTGGCGTTTTGGTCACCCAGCGAAATATTGCAGATCTATGGCCGAATGCCCAGTCTGTGGTGCCGACGACCATTCTAATACATCTTGCAGCCAACCTCCATCTTGCCTTAATTGTAATGAAGCTCACCCTTCGTACTCCCGCCGTTGCCAGGTCTACTTAAATGAACGTGAAATCCGTTGCCTCAAAGAGGCAGAAGGTCTCCCTTATGCTATGGCAGTTACTCATCTCCGCCTCCAAGGGAGACTACCCCGTGTTTCTTATTCTAGTGTTTCCAAACATCCCTCCACTTCTGGGGTCCCATCTTCTGCAGCCTCCTCTGTTGTTACCCCTCCCATAGCCACTACGGCATCTAATCCTTTTGCTGTCCTTGGCTCTGACGTCCCGACTACAACTCAGTCTGTTCTCACATCTTCGCGTCCTTCCTCACAAGCCCCAGTATCGACAAGACCTCGTACGACACCTAATACCAATCGCCCCTCTACTCAGAAGTCCAAAAAATCCACATTGCTCAAATCTTCTTTGCCCCTTCCTTCCCTTCTTCCACCTCCACACTTTACCTTTCCAGTCTCTGTACCTAGTTCTTCCCCTCTCTCTGGCTCTATTACAAGTGTGGAGATTCACCCTCCTCCTCGTACTATGCCTTCCACCCCCGTCCCCTCCCAAGTTTCTCCCTCTTCTGCCACCTCCCAGGTTTCTGCCTCTTCTGTCCCCCCCACACTTCATCTCCAGCCCCTTACACTCTTCCCTCCCCCTGTACTTTGGTACAGTCCATTACTATCCCAATCTTTACTCACCCTCCTCCTTCTATCTCCAATATGGTCTCCCATACATCTTTGAATTCAGAAACACTTGAAGCCATTTCAGAATATATTGCAGAGACTAAACCTTCAATGGACACTGATTCACTTCCTGTTCCTTCTCTTCCCTCTCCTCCATCTTCACAACCCCATTCTTCGCAACGCTCCATTCCTTCGCTACTTGAACGTCTTCCAATGCCACCACATGTTGACTTTTCTAACCCCTCTAGTCCGTAGGTGCCTTTACCTACAGATTCCTGATATTTTCTTCATCGCCAATCATGGCCTATTTACAGTGGAATATCCGCGGCCTCAGGGGTAATCGGGGTGAGCTTCAGATGTTGCTTTCCAGGTTTTCCCCTGTTGGTGCTTGCTTACAAGAACCAAAATTACACTCGGCTGTTTTCCAACCTATCTCAGGCTATAATTTATTGTATTCTTCGGATCCTTTCTCAGATGGGACCTTTAACGAAAGTGCACTTCTTCTACGCAATGATATTCCGTACTGTCAACTATTTGTCCATACCTCGCTGCATTACACTGCAGCCCGTATCCACTTGAATAAGTGGTTTACAATATGTTCTTTATATCTCTCTCCTTCTCGAGCATTTTCTATCCCAGACTTTGCCTTTCTTGTTTCATCCTTACCACCAACACTTCTGTTACTTGGTGATTTTAATGCCCACCATTTCCTCTGGGGGGGGTCTCATTGTGACTCACGTGGCATTCATTTGGAGGCTTTTCTCGCCTCTCACCCCCTCCATGTTTTAAATACGGGTACTCCCACCCATTTTGATCCTCGTACTCATACTCTCTCTTGCATCGATCTATCCGTCAGCTCTTCCTCCACTGCACTAGACTTCACCTGGTCTGTTCTTCCAGACTTACATGACAGCGATCATTTTCCGATCATTCTTACTTCTCCTTCCTATTCACCACCTTTCCGTAGCCCTCGCTGGCAATTTGATCGGGCAAATTGGGATCTTTACTCACACCTCACTGCTTTTAGTGAGGTTCCTTCTTCATCCTCCATTGATGAGCTCTTACACATCTTCTCGACGTCAGTTTATTCTGCAGCTTCTCATTCTATACCCCAAACCTCAGGCAGGCATTCTCAGAAGTGTGTGCCTTGGTGGTCTCCTGCTTGTGCTCGTGCAGTACGTTTGAAACGTGCTGCATGGGGCAGGTACCGGTACAATAGAACCGCTGAGAGACTTCTTGATTTTAAGCAGAAGCGTGCGATCGCTCGCCGTGTCATCCGTGAAGCTAAACGCACTTGTTGGCGAGACTATGTTTCCACCATCACCTCTGCTTCTTCTATGAGTGCAGTCTGGAAAAAAGTGAGGAAATTGAGTGGTAAATACTCTCCTGACCCAGCTCCTGTTCTACGGGTCGCTGGTGTTGATGTAGAAAACCCTCTCGATGTTGCCATTGACCTTGGCACACATCTGGTCCATATTTCCCGAGGGCTCCATCTATGCCCCTCGTTTCTTTCCTCAAAGTCTGCCAGAGAGTTAGTACCCTTGGACTTTTCTTCTCTCAGAGAAGAACAGTATAATGTGCCTTTTACACTTCAAGAACTGGAGGCAACGCTCTCAGCTTGCCGATCATCGGCAGCTGGGCCTGACGACATTCATATTCGTATGTTAAAACATTTACATCGGTCAGCCCTTGTAGTCCTCTTACACCTCTTCAATCTTATTTGGGCACAAGTAGTTCTTCCCCAGCTGTGGAAATCTGCCATTGTTCTCCCTTTCCGCAAACCGGGTACTACAGGACATGATGCCTCCCACTATCGCCCCATCGCTCTTACTAGTGCAGTTTGCAAAGTGATGGAACGTCTCGTAAATCGACATTTAATGTGGTATTTAGAGACACACAACAGTCTCTCCGCTAGTCAATATGGCTTTCGTAAGGGTCGTTCTACCATAGACCCCTTACTACGCTTAGATACATATGTTCGTAATGCCTTTGCGAATAATCACTCAGTTATTGCCATATTTTTTGACCTTGAGAAGGCATATGACACAACTTGGGGGTATAATATTTTGACCCAGGCCCATTCCTTAGGCCTCCGAGGCAATCTACCATCCTTCCTTAAGAACTTTTTAACTGACAGACATTTCCATGTTCGAGTCAATAATGTTCTTTCCCCGGACTTCGTCCAAGCTGAAGGTGTCCCTCAGGGATGTGTTCTAAGCACAACACTTTTTCTCCTTGCTATAAATGATTTGGCCTCTGTTCTTCCACCCAATATTTGGTCATCACTCTATGTTGATGACTTTGCTATTGCTTGTGCAGGCGCTGACTGTCATCTTATTGCAGTTTCTCTCCAGCATGCGGTCGACCATGTTTCCACTTGGGCCACCACGCATGGATTTAAATTTTCAAGTACCAAAACTCACCAAATTACTTTCACTAGATGCTCTGTTATCTCCGATCATCCTTTGTATCTCTATGGCTCCCGTATCCCCAAACGTGATACAGTCAGGTTTCTAGGCCTTCTCTTTGACTGTCGGTTATCCTGGAAACCTCAGATAACCTCTCTGAAGGCAACTTGTCACAGCCGGCTAAACCTTCTTAAAACCCTTGCTCATCTTTCCTGGGGAGCTGATCGTCGAACTCTGCTTCGCCTACATTCAGCCCTCGTTTTATCGAAACTCGATTATGGTGACCAGATTTATTCCGCGGCCTCTCCTGCTACTCTCTCTAGCCTTAACTCTATCCATCACCAAGGATTACGTTTGTGCCTTGGTGCTTTTCGCTCTTCCCCTGTTGAGAGCCTCTATACAGAAGCGAATGTTCCATCCTTGTCTGATCGCCGTGATGCCCATTGCCTTCGCTACTATGTATGCTCTCACGATCTACACAATCCTTCCATTTATAGAATGGTCACCGATATTAGTAGACATTCTTTATTCGTTCGCCGCCCCTGTTTGCTCCGTCCCTTTTCTCTTCGCCTACATTCACTCTTGTCTTCCCTTCAGTTACCACCTTTATATGTTCATGTAGCATCTCACTTTTCCCTACCCCCCTGGGAAGTTCCAGCTGTTCGGGTCTGTTCTTTCTCACTCCCTTGCTCGAAAGCTCAACTGCCTACGGTGGCTTCCCGCTCTCTTTTTCTTGATCACTTCCACTCCCATTCTCATGCCACCGCTGTGTACACAGATGGCTCTAAGTCTTCAGACGGCGTCGGATTCGCAGCAGTGTTTCCGGACAGCGTCGTGCGGGGACATTTACTATCTTCAGCTAGCATTTTTACTGCTGAACTGTATGCCATTCTTGCAGCACTTATTCGTATCGCATCTATGCCTGTGTCATCATTTGTAGTAGTCTCAGACTCCCTTAGTGCTCTACAGGCTATACGAAAATTTGATACATCTCATCCCCTAGTTCTCCGTATCCAACTTTGGCTACGCCGTATCTCTACCAAACATAAAGATATTGTTTTTTGTTGGGTCCCTGGTCATGTCGACGTACAGGGCAATGAACAGGCAGACACTGCTGCGCGGTCAGCAGTACATGACCTACCAATTTCCTATCGAGGTGTTCCATTTCTGGACTATTTTGCTGCAATAGCTACCCACCTTCGCACCCGTTGGCAACAACGTTGGTCAACTCTGCTCGGTAACAAACTTCATTCTATTAAACCGAGCATAGGTTACTGGCCGTCTTCTTGTCATCAGTGCCGAGGTTGGGAGACCACTCTCTCCCGCCTTCGCATTGGTCACACTCGTCTTACTCATGGGTATCTCATGGAGAGGCACCCTGTTCCTCTCTGTGAGCAGTGTCAAGTTCCAGTATCGATTAGCCACATTCTGTTAGACTGCCCTCTCTATCAACGAGCACGCAGAATTTACCTCCAACGTCGTCTTCGTTCTACTACTCTCTCTTTACCTTCCCTTCTTGCTGATGGACCCTCCTTTAATCCTGACTCTCTCATTGACTTCTTGACAACGACTGATTTACTCCACAAACTCTGATGATACTTTTCGCACTCCCCTCAGCCCTTTCTAGTTCAGTCTCTTGCTGCCCTTTACCCTTTCACCATCCACTGCCCCGCTGTTATCCGTAACCTATTACTCATCCATCTCCCTTTTGCCACCTGATGCCCTCGCTTCCTTCCTGCCCTGCAGCGCTGTATAGTCCTTGTGGCTTAGCGCTTCTTTTTGATTATAATAATAATAATAATCTTAGCTGAATGCCCAGTCTGTGGTGCCGATGGCCATTCTAATGCATCTTGTAGTCAACCTCCCTCTTGCCTTAATTGTCAGGAAGCTCACCCTTCTTACTCTTGCCATTGCCAAGTCTACCTAAATGAGCGAGAAATCCATTGCCTCAAAGAGGCAGAAGGTTTCCCGTATGCTATGGCAGTTTCTTATCTAAACCTCCAAGGGTGACTCCCCTGTATTTCTTATTCTTGTGTTTCTAAATGTCCCCCCACCTCTGAGGTCCCAACTTCTGCAGCCTCCTCTGTGGTTACTCCTTCCATAGTCACTCCTGTCTCTAATTCTTTTGCTGTCCTAGGCTCAGATATCCCTACCTCAAATCTAAGTCTGTTCTCACTTCTTCGTGTTCTCCCTCACAAGCCCCGGTATCAACAAGACCTTGTACAACATCTCCTCTCAATCACCTCTCTGCTTCTCAGAAGTCAAAAAAAAAAAAACCTTTGCTCAAGTCTCATTTAACCCCTCCTTCCCTTCTTCTCCCTACACAGTTTACCTTTCCAGTCTCTCTATCTAGTTCTTCACTTCTCGCTAGCTCTGTTATGAGTGTGGAGGTTCACCCTCCTCCTCGAAAGGTGCCTTCCTCCCCTGTCCCCTCCCAAGTTTCTTCCTCTTCTGCTCCCTCCCAAGTTTCGTCCTCTTCTGTCTCTTCCCACACTTCTTCTCCAGTGCCCTCCACCCTTTCGTCCCCCCATACTTTGGTACAGTCCATTGCTGTCCCAATCTTTACTCAACCTCCTCCTCCGATCTCCAATATTGTCTTTGACTTGCGAAATGCTTGAAGCTATCTCAGAATATATTGAAGAGACTAAACTATCAATGGACACTGATCCACCTCCTGTCCCTTCTCTTCCCTCTCCTTCATCTGTACAACTCCTTTCTTCGCAGCACTCCATTCCTTTGCTCCTTGAACGTTTTCCACTGCCACATTTGGACTTTTCTAACCCCTCTAGTCCGTAAGTACCCTTACCTGCGAATTCCTGGTATCTTTCTCGTTGATAATCATGGCCTATTTACAGTGGAATATCCATGGCCTCAAGGGTAATCGGGGTGAGCTTCAGATGTTGCTCTCCCGGTTTTTCCTTGTTGGTGTTTGCTTACAAGAACCAAAATTACACTCGGCTGTTTTCCATCCCATCTCAGGCTATAACTTATTGTATTCTTCAGATCCTTTTTCTGATGGGACCTCTAATGAAAGTGCCCTTCTTCTACACACTGATATTCCGTACCATCAGCTATTTGTTCATACCTCACTGCATTACACTGCAGCCCATATCCACTTGAATAAGTGGTATACAATTTGTTCTTTGTATCTCTCTCCTTTTCGGGCATTATCCCAGATTTTGCCTTTCTTGTTTTGTACTTACCACCACCACTTCTCTTACTTGGCGATTTTAATGCCCATCATTTCCTCTGGGGGAGTCTCACTGTGACTCACGTGGCATTCAGTTGGAGGCTTTTCTTGCTTCTCACCCCCTCCATGTTTTAAATACAGGTACTCCCAACCATTTTGATCCTCATACTCATACTCTCTCTTGCATCGATCTCTCGGTCTGATCTTTCTCCATTGCACTAGACATCACCTCGTCTGTTCTCCCAGACTTACACAACAGTGATAATTTTCCAATCATTCTTTCTTCTCTCTCATATTCACTACCTCTTCGTAGCCCACACTGGCAATTTGGTCAAGCAAATTGGGACCTATATTCACAACTAACTGCTTTTAGTGAGGCTTCTTCCTCCTCCATCGATGAGCTTTTACACCTCGACGTCACTTTTAACAGCAGCTTCTCATTCTATACCCCAAACCTCGGGCGGGCATTCTCAGAAGTGCGTACCACGATGGTCTCCTGCTTGTGCTCGGGCAGTATGCTTGAAACGCGCTGCGTGGGGCAGGTGCCGGTACAATAGAACCACAGAGACTAATTGATTTTAAGCAGAAGCGAGTGGTCGCTTGCCGTATCATTCATGACGCTAAATGCACTTGCTGGCAAGATTGTTTCCACCATCACCTCGGCTTCCTCTATGAGTGCAGTCTGGAAAAAAGTATGGAAACTGAGTAGTAAATACTCTCCTGACCCAATTCCTGTTCTGCAGGTTGCCAGTCTTGCTATAGCAAACCCTCTTGAAGTTGCCATTGAAATTGGCAATCATCTGGTCTGCCTTTCTCAAGGGCTCCATCTATGCCCCTCGTTTCTTTCCTCAAAGTCTGCCAGAGAGTTAGCACCCTTTGACTTTTCTTCTTTCAAAGAAGAATCTTATAATGTGCCTTTCACACTTCCAGAACTGGAAGTGACACTCTCAGCTTGCTGATCATCGGCAGCTGGGCCTGACGGCATTTATATTCGGATGTTACAACATTTACATCAGTCAGCCTTTACTGTCCTCTTACAACTCTTCAATCTTATTTAGTCACAGGGAGTTCTTCCCCAGCTGTGGAACTCTGCCTTTGTTCTCTCTTTCCGTAAATCAGGTACTACGGGACATGATGCCTCCTGCTATCGTCCCATTGGTCTTACTAGTGCAGTTTGCAAAGTGATGGAACGTCTGGTAAATCGACATTTAATGTGGTATTTAGAGAGACAACAGTCTCTCCACTAGTCAATATGGCTTTCGTAAGGGCCGTTCTACCATAGACCCCTTACTACACTTGGATATGTATGTTTGTAATGCCTTTGCAAATAACCACTCAGTTATTGCCATATTTTTTGATCTTGAGAAGCCATATGACACAACTTGGAGGTATAATATTTTGACCCAAGCCCACTCCTTAGGTCTCCGAGGCAATCTACCATCCTTCCTTAAGAACTTCTTAATTGACAGACATTTCCGTGTTGGGGTTAATAATATGCTCTTCCCAGACTTTGTCCAAGCTGAAGGTGTTCCCCAGGGATTTGTTCTGAGCACAACACTTGCTATAAATGATTTGACCTCCCTTCTTCCATCCAATATTTGGTCATCCCTCTGTGTTGATGACTTCGCTATTGCTTGTGCAGGCACTGACTGTCACCTCATTGCAGTTTCTCTCCAGCATGTGGTCAATCGTGTTTCCAATTGGGCCACCACGCATGGGTTTAAAATTTCCACTACTAAAACTCGGCAAATTACTTTCACTAGATGCTCTGTCATCTCCGATCATCCTTTGTACCTCTATGGCTCACATATCCCTGAACATGATACGGTCAGGTTTCTAGGCCTTTTCTTTGACCGTGTTATCCTGGAAACCTCACATTACCTCTCTGAAGGCAACTTGTCACAGCTGGCTGAACCTTCTCAAAACCCTTGCTTGTTTTCATGGGGAGCTGATCGTCGATCTCTCCTTCACCTACATTCAGCCCTCATTTTATTGAAACTCTCCTACTACTCTCTCGAGCCTTAATCCCATCCATCACCAGGGATTACGTTTGTGCCTTGGTGCTTTTCGCTCCTTCCCTGTTGAGAGCCTCTATGCAGAAGCAAATATTCCATGCTTGTCCAATCGCCGTGATGCCCATTGCCTTCGCTGCTATGTTCGCTCTCATGATCCCCGCAACCCTTCCATATATAGAATGGTCACCGATGTTAGTAGACATTATTTGTTCATCGCCCCTGTTTATTCCATCCCTTTTCTTTTTGCCTCCATTTGCTCTTGTCTTCCCTTCAGTTACCACCTTTCTATGTTCATGTATCATCTCACTTTTCCCTGCCCCCCTGGGAAGTTCCAGTTGTTCGAGTCTGTTCTTTCTCACTTCCTTGCACAAAAGTCCAACTGCCTATGGTAGCTTCCCACTCTCTTTTTCTTGATCACTTCCAGTCTCATTCTCATGCCATTGCTGTATACACAGATGGCTCTAAGTCTTCTGATGGCATTGGATTTACAGCAGTGTTTCCGGACAGTGTCGTGCGTGGGCATTTACTGTCCTCGGCTAGCATTTTTACTGCTGAATTGTATCCCATTCTTGTAGCACTTATCCGTGTTGCATCTATGCCTGTGCCACCTTTTGTGGTTGTTTCAGACTTCCTTAGTGCTTTACAGGCTATACGAAAATTTGATACATCTCATCCCCTAGTTCTCCGTATCCAACTTTGGTTACACTGTATCTCTACCAAGCATAAAGATATTGTTTTTTGTTGGGTCCCTGGTCATGTTGACATACAGGGCAATGAACAGGCAGACACTGCTGTGCAGTCAGCAGTACATGACCTTCCAGTTTCATATAGAGGTGTTCCATTTACGGACTATTTTGCTGTATTGCTACCCACCTTCACACCCATTGGCAACAACGTTGGTCTGATCTGCTCAGTAACAAACTTCATTATATTAAACTGAGTCTAGGTTACCGGCCGTCTTCTCGTCATCAGTGTCGAGCTTGGGAGACTACACTTTCCCGTCTTCGCATTGGCCTCATTCATCTTACTCATGGGTATTTCATGAAGAGGCACCCTGTTCCTCTCTGTTAGAATTGTCAGGTTACAGTATCTGTTAGCCACATTCTGTTAGACTGCCCACTCTATCAAGGAGCATGCAGAATTTATCTCCAACGTCGTCTCCGCTCTGGTGCCCTCTCTTTACCTTCCCTTTTTGCTGACGTATCCTCCTTTAATCCGGACTCTCATTGACTTTTTGACAACTGATTTACTCCACAAACCCTGATGATGATGCCTTTAGCACTCCCCACAGTCCTTACTACCTCAATCTCTTGCTACACTCTAATCCTGCACTATCCACTGCTCCACTATCCTCCATAACCTACTAATCATCCCTCTCCCTTATACTACCCAATACTCTCGCTTCCTTCCCTGCCCTGCAGTGCTGTATGGCCCTTGTGGTTTAGCGCTTCTTTTTGATTATAATAATCTGCCACTTCTGCTTCACACTGGTGTCGTAAGGGGAGGAGCAGGGGTCTGGCCACCCCGGGTGACGCCATTTAAGGGGCGACACCATAGAGCCTCTAAAGAAGGTGACACTAATGCACAAAACAGGGCTGCAACAATGTAAGAGAAAAATCCTTCGTTTCTATATAGCCCATTATATGATTACAGAGTAAAAATAGGCCTACATAGGGAAAATCATCGCTTTTGATGATGTGTAGATGATTTTGCATGATTGAAGGCAAGGAATGTAAAATCAGATTCACCGAGATGTTACCTGTATCCAAGGTCAAATCGGAACTATTGTTTCTTTGATATTGCAATGTTTCTCTTTATTTTTCTTTTTTTTTGTATTGTTAAATATGAATAAATGTAGGATCTGTTGCCTGTACACAAAGTGGTATTTGAGTTTGTTTCCACAATATTACTATGGTTATTTGTTTTATTATTAATGAAGTTCAGAAGTATTCTCCTGTTTGGTTTATGGCCCATAAATAGGTTGGTACAGAGGGTGGGGGGCCGTGGGGTGTCGCTTCTGCGTGCTTTGAGTCTAGATACGGGTGGGTTAGACGAGGGTGTCATAAGAGCTTTAGATTATATCATGGTAGATTATATATATATGTATGTCGTGGGTGATGAGGGGGAGAGGGGATAGTGAGGAGAGAAGAAAGGTTCTTGCGGTAACGTTCTATCGTACGATGTGTCGTAACAGAGATTTGTATGGGAGGAGGCGGGATCAGGCTTTCTCAGAGGGGTATAGAATGCTAACGTTAGGGATTCTCGTAAATCTGTGATTGATAATGAGTGAGTGAAGGGGTTTTCATAGGTTGGAGGGAGTCAGGGGGTCACAACGGGCTCGCCTCCTTTGGGGGGAGGGGGGTCGTGAGAGTGTTGTGAATGTGGGTTTGGAAAGGTTTCCTGGTTTTCATTGAGACTTTATGGCAGCCAAGTGTGGATGTAGAGCTCAAGGTCTCATTATGTTAGATATAACACTTTTCAGAATGTAGGTATAATATAGTAGATTTTTTTATGTATAATTTGATGTGTATCAGTCTTGTATGACATGATTCTTGAGTAGTAAGTTATTTGCGATATGAAGTGTGTTTTAGTTTGTATGTATGTTACGTGCTGAGTTTTTGCACGATGAGATATACTTAGATACTGTTTTGCTTTGTGCATACAGTGATTTTGATTAATGTGATTTTGTGAAACTTTTTGTGTGTACGTGTGTGTGTGGGTGTGTGTGTGTGTGTGTATATATATATATATATCCCTTTCTATTGTATTGAGCCTTTGTCATGGGTCAGACGTTATGTAATACTTTATATATGCATGACTCGATTCTTTTTAAAGTTTATAATTATGGTCTGTACCCTGATACCGGTTTGTTGTCAATGCTAAGTTCTTGATGTTAAGTTTTAGTCTGTATGGTATACAGACATATCTAGACGGTTTATGTTATTTTTTTTCGTATGTTGGTATATGTAAAGCTGTATTGTTAGGGATACATATGTAGATGTTCTAGTAAGATTATGATGTTAGGTTTTGGTTTTTTTATTAATGCGAAGGATGGGATTTAACTGACATAACTTTTGTATATTTTATGTTCAAGTGTATTGAGCCTTTGTCAGATGTCATGTTATGTGTACAAGTTATATATATGCAAGGTTTTGCATTAATGAATGTGTATATATGTCAATTCATGACCCTGTGACAGTATTTTTTTTAGTTATGTTCTTGCCGTAAGTTCTTGTATGTTTGGCAGCAATATCTTGCGTGCATATAGGTGCAATCCGTTTGTCAGTTAATTTGATTGAGATCCATACTGTTTCTTTATTTTTATGTTAAACTGTATTAGTTTTAAATAAAATATAAAAAAAAAATCTCTTGTTAGAGCAACTGCTCAAGTTATCACAAGTTATATACACTGATGGATCTAAACAGGAGTCTTCTGGCAGGGCTGCATCTGCTCTTGTTGCCACCTCCCTAGTTAAGAACGATAATAAATTTGTTGAGTTAGGCATAAGAATTAACACCTGGGCGTCTACACTTCAAACTGAATTGTTTGCAATCCTAATGGCGCTAAAGCTAACCTATGACACTGAGCTTGACTCTATCATCATTACTGATTCTATGTCATCTGTGGAAAATTTTTGATTTTCCGAAGCTATAGCGCCTAATAGGTGTTTAATGTGTCGATATGAGTCAAAAATGTATTTGACAATAGGGTAGAACCAAAAGTTCCCTTTGCGCATGCGCGGATGTGCAGGGGGATAGGTGGACTCGGGCCATGGGGCAGGCGGGAGTGTTTTGAATGTGGTGAGGAGGCTGGGAAAGCATGGAACCACGAAATTGGCATTCACGGGGGCCTAAGGATTAATATAGGCCTCATTTCATAATAGGAAGTGTCGTAACTGTTCCTGGTGAATGTGTGATTCTTGTACCGAGGATAGGGAAGCTTTATGGAAGCACGACTTCTAAACCGGGACAAACCGATGGGTACCTCGTCCTGCTGGAATGAGAACCGTGTCGGTGTAGCAGAACATCGAAATGAGATGGTGAATGGAGGAAATAAGGAGTATCAATCACCCACAGTTAAGTAACCCTTCTAGTTATAGCAGACTGATACTGGCCAGTTAGGTATGTTGTAATTGGATAGGTTATGAGTGATCCAGCTACATCAAGTGATCAGAGAATATATGGTAAGTGGAGAGATTATGTACAAGTGGTTTTCCTTGATGGATATATCCATGTGTAACCTACCCTCCCCCCCTTTCATTCAGTTACACTAATATAATCTATACAGTCCACAATTAATTAGTAGCACCGTACTTGTGGGTGCTATCCAATCCATATTGGTCTCGGATAGATATGGATAAGATTGTGAGGTCGAAGGAACCACTTGCCGCGACCAGGGGTGGTTAAGTTTTCTCACATGTCTACACGGGGTGACTACGGTAAACAATATGGTTGTCTCCCAATGAGTTTACTGGTTTATTCTCTATAAGTTTATTCTCTATAAGGATTACAATGCTGAGTTTACAGAAATTTGGTTATTGTTTGGTTTACATGTAGTAAAATTGTGATTACAGAGTGTACCACTAGAACGCTTAGCATGGCTAGGCATTTCGGGCATACTTAGTTTTATTCTTAATTGTAAAATATTACAAATTATGAGGTAAGTTGGTATTATGGCTGACTAAATACTAGTTTGTGAGTTTAGCAATGTGAATGCTTTTGTTTTGGCACAGTATATAGTTTCAGTATTGGAGTATCACAGGATTCATTATTTTAAGACTGAGATTAATATTTCTGTTTATGGTCAAATGAGTGAGCAAGTGTAAGTGTGAACCACCAGGTGGTATTCGTGTAGTTAGTTGATGGGGTGTATCAGGGAGATAAGATGTTTTCTAATGGTAGTTTTGAAGGTGATGAATGTGTCTGCAGTTCTAGAGTTCTCAGCTAGGGTATTCCAGATTTTAGGGCTTTTGACATACATTGAATTTTTGTGAAGGTTTAGTCGGACACGGGGAATGTCGTAGAGATATTTGTTTCTGGTGTTATGCCTGTGGGTTCTGTCACAACTATCAAGAAAGCGTTTTAGGTCAAGGTTGATATTAGAGTTTAAGGCCCTGTAGATATAGATTGCACAGTAGTAAGTGTGGATGTACTGAACTGGGAGTAAGTTTAGATATTTGAAGAGTGGGGGGGTGTGCTGCCAGGGATGGGATTTAGTGATTATTCTTACTGCAGCTTTTAGTTGGGTTATTATTGGCTTTAGGTGTGTTGCTGCAGTTGATCCCCAAGCACAAATAGCATAGGTGAGGTATGGATAAATAAGTGAGTGGTATAGTGTGAGAAGGGCATTTTGCGGCACGTAGTATCGTATCTTGGAGAGGATCCCAACCGTTTTGGATACTTTTTTGGCTATATGCTGGATATGGGTGCTGAAATTCAGGTTGTTGTCAAGGTATAAGCCTAGGAATTTTCCCCCATTATTTCTGGTAATTAGAGTGTTGTCAATCTTAATGTTAATTTGTGCATCTCCTGCTCTGCTACCAAACATAATATAGTAAGTTTTGTCAGTGTTAAGCGTAAGTTTATTGGCTGTCATCCAAGTCGATATTTTAATCAGCTCCTCATTCACAATGGTGTTGAGGGTGGCAAGATTAGGGTGAGAGATGACATAAGTCGTGTCATCAGCAAAGAGAATGGGTTTCAGGTGTTGGGATACGTTTGGAAGGTCATTGATGTATATGAGGAAGAGCAGGGGACCAAGGACACTTCCCTGCGGAACTCCAGTATCAAGTGGCCGTGTTGCTGATGCTGTGTCTTTAATGGTGACGTACTGATACCTATTAGTAATGTAAGATTTGAAATAAGCAAGCGCATGGCCTCTTATACCGTAGTTGTCAAGTTTGTAGAGTAGGATTTGGTGGTTTACTGTGTCAAAAGCTTTTCTTAGGTCAATAAAAATTCCTAGTGGATATTCCTTATTTTCCAATGCTGTGTAAAGCAGATCTAGCATTTTTATGATTGCATCATTAGTGCTTTTATTTTTCCTGAATCCAAACTGGCAGGGGTTGAGTATGTTTTGAGCCGTTATAAATGAATACAGTCTCCTGTGCACGAGTTTCTCAAAGATTTTGGATAGCAATGGTAAGTTAGATATTGGCCTATAGTTGTTTAAGTCTGTAGGGTCACCACCTTTATGTATTGGTGTAACCCTTGCCATCTTGAGTAGTTTCGGGAAGGTGCTAGTCTCTATTGACTTGTTAAAAAGTAATGAAATAGCATGCGAAAGGACATGGGCCGCTCGCTTGTACAGTAATGGTGGGACATGAGACAGATTCCCCGAGTTATTTTTAAGTGACTTTATGATCTCAATGACTTCCGTGGGCTCAGTTGGTGCAAGATAGAAGGAATTAGGGAAATTTCCATCTAGGTCGTCCCTGGCATGGGCATTGGTATGTGGGATTTTACTGGCGAGATTAGATCCTATGTTTGAGAAGAAGTCGTTTATCTTGTTAGCTGTGTCAGTGGGATGTAGTGGTGTTTCGTTAGGTTTAGTTAGGACAATATTCTTGGTTTTTCTCAGTTTGTGGGTCCCTAGAATCTGAGAGAGTGTTTTCCAGGTCTTTTTTATATCTCCTCTAGTGTCTGTGAATCTACTGGAGTAGTATAGTTGTTTGGCTTTTTTTATTACTTTGGTGAGAGCTGATGAATAGTGTTTAAGAGTATCTTTGTGTATTAAGCCCTGTCTATATTGCTTTTCATATTGGTGTTTCTTGTCAATGGATTTCAGAATGGTACTGGTTAGCCATGGGCAACCAAGCCATTTGTTTGTGATCTGTTTTGTTTATATATGACAATGTTTGTTGTATAGTCTAAGTAATTTGTTAAGAAAGATGTCTGTCCAGTCATCAATACCATTGGCCTTGGAGAATTCTGTAGGCCAATCAACAGTCTCTAGGTCAGCTGTGAACTTCCTTACTGAGGCCTCGTCATGGAGTCTAAATGAGACTTTGTTGTATTCAAGTGGTGGTTTACTAATGTTTGTCAGGAGGAAGGTAGGGTAGTGGTCTGTAGTGCTATCTGTGATTATCCCTGATTTAAGGGGGGCTAGTATATTGGTCCATATGTGGTCTATTATGGTTGCACTTGTCTCAGTGAGCCTGGTTGGTTTAGTTATTGTTGGTATGAGAAGTGTGTTGTTCATATTGTTGATGAAATCAGTTACAGGCTGATCATCTAGTAAGCCAAGGTTGATGTTGAAGTCTCCAGCTAAGAGAGGGTGGTGCTTATTTATTTGTCTGTTTGTTATTAGTGACTTTAATTTCTCACTGAAATTTGGGATGTTTTTGTGAGGTATCCGGTAAATGGCACCGATTGTTATAGGCGTCTTAAGGTTTTTTACAGTAAAATTAGCAAAAATGTATTCCCCATATTCATCACTAAAGCAAGTGGTGCTAAGACAAGATAATTGGTTAGAGTAATAGATTGCAATACCACCCCCAACTTGGTTTGGTCTGCAGTTGTGAATTGCTGTGTATCCTGGTAGAGGGTAGATATCTATTGTGTCCTGCTTAAGCCAGGTCTCAGTTTACCTGGAGAGAGTTTCGGGGGTCAACGCCCCCGCGGCCCGGTCTGTGACCAGGCCTCCTGGTGGATCAGCGCCTGATCAACCAGGCTGTTGCTGCTGGCTGCACGCAAACCAACGTACGAGCCACAGCCCGGCTGATCAGGAACTGACTTTAGGTGCTTGTCCAGTGCCAGCTTGAAGACTGCCAGGGGTCTGTTGGTAATCCCCCTTATGTGTGCTGGGAGGCAGTTGAACAGTCTCGGGCCCCTGACACTTATTGTATGGTCTCTTAACGTGCTAGTGACACCCCTGCTTTTCATTGGGGGGATGGTGCATCGTCTGCCAAGTCTTTTGCTTTCGTAGTGAGTGATTTTCGTGTGCAAGTTCGGTACTAGTCCCTCTAGGATTTTCCAGGTGTATATAATCATGTATCTCTCCCTCCTGCGTTCCAGGGAATACAGGTTTAGAAACCTCAAGCGCTCCCAGTAATTGAGGTGTTTTATCTCCGTTATGCGCGCCGTGAAAGTTCTCTGTACATTTTCTAGGTCGGCAATTTCACCTGCCTTGAAAGGTGCTGTTAGAGTGCAGCAATATTCCAGCCTAGATAGAACAAGTGACCTGAAGAGTGTCATCATGGGCTTGGCCTCCCTAGTTTTGAAGGTTCTCATTATCCATCCTGTCATTTTTCTAGCAGATGCGATTGATACAATGTTATGGTCCTTGAAGGTGAGATCCTCCGACATAATCACTCCCAGGTCTTTGACGTTGGTGTTTCGCTCTATTTTGTGGCCAGAATTTGTTTTGTACTCTGATGAAGATTTAATTTCCTCATGTTTACCATATCTGAGTAATTGAAATTTCTCATCGTTGAACTTCATATTGTTTTCTGCAGCCCACTGAAAGATTTGGTTGATGTCCGCCTGGAGCCTTGCAGTGTCTGCAATGGAAGACACTGTCATGCAGATTCGGGTGTCATCTGCAAAGGAAGACACGGTGCTGTGGCTGACATCCTTGTCTATGTCGGATATGAGGATGAGGAACAAGATGGGAGCTAGTACTGTGCCTTGTGGAACAGAGCTTTTCACCGTAGCTGCCTCGGACTTTACTCTGTTGACGACTACTCTCTGTGTTCTGTTAGTGAGGAAATTATAGATCCATCGACCGACTTTTCCTGTTATTCCTTTAGCGCGCATTTTGTGCGCTATTACGCCATGGTCACACTTGTCGAAGGCTTTTGCAAAGTCTGTATATATTTCATCTGCATTCTTTTTGTCTTCTAGTGCATTTAGGACCTTGTCGTAGTGATCCAGTAGTTGAGACAGACAGGAGCGACCTGTTCTAAACCCATGTTGCCCTGGGTTGTGTAACTGATGGGTTTCTAGATGGGTGGTGATCTTGCTTCTTAGGACCCTTTCAAAGATTTTTATGATATGGGATGTTAGTGCTATTGGTCTGTAGTTCTTTGCTGTTGCTTTACTGCCCCCTTTGTGGAGTGGGGCTATGTCTGTTGTTTTTAGTAACTGAGGGACGACCCCCGTGTCCATGCTCCCTCTCCATAGGATGGAAAAGGCTCGTGATAGGGGCTTCTTGCAGTTTTTGATGAACACAGAGTTCCATGAGTCTGGCCCTGGGGCAGAGTGCATGGGCATGTCATTTATCGCCTGTTCGAAGTCATTTGGCGTCAGGATAACATCGGATAGGCTTGTGTTAATCAAATTTTGTGGCTCTCTCATAAAAAATTCATTTTGATCTTCGACTCTCAGTCTGGTTAGCGGCTTGCTAAAAACTGAGTCATATTGGGACTTGAGTAGCTCACTCATTTCCTTGTTGTCATCTGTGTAGGACCCATCTTGTTTAAGTAGAGGCCCAATACTGGACGTTGTTCTCGATTTTGATTTGGCATAGGAGAAGAAATACTTTGGGTTTCTTTCGATTTCATTTATGGCTTTTAGTTCTTCCCGCGATTCCTGACCCCTAAAGGATTCTTTTAGCTTAAGTTCGATGCTTGCTATTTCTCTGACCAGTGTGTCCCTGCGCATTTCAGATATATTGACCTCTTTTAGCCGCTCTGTTATTCTTTTCCGTCGCCTGTAAAGGGAGCGCCTGTCTCTTTCTATTTTACATCTACTCCTCCTTTTTCTTAGAGGAATAAGCCTTGTGCATACATCGAGTGCCACCGAGTTAATCTGTTCTAGGCATAAGTTTGGGTCTGTGTTGCTTAGTATATCTTCCCAGCATATATCGGTTAGGACTTGGTTTACTTGGTCCCACTTTATGTTTTTGTTATTGAAGTTGAATTTGGTGAATGCTCCCTCGTGACTAGTCTCATTTTGTCGGTCTGGGGCTCCACGCATACATGTCTGAACCTCAATTATGTTGTGATCTGAGTATATTGTTTTTGATATGGTGACATTTCTTATCAGATCATCATTGTTAGTGAAGATGAGGTCTAGTGTATTCTCCAGTCTAGTAGGCTCTATTATTTGCTGGTTTAAATTGAATTTTGTGCAGAGATTTAAAAGCTCGTGTGAGTGTGAGTTTTCATCAGAGCTGCCTCCTGGTGTTATTACTGCAACAATATTATTTGCTATATTCCTCCATTTTAGGTGCCTTAAGTTGAAATCCCCCAGGAGCAAGATGTTGGGTGCAGGAGCTGGAAGATTTTCCAGACAGTGGTCAATTTTTAACAGCTGTTCCTGGAATTGCTGGGATGTTGCATCCGGAGGCTTGTAGACTACCACAATGACTAGGTTTTGGTTCTCGACCTTTACTGCTAAAACTTCCACTACGTCATTTGAGGCATTAAGCAGTTCTGTGCAAACAAGTGACTCTGCAATGTACAGGCCAACCCCCCCCTTTTGCCTGTTCACTCTCTCACATCTGTATAGGTTGTAACCTGGGATCCATATTTCGTTGTCCAAGTGATCCTTTATGTGGGTCTCAGTGAAAGCCGCGAACATTGCCTTTGCCTCTGCAAGCAGTCCACGGATGAAAGGTATTTTGTTGTTTGTTGCTGGCTTTAGACCCTGTATATTTGCAAAGAAGAATGTTATTGGACTGGTGGTATTGTTGGTACTGGGGGGGGGGGATTTTTTTTCCGGCATTAGTATCTGTATCTGTAGTGGTTTAGTTAGTTTAATATGTTTATTATGCACCCCATACCCATCCTGTGGGCGGTAGTCAAAAGATTACAGAGGTACATAATTGGTCCAGGGACTGGACTCCAAAGTTTTGATAGCTGAGCAAGTTACAGAGGTAATGAACTCACAATTTACAAAGGTAATGAACTCACAATTTACAAAGGTAATGAACTCACAATTTACAAAGGTAATGAACTCCAGGTAAGTCTGGTCACAATCATGACAAGTTACAAAGGTATTTACAGATTACAGAGGTACGTAATGGGTCCAGGGACTGGGCCCCCAAAGTTTTGATAGCTGAACTAGGTACAAAGGTAATGAGCTCACAAGTTACAAAGGTAATGAATTCTGTAGAATGGTTACTTACATTTATACTTTGGCTACAATCATGAACAAATTATAGAGTAATGAGCAATTCACACTTCCACACCCGGTCACAACTGTAATGAGTTATTGGTATGTATATAATGTTGAGGTACATACAGGTAAGCACCCTAGAAAATTTTCCATATCTGCCCGTTGGTCCTTCCTGAACCGGATGCAATCAGTGAAAAAATTAATTGAATTAATTACTTAATAATTAAGTGACTGATTGAAAGAAGTGGGTGTAAGGTGCACAAGTTTAATCGATCGTGTGATGGATGACAATTAGCCCAATTAATTGCTAGCACATGTGTGGCTAGGATTTATACAAGAGTAAAGTGCAAGAATTACTCTTATAAGGCGCCTACTTAAGTTGTATAATCTGTATAATCAGTGATTAATAATTCTCTAACCATGACTGGATCTAATGGAGTTAATGTGCTGGGGTTGACTTGGGATACTGAGAGAGACTTGTTATTGTTAAAGTCTCATAATTCCAGTATGCCCAATAAATTAATCCAGGGAGCATAGGTTTATGCCCCTGAGAGAATGGAACACTAATTAGTCCATTTTGAGGGATCAATAAATATGGATGGCCATGGAGTTGGTGCCTATATGCAGTAATGTGCTGGGGCTGACTTGGGATACTGAGAGAGACTTGTTATTGTTAAAGTCTCATAATTCCAGTATGCCCAATAAATTAATCCAGGGAGCATAGGCTTATGCCCCTGAGAGAATGGAACACTAATTAGTCCATTTTGAGGGATCAATAAATATGGATGGCCATGGAGTTGGTGCCTATATGCAGTAATGTGCTGGGGCTGACTTGGGATACTGAGAGAGACTTGTTATTGTTAAAGTCTCATAATTCCAGTATGCCCAATAAATTAATCCAGGGAGCATAGGCTTATGCCCCTGAGAGAATGGAACACTAATTAGTCCATTTTGAGGGTTCAATAAATATGGATGGCCATGGAGTTGGTGCCTATATGCAGTAATGTGCTGGGGCTGACTTGGGATACTGAGAGAGACTTGTTATTGTAAAGTCTCATAATTCCAGTATGCCCAACAAATTAGCCCCGAGAGCATAGACTTAGTGTCATACCTTACAATAAGAGGGAAATTGTTAATACCAGAAGCATGGAGGTTTGAGTGTGCTTTGGATGGAGCCCTACCTGAGGAGTTAACAGGTGGAAAGAATTAATGGGTGATTATGTAAATATCAATGTTGGAGTTCCCAAGCCAGGTGGCCAGTGAAGATGGGAAAATTGTACTCCACATTATGTAAGTCGTCTAGCAACGACCTCCGCCCGGCCGCAGTGTGGAAAATTTTTGATTTTCCGAAGCTATAGCGCCTAATAGGTGTTTAATGTGTCGATATGAGTCAAAAATGTATTTGACAATAGGGTAGAACCAAGAGTTCCCTTTGCGCATGCGCGGATGTGCGGGGGGATAGGTGGACTCGGGCCATGGGGCAGGCGGGAGTGTTTTGAATGTGGTGAGGAGGCTGGGAAAGCATGGAACCACGAAATTGGCATTCACGGCGGCCTAAGGATTAATATAGGCCTCATTTCATAATAGGAAGTGTCGTAACTGTTCCTGGTGAATGTGTGATTCTCGTACCGAGGATAGGGAAGCTTTATGGATGCACGACTTCTAAACCGGGACAAACCGACGGGTACCTCGTCCTGCTGGAATGAGAACCGTGTCGGTGTAGCAGAACCTCGAAATGAGATGGTGAATGGAGGAAATAAGGAGTATCAATCACCCACAGTTAAGTAACCCTTCTAGTTATAGCAGACTGATACTGGCCAGTTAGGTATGTTGTAATTGGATAGGTTATGAGTGATCCAGCTACATCAAGTGACCACCAGAGAATATCTGGTAAGTGGAGAGATTATGTACAAGTGGTTTTCCTTGATGGATATATCCATGTGTAACCTACCCCCCCCCCTTTCATTCAGTTACACTAATATAATCTATACAGTCCACAATTAATTAGTAGCACCGTACTTGTGGGTGCTATCCAATCCATACTGGTCTCGGATAGATATGGATAAGATTGTGAGGTCGAAGGAACCACTTGCCGCGACCAGGGGTGGTTAAGTTTTCTCACATGTCTACACGGGGTGACTACGGTAAACAATATGGTTGTCTCCCAATGAGTTTACTGGTATGTATATAATGTTGAGGTACATACAGGTAAGCACCCTAGAAAATTTTCCATATCATTGAAGGCTCTTGACTCATATAATGACTACAACAACATGCTCATTGGAGAAGCCAGGTATCGATACTCAAATTTTTTTTTTATATTTTATTTAAAACCAATGCAGTATACATAAAAATAAAAATAAAAGGAAACAGTATGGATCTCAATCCTGAAGGTTCGGCCATTGACATAAGAAACCCAACACAAAATAAACTAACAAATGGATTGCACCTATATACTCGCAAGATATAGCTGTATAACATACAACAATAACTTACGGCAAGAACATAGCTACAAATAAACACAGTAACATGGTCATGAACTGACGTATATAAACATTCAATGACTCAAAACCTAACTTACATATAAATTTTACATATAACATGACATATGACAAAGACTCATTACAATTGAAAAGAATATATACGAGAAAATGTAACAATTACTTCCAGCCTTCTCATTAATCAATAAACCAAAACCTAACATCATAATCCTGCTAGAACATCTACATACTTATCCCTAACATTACAGATTTACATATACCAAAATACAAATAAACATACAAAGAAAACAGCTTAGATCTCAAAACCGACTCATTACAGTTACAATAAACCCGTATACAAAAATCTCAGACACAAAAGGAATGAGTCTATAAACTGGCTAGATATATCTGTGTACCGTACAGCCAAAACTTACGTAAAGAACATAGCCATGAAAAACCAATATCAGGGTGCTGACAGTCTATAAGTACATCTTAACATGCAAAAACCTAGAACATAACATGAACTAAAAAAACTTCATATGGCAAAGAACAATACCGTTGTATAATGCTATACAAAGTACATTGAAATGACAATTGAAATAAAGTAACGAAGAGGGAACATACAACAAGCATGTGTTGAATACATATAAACCTACACATCACATACACCACAGTACTATCTTTGTATAACAATACTGTGTACATAGATAACATAATAATACGACTTAAAACTACTATGTACATAGAATAGTGAATAGTCCATGACAAAAAAAAACTGGCCAGCTCCACAGGTGCTAGCACCCTTGGTCCATACATACTCAAAAATTAGGGACAAAGGAATTAATGTACAATTGCTATGGATCTCATCACACATTGGATTACTCCTTCATGATAAAGTTGATATGTTAGCCAAGAAGAGCACCCAAAAGGAGAATGTAGAATATAACTTTGGTATAACTGTGTCTAGCATTAGGAATAATATTAGGAGAGAAGTAAATAATGAAAATGATTGTTATAGGAATGCAGTTAGAAGCCTGAGTAGATCTATAACCCACTATGATAACATGAACGTAGATAAGTATGTTTATGGAGCAACTTGCAATGTGAACAGACCGACTGATGTTGTAGTGGCCAGGCTTAGGCTTGGTTACAAGTACTTCTGGCAGTTTGGGAGACACACAGATGATGATCAAACTAAATGTAAATTATGTGATCAGGCATATGGTCAGTCTTGAACATTATGTGCTTAGTTGTCCACTTATTGAAGAATACAGAGACAGACAGTATAATAACCTATGTGACATGTCAAGATATCTTATTAATGAAAATAAGATACCAGATATACTAAGCAAATTTCCTAAATTTGCTTGTAACAGATAAGTGAACTATAGATATGTAGATATAAATCCCTAAGTATTCCTGTTAACCCTTTGGGGCCTAGTTCCTAGGCCTTTTGTGTATCCATATGCTCTCGCGCTACCGTCCACAGGATGGATACGGGGTGCACAATAAACTAGCCACTTCGGTGGCAAAATCTAAATCTAATCTTTCCATGCTGTGTTCTTTATTTATTTAATGTATTGTATTGTTATAAAAAGAATATAAAGAAATAAAGTTTTCGTGGAATAAGTTTCCACATTTATGAAGGAATTTAGGGAAACCGGGAGGCCGGACTCGAGTCCTGGAGATGGAAAGTACAGTGTCTGTACTCTGAACGTGGGGTGTTAATGTTAGTTTTATAACTGTAGTGTAAGCACGCCTCTGGCAAGACAGTTACGGAGTGAATTATGAAAGTTTTTTTTTTCGGGCCACCCTGCCTTGGTGGGAATCTGCCGATGTGTTAATAAAAAATAAAAATGTAAACATCACCTGTATATCGCAGAAAAGAAATATATAGAATTATTATTATTAGCATTACCCTATCAGTTCCTCAGAGTAGTATTTTGTGGCTGTTATCCTGTTTGCTTCTGATTCTTCTCTCCTTCAATATTGTTAAAATAATTCAGATAGTCTCGTTGTGTATGTTTGCACTTTCACCAGTTTCTTAACATGCTTTTACAGGTGTTGATTCCCTGCTGGTGTTGCCTAGTCCAAATTTAACGTAACATATGTTGCATAAGATGTCCGGAATAACTGTTCATTGGGTTTCCTGAACATTGAATTTTCATTTGGTAGTTAAGTACAATAGCTGATTGAAATAGAAATAATTTCAATGTTTGTTCCACTGGGGTTTATAGGAATTGGTTATTCCTTTAAAAAATATCACACATTAATATAAGATTTAATATTACGCAAGGCGTCTGCAAGAAGGAATATTTTTTAACAATATTTGTTAAAGTTAGAAGAATATAATATAAATTACTTAAAAATTTTAAACATTTTGTAAAGTGGTTTATTAAACTGACTGAAGTTATTATTATTCTGTTTTATCTTAAAAGGAAAAACATATTTTATTATAAAACAGATAAATTATATTTTATAATTTTCCTATATATTTATTTTGCTATATTTTCTATCAGTTATACCGGCGAATAAACAAAAAAAGTTTCAAACATAAACTAAACTAATATAACTAGTAAGTACCTGAGTTTATTTAGATACAGATACTACTTATAAAAATAGTTATATAAATTATCATACATAGTAACATAAGTAAATTACCCAGGATAGCTCCACTAAAAAGTCAGACAAAGTGACTTATTTCTACTGTAGTAGTTATGAATGTATAATACAACATAGCTTATTTCTTTTCTGCAGTCTGAGTAAGTTGTATAATGTAATACATGTACTTGTACAAAAAAAAAAAAAAAATACATCGACACCATGCCTAACCCTTCTAGGGTAGGGTAGGTGCCTGAGTCCGAGCGTTTTAGCTCATAAGACTGTCATTCCCATTTGCTCCCTTGGGGCGAGGATGGCAGACCAGAGAGGCCTAGCTTGTGGCTAGGCCTGGGGACAGTTGGTCCCAAAGATGAGGAGGTACTTGTGCCTCCTCCCATGGGAGACTTAGGTCTCAGACACTCCCTAAAGAGGGAGCCAAGGCCGGGCCACCACTTGGAAAAGGCCCGGGCCGGGAGAATGCCGGCGAATCTTTAATAATAATAATAAAAAAATAAACATATTATTTGTGAAGGCTTACTCAGCCCTGTAACAACTTCAGACAGTATTACCAAGGCTGGCTCCTCCTCAGGAAAATTAATGAATAGAAAAAGAACAAAAACTGACAAATATAAACACTATTATTTAGAAAATATAAAATATAAAACACTTAAATATGAAATATTAATCCTACCTTAAAGAAAATGAAAAATGAAAAATATAAATGATATCTGAATTCAACGCTAATATATATATATATAAAACTTGGGTGTCTGGTGTTGGTGACACTGCGTGTTGTTGAAATCGTAGCCGTTGACGATGATGGGGGGGGGGTCGCAGGTGTTGATGACAACCCGCTGGCTCGTTCTTCACAGATTTTCTAGCCGTCAATAATCCGTGCAGATGACAGGAAAGCAGGTTTTTTCCCCTGCAATGATGAGGGGTTATATCCTGCAACTTGCATACACAAACAGGTAAGTGGATCAAAAATTTGGGACGTCTCAGAACGTTAGTTCATCTCCTTCAATTCTACTCGTTGATTAGCAGGTGACCCTCTCTGTCCTTTCAAGCTGTAAAGAGAGACAGATTACCCACTGCTTAAGAAATCACTCTCCATGATAAGTACAAGTTTAGTTTAATATGTTTATTATGCACCCCATACCCATCCTGTGGGCGGTAGTCAAAAGATTACAGAGGTACATAATGGGTCCAGGGACTGGGCCTCAAAATTTTGATAGCTGAGCAAGTTAGAGGTAATGAATTCACAGAGGTAATGAACTCCAGGTAGGTCTAGTCACAATCATGACAAGTTACAAAGGTATTTACAGATTACAGAGGTACACAATGGGTCCAGGGACCGGGCTCCAAAGTTTTGATGGCTGAACTAGGTACAAGGTAATGAACTCACAAGTTACAAAGGTAATGAATACTGTAAGAATGGTTACTTACGTTTATACATGGCTGCAATCATGAACAAATTTTAGAGTAATGAGCAATTCACACTTCCACACCCGGTCACAACTGTAGTGAGTTATTGGTGCAAATGTTGATTGCCTAGTCTCTCACACACACACACACACACACACACACACACACACACACACACACACACACACACACACACACACACACACACACACACACACACACACGCCCATATGTGGTAATGCTTTATTTACAGCTAGCAAAGTCAGGGTATTTCTCCAGAATGGTCTGTAATATACCACTGTGGATAAAATACTTAGCCATTTCTTGAACACTTCTGAGTGAGTTGTTTCTAAATTCATTAATTTTATCGCACTCCAGTACATAATGATGCAGGGTGTGACAATAATCCATCTGGCAAAGTTTACATTTCGTTTGGTCTACATCTGGTGGTGGTGATTTAACCTGCCAATACCTAAAAGATGTGGTGATTATTAAAACATTGAACCTATCAAGGCTGAAAGGACTAAGTTAATTATTGGTCAAAAGTGAAGCTTTCAACCAATAAGTCCACTAAAATATGATCAGGTGTGTACTTACAGTAGTGTTGGGAGCTGCAAGTCGAGTGATTTACTGTTTGACCGGAGCCCCACACGCCATCTTTCGGGGGGGGGGGAAATGGGAGGGGAAGGGATAGCGGGAGCTAGACTGACCCTACCATAACAAGCAGCCGGCAATCAAACTATCACTTTTGGGGAGGGGGAAAAAGGAGGGGGGGAATAGCAGGAGCGGGACTTACCCTACCTTAACAAGTAGCCGGCAATGAAACTATTGTTACTATACACTCCCTCACTACTCCTATCTATTGAACTTTTCCCTCACATTATTATTGTGAGAAATTATATGTATGAATGCCTGGTTTGGAAGAGACCAGGGCCGGGATCCATATCGGCAAATCACATAGAACAGAATGGAATGATTGCCTGGCCAGAGCTTACTACCACTTGCAGCTCACAAGACCGCCATTCCCACGAGCCCCCCATTCACACGAGCCCCCCATTCCTACGAGCCCCCCATTCCCACGAGCCCCCCATTCTCACAAGCCCCCTTGAGGCGGGGAAGATGGCAGACCCGAGGCCTAGTTTTTCCCTATGGGCCCCCCCTGGAGCAGGAATGAAAGCAGATCAGAGGCCTGGCTTCTTCCTACGAGATCCACTTGGGGCAGGAAATGGGCAGACCAGAGGCCTAGATTATTCCTACGAGCCTTCACTGGGGCAGGGAAGATGGCAGACCAGAGGCCTAGCTTCTCCCTACATGCTCATTGGAGAAGCCAGGTATAGATACTCAAAAACCTGTGACAAAGGAATTAATGTACAATTGCTATGGATCCCATCACACATTGGATTACTCCTTCATGATAAAGTTGATATGTTAGCCAAGATGAGTACCCAGGAGAATGTAGAATAGTATAACTTTGGTATTGCCATTGATCTTTTTTACTTATTATACTTTTGCTACTTTAATTTGTGAATTTTATTTTGTCAATTTAAATCTAGTTATACTCTTGATCTTGTTAACAACCTATATCAGACCCTAGTGCAACTGCAAGTACCATTTTAATTTGTATTTTTATATTATAAGTTTATATTATAAGTTTATATTATAAGTCCTGCTATAAGATTATTTTCATATCTTAGAGACTATATTGTGTGTGCAATTAGTGAATATTTCAATTATATCATGGTTCAAGGCCCTTGTGGAAATTATTTAATTTCCAAAGCTATAGTGCCTAATAAGTGTTTAATGTGTTGATTTGGGTCTAAATGTATTTGAAAATGGAATGGAACCAACTGGGTTCCCACTGCGCCTGCGCGGATGTGCGGGGGTATAGGTCGAGCTGGGGCATGAGGAGGCGGGAGTGTTTTGAATGTAGTGAGGAGGCTGTGAAAACATGGGACCAGGAAATTGGCGTTCACGGCGGCCTAAGGATTAATATAGGCCTCATTTCATAATAGGAAGTGTGGTAACTGTTCCTGGTGAAGAGTGAGGGAACGTGATTTATGGGACCACCATAATAAAGTGGTAAATTTAGTGAATAATGGTAGGACTGGGGGTGACAGGTGCACCGCCATGGAATGTGTCCAGGGGCAATTACCCATGAGTTAATCCTCACTCATCGGTCTCAGATCTTAATGGAGTGACCACTAATGTGTATAATAATTATGAGACATTAAATCGTCTTGTGAACTGTAATGTAATCAGTGATATTAATACTAAGTTAAGGAATCGTTGAAGCGATATGAGCTGCCATTCCCAGAGTGTGGGTGCACATGTTTGCCTCGTTGTTCCTGTCTCGAGGATAGTGAAGTTTTTATGGAGTCACGACTTCTAAACCGGGACAAACCAACGGATACCTCGTCCTGCTGGAATAAGAACCGTGTCGGTGTAGCAGGACATCGAAATGAGATGGTGAATGGAAGAAATAAGGAGCATCGATCACCCACAGTTAAGTAACCCTTCTAGTTATAGCAGACTGATACTGGCCAGTTAGGTATGTTGTAATTAGATAGGTTGTGGGTGATCCAGCTACATCAAGTGACCAGAGAATATCTGGTAAGTGGTGGGATTATGTACAAATGTTTTTCTTTGATGGATATATCCATGTGTTACCTACCCCCCCCTTCATTCAGTTAAACTAATATAATCTATACAGTCCACAATTAATTAGTAGTGCCGTACTTGTGGGTGCTATCCAATTTATACTAGTCTCGGATAGATATGGATAAGATTGTGAGGGTCGAGGGGGCCACCTGCAGTGACCAGGGGTGGTTAAGTTTTATCACTTCTCTACACAGGGTGACTACGGTAAACAATATAGTTGTTGTCTCCCAATGAGATTACTCGTATGCATGTAATGTTGAGGTACATACAGGTAATCACCCTAGAAAATTTTCCATAGCCCTTAACTATCTTTTGCTAACTAGTACCAACTACCTCATATTATTTTTTTTTTACTTTTTATAGTACAATATATTGCTCAACTTATTATATATAACAAATCAGATCTTACTCCCAATTCAATATTATATCATAGTGACTATCTGTCATTTTAACTTTGTTTACCATTACTTAATTTAGTCCCTTATATTTTTTCTCTTTTATTTTAGCTTTATATAACAACCTTAGTTCATATTGATTCGCTGCCTGACCACGGTAGAGTGCGGTTGTGCTCTGCACCCCTCTGCTGTTTGTAGGCGAGCTCCCTTGTCAGTTACCTGGCTGCAGTGGTGTGAAGTGGTGCTGTCACGCCTCTGTTAACAACATAGGTGCACTGTGATTGTCAAGATGGCGGTTAGTCTGAGACGCCGGATAAATACTGTAGGCATTGAGCTACTTAAAGGAACGATAACGCCTAGTTCTGCGCAAGTCTTAGATTTCAGGATGCAGGCAATGGAAATGTACCCAGGACAACAACGTACATGCCGCGTATGTGGTGAGTATGATCACATAATGGCGACATGTGACAAGCGAAGACGTGTGCCTAGTCCTGTGGTGGACGTCGCAGCCCCTGCTTCAAAGGTGGCAGGTGAGAAACAAACATCGGATGGAGGGCATGGTGTTTTGTGGAGCGAGATAGTGGATCGGGCACACAGGACTGGCGGTGAGTTGGAGTCCCTCCCCCAGCTGCCTGATCAGGTATCGTCTCCTGTGGATAAGGAGGAGCAGCAATTACAGGAGAAGGTTCTTGAGATTGAGGAGGAATTGGTGGAGGCGTTGAAGACTTTGTCACCACCAGAGAGGGACGTTACATCTGAGCGTGGTGTCATCGGAGAGTCGTCGCTTCCAGAAAGTCGGAGACATGATAATTTGGGACCTGATGGTGGTTTGGAGTCGTCCGTTGAATCATTAAACCATTCTCAGGTAGAGGTGGAGGTTCACCGAGAGGCAACATCTGACCAAGAAATGTGTAACATGACTGTCACGAAAAAGAGGGCGGCTACATCAGATTCTGATGACTTCCTTACGCCTGCACAAAGGCCTGAGAAACAGACTGAGGTGAAGTGTGAAGGTAGTGGTGTACGTGGTGGTAGCCATGATAGGAAGCACCGGAAGAAGGGGGGAAGGAAAGAGAGCACTCTGAAGGTGTTAAACTTAAATTCAAGCTCTGGAGTTGTAAAGAATGATGAGAGGAAGCATTGGTCGAAACTTTAATAGGCCTTAGGTGTATGTCTGTAAATGTTAATAGGTTATGTAGCGGTATGAAGAGAGATTGGTTTCGTAATTTCCTGAATAAATCTAGAGTGGATGTTGTGTTCCTGCAGGAACACAATTTTAAAGAGGGTAGGGTGTTGGAGGTGGCAGGATTTTGAGTAGTTACCCTGCCATCTCCCCGTCTAAAAGGTGGTGTGGGAATTTTAATAAGGGAGACGAGCTTGTTTGTTTTGCAGTGAAGCGAGGGAGGAGGGGGAGGGAGGGTGTTGCGTGTGGATGGGTGGTGGATGGGTAAGCGTGAGTCTTTTGTGAGTGTGTATGCGCCGGCAGAAAGTAACATAAAGGTAAAGAATGATTTTATGTGTGAGGATCTTGTGTTTTTCTTAAGTGCACTGCCAGAGGTGGCAATAGTTGGTGGGGACTGGAATAGTGTAATCAGGGTGGCTGATGTGGACCCAAAAAGGGCTGGATATATGTCTGTGGCTCTTAGGGATTTATTAAGGGATGTTAGGTTATGTGATGCCTTCGGGGGGGCGGTGTGGGAGACTGAATATACGTTTGTTAGGAGTGGATATGCTGCGAGACTAGATAGAGTGTACCTCTCTCAGGGAGTGGATGTGAAATCTTTCAGTACTGTGGAAGCTACAATGTCAGATCATAGGGCAGTGGTGGTGGAGGTTGGGTGGGGGACGCTCGCGGACATATATAGAAGTTATTGGAAATTAAATATACATGTGTTAGGTGATGAGGAGGGGTTGGAGGGGTTTTCAGTCCTATGGAGGGAGCTTAGTATGGAAGAACAGGGAGTGGATGACATTGTGACATGGTGGGATAGTGTTGCAAAGGAAAGGATTAGAAAGTTTTATGTGAGAGAAGGAAAACGTATTAATAATTTAAAATATGGACTGGCTAACTATTTAGAGGATAGGTTAAGAGGTTGCTATGGGCAGGGGGTGGGTGGGAATAATTTTCCTATGGATGAAATAGCTGAAATAAAGGGGAGGTTGAGGGTGTTGCAAAATGAAAGGTTACAAGCTGTAAGGGTGCAGGCAGGGGTGAAAGAAGTGCTTTGGGGCGACAAGCCATCAGCGTGTGTTTTGCGGCATCAAAAGCAAAGGCTGGCGGTGACAGCTATCCCATGTTTAGAGGTAACGGAGATGGTTGGGAATTATAGAGCAGTGCAGGAGATACGAACCATGAAGGGGATGTGTGCGAATGCGGAGGCTTGGTACGAGAAGTACTGGAACAGTGGGGGGGTGGGTAACGTGGCATTGGACAAGGTGTGTACATATGTGACGTGTAATTTAGGAAATAGTGATAGAAAGGCTTTAGGTGGGACTATTACGGCAGAGAAAATAGAGAATGCATTAAGGGGAATGAGGAAGGGGAAAGCGCCGGGTATTGACGGTCTCCCAGTAGAATTTTATTTACAATATTGGACGTTAATAAGGGGATTTATAGTTAGGTTATTTAATCGTATGAAGGAGAAGGGTAAGTTGGGGGAGAAGCAGGTATCAGCAGTTGTAGTGTTGCTCCCGAAGGTCAAGTTGCAGCCCACCCTTCAGGAGTACCGAGCCATATCACTGATGTGTGCAGACTATAGTTGAGTGGGTAAATACGTTGTACAAGGGGGCGAAAATGAGGATACAGATTAATGGGTGTATGGGGAGGGATATTACAATGGGTAGAGGCCTTAGACAGGGATGTCCCATGTCCCAAATATTGCTTGCATGTTTCCAGGACCCCTTTTATAGAATGGTTGACCGTAGCTTATGTACGCCATGTGAGGGAAGTGTGGAGGGCGGGAGGGCCTGGCCGGGTTTAATTGGATATGTTGACGACACCACCATTCTCATTCGTGAAGGGATGTCAATGGGAGTGTTGGACGAGGTTGTGCAATTATTTGGAAGTGCCACGGGTATGCAGGTAAATAGTGCAAAGTCAAGGTGCATGGGGCTGGGTTCTTGGGTGGGGGGTGTGGGGGGGAGATGTAATGTTGTTAAAGAATGGGCGATGTCTTTAAAGATTTGTGGTATTATTTATAAGGATGACATGGTTGCGGCGCGGGAGGAAAACTCGGATAGGTTATTGGAAAGGATCGTGGGGTGTCTAGGTGTTCTGAGACCCCAGCATCTAACTCTTATACAGCGAGTGGTAATCGTAAACATTTTATTGTATAGTAAGATTTGGCATGTTGCAGCTGTGTTCCCAATTACAGGGACAGCGACTGCGGGAATTCTAAGACGGGTGTACGAATTTTTGTGGGGTTCACATTGTGATTGGTTACGGAGGGAAGTTGTAATGTTACCTGTAAGTCAGGGTGGGTTGGGGTTGATGGATTTGAGACAGAGGGCTAAATGTGTGTTTACTAAATGGGAAGTGTTGCATGAGGGTGTGAACGTGGGGCAGTTGGGAAGGATACACGACAGGCTGGGTGTGTGGTAGCGAGGAATGGAGTTGAGGGAATGCAAAATCGTTCTGAGGGCTGTGATGTTGGTTAGGGAACTGAGAAAGGTTCGTATAAGGGTTTTGTGTAGGTTACTTGTAGG
The DNA here is from genome assembly GCF_038502225.1 of Cherax quadricarinatus. NCBI lineage: Eukaryota > Metazoa > Arthropoda > Malacostraca > Decapoda > Parastacidae > Cherax > Cherax quadricarinatus. The sequence goes on from NC_091315.1 coordinate 6,176,654, forward strand.
TAGGTGCGTTATCCCAGTTAAGGGTTTGTTCCCCATGTATGCGTGGAAGAGTATTTGGTTTAGATTTAGTAAAATGAAGTTAAACCCTCGGGCACGTGAGGTGATGTTTCGTTTCCTGCATGGGATCCTTCCGTCTGGTGAGATACTACGAAACAGACAGGTTGTAGAGGGTGGGGGGTGTGGTATCTGTGGAGGGGATGAGACTGCGTTCCATGTAGTTTACTTTTTTGAAGGGCTAGAGGAGGTTAGGTGCTGGTTAAGGGGGGAGTGAGGGACTATATTTTTTTTTCAACCGATTTATTTTATTTTTGGTGTACTTTTAGAGGTGCATATATAGTTTAATGTGACAAAGTTTCAGTATGATTGGCCAACAAACAACATAGAAAAAAAAATATTAAGATAATTTTGATATATGGCAGTATCCCGACAAATTGGCACTACGAGTGGCACTTCCGACATTCCCATTCCACCAGACCCGGTGGTCTGGTGGCTAAAGCTCCTGCTTCACACACGGAGGGCCCGGGTTCGATTCCCGGCGGGTGGAAACATTTGACACGTTTCCTTACACCTGTTGTCCTGTTCACCTAGCAGCAAATAGGTACCTGGGTGTTAGTCGACTGGTGTGGGTCGCATCCTGGGGGACAAGATTAAGGACCCCAATGGAAATAAGTTAGACAGTCCTCGATGACGCACTGACTTTCTTGGGTTATCCTGGGTGGCTAACCCTCCGGGGTTAAAAATCCGAACGAAATCTTATCTTATCTTATCTTAACTGTTAGAATACAACTAGCACGAATCTTTTACGTTGCCATTTCATCTAATATATCTTATTATCATGGTAAAAAAAAATACATTTGACAGAATTTTTGGCATTCACCAAAACATCTGCCTTTTACCCCCCACAAAATCAAAAATATTTGAGATATTCCAAAAAATCTATCATTAAAATTTAAAACACACTTTGTTTTATATTGTCTGTGAAAATCATTTCAATACAATCATTAATAATGGAGATGTAAAGCGAAATAAGTGAATAAGTTACTTCCGAGATATAGGCCTAGAACGCCGGCCGGCCTACCGTCAAAATTTTTTTTTTATTTTTTCGCGAAAATCGCGTTTGTTTCGGTGTATTTCTTAGTAAACTGATGTTCTAGTGCAGTTATCCTCTTCAAAACATCGTTTTCTCTCACTCACAGACCAAACAATACAACATGGAGACGAGGAGTAACTTTTTTATATCGAGATATTGCTGGTGGACTCTCGCTATATTATGGCCTATTTTATTCAGTCTAGAGTATATAACATGTTTGTTTGTTATTTACAGTGATTATTATATCATATTAGATCAATTCTGATAGATAAATAAGCCGTATAGTTAATATATAAGCTGACATAAGCGTAATAATGAAGTGATTTCACCTGGCACTCTCTGGAGAGGGATCACTGCCGAGTGTACCTAGGTGCTTCCCGATAGGCTAGACGTCTATTGATAAGCTCCACCTACTCTTATATAATGCTAAATAATCAATTATTATATTAGAAAGAATAATGCAAAGAAAAAGCGATAAAAAACAAGGAAAAAATTCCAAGAAATACATGGGTTGAGAACAGACGCGCTACCTACATCGCCGCCACCATACCTGATATAAATGACTATAATTTCTTGTAGAAACGTTGTAGAACATTGATTCTTGTACCATTGTATTGCCAAAGAGTTAAGCTATTTTTCTATATGAATAACTCATTTTCATAAATTTTCGAATTTTTCTTGAGAGCGCTGAAAAAAAATGTTCACACATCCCCCCGAGGGTGGGGGTTGTGGTATCTGTGGAGGGGATGAGACTGCGTTCCATGTAGTTTACTTTTGTGAAGGGCTAGAGGAGGTTATGTGGTGGTTAAGTAGGTTAGTACAGAGGGTGGGGGGCCGTGGGGTGTCGGTTCTGCGTGCTTTAAGTCTAGATATGGGTGGGTTAGACGAGGGTGTCATAAGAGCTTTAGATTATATCATGGTAGATTATAAGATAAGATAAGATTTCGTTCGGATTTTTAACCCCGGAGGGTTAGCCACCCAGGATAACCCAAGAAAGTCAGTGCGTCATCGAGGACTGTCTAACTTATTTCCATTGGGGTCCTTAATCTTGTCCCCCAGGATGCGACCCACACCAGTCGACTAACACCCAGGTACCTATTTGCTGCTAGGTGAACAGGACAACAGGTGTAAGGAAACGTGTCAAATGTTTCCACCCGCCGGGAATCGAACCCGGGCCCTCCGTGTGTGAAGCGGGAGCTTTAGCCACCAGACCACCGGGCCACCTATATATATATATATGTCGTGGGTGATGAGGGGGAGAGGGGATAGCGAGGAGAGAAGAAAGGTTCTTGCGTTAACGTTCTATCGTACGATGTGTCGCAACAGAGATTTGTATGGGAGGAGGTGGGATCAGGCTTTCTCAGAGGGGTATAGAATGCTAACGTTAGGGATTCTCGTAAATCTGTGATTGATAATGAGTGAGTGAAGGGGTTTTCATAGGTTGGAGGGAGTCAGGGGGTCACAGCGGGCTCGCCTCCTTTTGGGGGGGGGGGGGTCGTGAGAGTGTTGTGAATGTGGGTTTGGAAAGGTTTCCTGGTTTTCATTGAGACTTTATGGCAGCCAAGTGTGGATGTAGAGCTCAAGTCATACCTCAGCAACAGAAGCCAATATGTGTACACAAATAGGGCAAACTCTTCTGCACACCCAATTACAGTTGGTGTCCCACAGGGAAGTGTCCTAGGCCCTCTTCTCTTTCTCATATGCATAAATGACCTACCGAATGCATCGCAACTACTCAAACCCACACTATTTGCAGATGACACTACATACGTCTACTCTCACCCGAGCCCAGTCATGCTAGCCAATACTGTAAATACCGAATTACAGAAAATATCAACCTGGATGAGGACCAACAAACTTACTCTAAACATTGACAAAACCTACTACATTCAGTTTGGTAACAGAGCTACAGATGTCTCTCTTAACATAATGATAAATGGATCACCTATCACAAAACTCACAGAGGGAAAATTCCTAGGAATCCACCTCGATAATAGACTCAAATTTCAAACACATATACAACAAATTTCCAAAAAAAATTTCAAGACTGTAGGCATACTATCGAAGATACGGTACTATGTTCCACAGTCAGCCCTCCTGGCCCTATATCACTCACTTATTTACCCCTATCTCACCTATGGAATTTGTGCATGGGGCTCAACAACAATAAACCATCTCAGACCACAAATCACCCAACAAAAGGCTGGAGTCAGAATGATAACAAATTCCCACTACAGACAGCACACTCCACCAATATTCAAAACTCTAAACCTGCTCACAATACAAAACATCCATACTTATTACTGCACCTACTACATACATAGTACACTTAACTCTGACATAAACCCTCCCCTCAAACATCTTACCAACCTCAACAGAACACATGACCATAACACAAGGCACAGATCACTCTTTGATGTTCCTCGTGTCCATCGCACGCTATGCAAAAACTCAATGCACATAAAAGGCCTTAAAATCTGGAATTCATTACCTGTGAATATAAAAGAAACACTGTTTATAAATTCAAATCTCTTCTCAAAAATCACTTACTCACCAACAATTAAATAAATACTGAATAATTGTATCTCATAAATTGTATCTCATATGTATCTCATTATTGTATCTCATAAATGTCAACCTGTGACCCAATCAAACTTTGTTACTATTTAACTTCGTTACCTAACAGAATACTCCATTCTACTGATTACACAGCAACACAGTAAATGACCATATGACCTGTCTTTGTAATACTCATTTGTAGTAAATTGTTATATGTTTTACAATATTTTTTGTACCACTGAATATATCATTGCTTAATTAATCTTAAGTTAATTTTAAGCCTGCTCATAATGTTCTGCATACAAGGGGCTTTGGCATTCTGCACTTTAAAAATTTTATTCCTTGTACTTCTCTGTATCATGTTCAAATAAATAAATAAATAAATAAATAAAATATCTGTGTCTTGTATTAGGAATAATTTTAGGAGAGAAGTAAATAATGAAAATGATTGTTAAATGAATGCAGTTAGAAGTCTGAGTAGATCAATAACACACTACGTCGCTCAACCTCTGGGACGAGCGAACGTGAGCTGAGCCTGCCCTCTGCTGTCAGCCGGTGACAACTTGGTTTTCACAAAATGGCGCAGCAGGCAAGAAGAAGGGTAAACACTGTCGGCATATAAGTGGTGTGTGGGGCTGTGCATGCCCACTCAGCTCAAGTTTTATTACCTGCCATCATCAGGGACACATACGGCATTGCCAACGAAGAGCTGTATGGTGTAGCCTTGAACGGGGCATATAGAATTTTTGTGAAATTTCACAATGCAAGTGTATACGAGGACATAGTCGCCAGATTCCAAGCTCTTTGTGTACCAGTGAATCCTGCTGTGATGGTATGGCTAATTGATGTGTCCCACCATTATACGTGGGTGAAGATCAGGAATGTACCCTTTGAGGCTGATGAGGCAGACCTACGTGCCGTCTTCGAGAAGTTTGGGACTGTTCATATGGCGACATTGGGGAAGTGGAAGGAAGGATCATATGCTGGGATGCCTGAAGGAAGTTTTTCCTTGAAAATTACATTGATGCATCCCATTCCTTCCTATGTTTTCCTAGAAGACTTCAGGACTCAAGTAATGGTGACCTACATGGGGCAACGACGTACCTGTCGCATATGCGGTGCCTATGATCACATTGCTGCGCAGTGTGTTAAACAACAGGGTACACAGGCAGATGAGCAGCATAAGGAGGCATCAGAGGACCTTGCGATGTTGAATTTGGCATGACCTGAGTCAATTTCCTTGAACAAGGCTTGGAGTGTGGAGGTCGAGGAGGCCTTGAGGGAGGAAGTGTGTGTAACTCTTCCGAGAGAGTCATGCACTGCCGGGCAGGCACCGGAGGCCAGAGATGTGGTGTCACTTGGTGAGGACAGGGCCGTGGAGGCTACCATTGATTCAGTCCTCCACGACCTGTTAGGGACCCCAGGAGAAGTCACAGTTGAGGGGCTTGTGGGTGGCCTGTATAGTGCTGGGGTTCCAGGTGGCGAGAGGGGGGAGGCATGTCAGAGACCCAGGTTGAGGCTGGGTTGCAAATTGGCACTGTGGTGGCAGAAGTGCACGAGGATGGCTTCCGGGTGGAGGCCAGGAGAAAGGCTTGAGTGTCACAGAAGAGAGTGGCAGTACCCTCGGATGTGGACGATGTGCTCACTCCGGCACAGCGTTCGGGCAAAAAGATTTGGGCTGATGTGGTTGAGCATGAACCTGGGGGGTCCAGTGGCAAGGGGCATGTGAAAGCAGATCACAGAATGGTGATTGAAGATCAAGGGCATATAAAGGGGAAGAAGGATAAAGGTGGTGCAGTACGTAAAGGAAAAACTCCATTGACAAATTCAATGTCTCTCTATAAATATTAATGGTCTGAGAAATTATAGGAAGTGTGTATGGTTTCATGAGCTTCTCATTAGGTATGGTGTAGATGTAGTGTTTGTGCAAGAGCAAAACCACTACATTGATGATTGAGGGGTATACTGTATATGCGGCACACTCAACGAGATTGAAAGGAGGAATGGCTATTTTGGTGAGGGAGGCTAGCCCGTTTTCTGTACATCATTGTGAAGAGGGGGGAGGGGAGGGTTATAAGAGTGGATGGGATATGGGGAAGGGATAAGATGTCTTTTGTGTGTGTTTATGGTCCAGTGGAGGGGGACAGTCGAGTGAAGAATGAGTTCATACGTGAAGTGTTGGTGTATCACTTAAGGTCGCTTCCAGCATTAGCTGTGGTGGGAGGGGACTGGAATTGCGTCATACACCACAAGGATGTGGAACCTAGGGGAGCAGGATATTGTTCTGGCGTTCTGAGGGACCTGTTAACCAGGGTGGGGTTGGTGGATGTGGAGGGGGGGGGGCAGTATGGGAGGTGCAGCACACCTTTGTGAGGCAGGGGTATGCTGCATGGCTGGACAGGATATACATGACAAGGAAGGCAGTGGTGAGGAGTGTAAGGGTTTTGGATGTGTTTTTGTCTGATCATAGAGGTGTTTTGGTGGATTTGGGATGGGAGGGTCGGCCGAACAGGTATAAGAGTTAGTGGAAATTGAATGTTCGGTTGCTTCAAGATGTTGAGGGGAGGGTCCTACTTGCACAATGGTTAAAAGGCTTATGGGAGGGGATGGAAGTCAATAGGGATGTGTTGAGATGGTGGGATATGATGGCAAAGATGAGGATTCGAGAGTTCTATGTACTACAGGGACGGCACGAAAATCAGTTGGCTTATAGGCTTATTAGGTATCTTGAGGGGCAGTTAAGGGAGTATTATGAGAGAGGAAGGGAGGATGGGAGCCCCAGTGGCTGACATAGAGGGAGTGAAGGAACGCCTAATGGAAGTGCAAAACAAGAGGTTTGATGCGGCAAGGGTTTTAGGGGGGTTGGAGGAGGTCATGTGGGGTGATAGACCATCGGCATGTGTCCTGCGAGGGCAGGGGCACCAGCGTGTTGCAATGGAAATGGTGGGTTTGAGGGTTCTTGAGGACATCAATGGGTATAGGGAGGGACAAGATTTGGTGACAATGGAGGGGATGGGAGGGTATGTTGATGCTTGACTTAGTGCATATATGAGGAGTGTGGGTGTGAGAGAGGGGGCTTTAAGAGAGATGGAGGGATGGGTACAGTGTGTGCTGGACAGGGATGACAGGGAACAGTTACAGGGGCCTATTGTGGAGGAAGAGGTGTGGACGGCTTTAATGAGTATGAGCAGGGGTAAGGTTCCGGGAATAGATGGGCTGCCTGCGGAGTTTTACATACAGCATTGGGGAGTATTAAAAGACTTTTTGGTGCAGTTATTTAATATCATAAAAGAGAGGGGTGCATTGGGACCATTGCAGGCAACAGCGCTAGTAGTTTTGGTGCCAAAGGGTGAAAGTCAGTGTACGGTGAGAGATTACCAGATGATATCACTCATGTGCGCAGACTACAAACTTTTTGCAAAAATTTTGGGAAATCGTATAAAGAAAGTCATTGGAAAGGTAATAGTGAGGGGTCAATATGGGATTCCAGGGAGATCAATGTATGAGGGGCATGGGGTTATTAGAAGGTTTATTGAGGGTTCATGAGAGGGGGAACGAGGGGTATTGGCATTGGATTGGAGAACGGCGTATGATAGTGTCGAAAGGGAGGCTCTGTGGAGAATCATGGAGTGGCAGGGATTCGGGGAGGACATTGTAAATTGGGCACATACTTTATATCAGGGAGCCGGGATGCTTGTACAGATTAATGGGAGGGTGGGGTTGCATGTGAAAATGGGCAGGGGATTGAGGCAGGGATGCCCGTTGTCACAAATATTATTTGCATGTTTACAGAATCCATTTTATAGGGCAGTGGAAAGGTGCAAACAGGAGGGGGTAAGGGAGGACATACGAGGTGGGAGTCCCGGTATCATAGGTTATGTTGATGACAACTGTCCTAGTGAGTGGGAGGGAGGGACTGGAGGGTCTGGAGAGAGTTATAGATGTTTTGGGGATGGCAACAGGTATGGCAGTGAATGTGCATAAATCAAAGCTCATGAGATTGGGTGAATGGGATGGGCAGGAGGGCGGGGGTGGGGGGATGAGGTGGTGTGTTGTGGACTGGGTGAAAATTTGCGGAGTTGTGTATATGGGTAATGCTCAGATGGCGAGGGAGGTTAATTCAAAGGGTGTGGTAGATAGAGTATTGGGAAGATTGTCAGGATTGCGGCCGACACATCTTACGCTACACCAGAGGGTCATTGTGGTCAATGTGCTTTTGTACAGCAAAATATGGCATGTGGCAGCTTTGTACCCTTTGGTGTATGGGGAAGTCCGAAGATTGTTGAGCAGAGTTTTCCGTTTTATCTGGGGTTCGGGATGCGATTGGTTGAAAAGGGAGGTGGTAACACTTCCGGTGGCCTTGAGAGGGCTAGGGTTAATTCACTTGGAAAGAAGGTTGAAGTGTGTATATGTGAAACATGGGTTTCTAAGGGTTCGGGGGGAGGGGAGTGGAGGGTTGGGGATGCTGCAGGGAGATATTCGGAGATGGTGGAAGGGACAGGATTTGAGAGATAGTGAGGAGTTGTTGCGTCTATTGATGATGGTCAGAGATCCGAGAAACATGTGGGTAGGGTCCATGGAGAGGAATTTATGGCCTATGGTGGCAGTGGCAACGGAAGGAGTGTACCCGACGTACGCATAGGAAGACATTTGGGGTCGATTAAAAGGGTTATGCATCCGGCCGTGCTGAGGGAGGTAATGTATAGGTTTCTTCATGGAATATTGCCGTCTGGGGTTGTATTACGAAATAGGCGAATAAGGGAGGGTCAGGAGTGTCAGGTTTGTGGGGTGGATGAATCAGCTTTTCATGTAGTTTATTTTTTGCAAAAGCCTAGGGGTTGTGTGGGAATGTTTAGGGAAAGTAATCCGGTATGTGGGGGGGAAAGGGTTGTCGGTTTTGAGAGCATTCAGTTTAGATGTAGGTGCGGTAGGGGTAAAGGTTCAAAGGGCGGTGGCTTACTTAGTGGTTGATTTCGTGTTTATATCATGGGCAATGAGAGACAAAGGGGCAGAGGAATGTAGGATGGCCATAGCAGCATCCTTTTATAGAACAAAGTGTCGCAACAGGGAAATATATGGTAGGTGGTGGGAGAGGGATTTCTCGGAGGGCTATAGGGACTTTCTTTTGAGGGGTTTATGGACTTTATAAGCGGTCAGGGGCATGAACGAGCTGGCCTTCCCCGGGGGGATGGGTTGTATGTGTTGCAGAGGTCGATTGTGTGTGTGTGGAATTGTGTGAAGAAAGGATGTTGAGGTGAGTTTTGAGTGTGACACATTAAGAGGTGTGATAGGTTTTCTCCAATAGGGTTAATGCCAATTGTTTGATAATTTACTGCTTTATTATACATATTGTGTGTGATAATATTGATTTACGGTAATGACATTGTAATTTGGAGTTTTACTCTAATAATTGCATGTATTTGCTCCAACTTGTTTCTAGGTGCCTTGCACTGCATAGTGTTGACGCTGTGAACATGCACGGTGTCCAGAGATATGCTGTGATATGTTTGTATTAATGTCTGTGCATTATTGTTCGTCACTGGTGATCTGCAATTTTCTATTTTGTTTTGAGAGTAAAGATGGTGTAAATAAAGTTGGGCAACAGTGGTATCATGGGTTTTTGTGGTTAGGTGTGCGCTAGGCACAGTCTTTATGAGTTATGTCATGGTTATATTTTATGTTGTATTTTTTTTTTTTTTTTTTTTAAATTTTTTAAACGAGATTCCAAGGTTTAGTCATCATGGTTTTAAGGTTATCCTGTATGCAGTGAACATAACCATAGATTCCAAATTCATCATTCATCTCCCTTCCACTCTATTCATAACCCTCCCACCATCCACACAACAAAGAGCCTAAACCAACCCACCCTCATGCATCCCCCGGTAGGAGACCAACCCTTTGCCCGCCCCCTGGGTTCATGAGGAGGAGGCCCCCCACAGTGAGATTCCGGTAACCCTCCGAAAAGCTAACTACCCACCTCCCCCCATAGACTTGCCTATTCCTACACATAGTTCTATAAAATCTCGTTGCTAACGCTTTTATCCTCAACTCTCCCCTAACCTCCCTCATCCCCCAAGATACATGTAAATAATCCGCCATAACATACATTAAGGCTCTACCCACATCACCCGGCACCCCAGTTACATCCAACATTAAGGCCCTTAGGAATGGCCATTGCCCCCCCCCAAAAGTCTGATAACGCTCACCATCCATAACCTCACCCCCTCCAAAGAGGGACAAAAATATACCGCATGAAAAGCCGTTTCGATGTCCCCACAATGCAAGCATGAGTCCTCTCTCACAAGACCCATTCTACACAACACATCCCTAGAGGCCAATATTCCCATCAGAAAACGATATACTAACTCTCGTACCCTCGCTGGTATTCTAAGCAAGCCAAACTTCCTCCATATGCTTATCCAGTCATATGTTGGATATACAGCAAGCCCCTGTAAGACACCCTTGCCCACCACAGCACTCACCATTCGTTTGACCTTTAAAGTGGACACCTGTTTTACATGTAATAAAACCCTCAACATGTCCTCACAATACCTCAAATCCCTTCCACACCACCATCTTCGTGCATCCTCCATTACCCTACCTACCCTGACTCCTCTGTTCCCCCCAGTCCGGATATATCTTTGTTTAATATATAAAGCCATTACTCTATGACCCAATGACATCAGGCCAAGACCCCCACGTCTCCCCTCCGTCATCACCACGTCCTTGCTCAACCATGCCCTCCCAAACCCCCACACATACCTTAGAACCTTCCTCTGGATTTCTGCAATATCCTCTGCTCTTAAAGGGAACACCTCAGCCACTCCCCACACCTTACTGTAAACCAGAGAGTTGACCACTAAAACTCTCTGCTGTAATGTTACGTCCCTAGCCCTTAAGCCTCCTTGCCTACCCAAAACCCTGCTCGTAACTAATTCCGAATTTATCTTCCTACTCTCCTGCACTTCCGCCATGTACCATATTCCACAAACCTTAATTCTGTCCACTACTGACCATCCCAACCCCTCCCCCAAGCCCCCTCCCACCCAATCCCCCACCTCTAATAGTCTCGACTTCATTAAATTAACTCTCATACCCGTGGCGTCCCCAAAAATCTGAATGATTCCACCAACTTTCCTTAGATCTTCCTCATGCCTTACCAGCACAGTAGTATCATCTACGTACCCCACAATCCCCAACCGCCCACCCCCCCTAATCCCACGTTCATTCATCACCTCATCCACCAGCCCATAAAATGGATTCTGTACGCAGGCAAACAATAATGAGAGAGTGGACAACCCTGCCTCAAACCTCTCTCCATCAGCACTGGGTCCCCTAACTTACCATTAACCTGTACCTTAATAACTGCTCCCTCATACAAGGTTTGCACCCATCTCAGCACCTTCTCCCCCAAACCCAACTGTTCCAAACAAACTTTTAAGAAATCCCTATTCACACAATCATACGCATTAGCCCAATCTAAACCAAGTATTCCCCCTCCGGTGCAGTCCTCAATAAAATCCCTTATGTGACTATGCCCGTCCCTCATACTTCTTCCCGGAATGCCAAACTGTCCCCCATGTACTACTGATCCTAGAACCTTCTTCAGTCTATTGCCCAGAATTTTAGCATAAATTTTATAATCTGCACACATTAAGGATATTGCTCTATAATCATTCAATACTTTCCCATCCTTCTTCTTCGGCACCAACACAACGATCCCTGTTTTCTGGGTCTTCCCCATCCTCCCACTGCTCCACATATGATTCAAGACTTCCACTAACCCATACCTAATGCATTCCCAATAAACTCTATAAAAATCATTCGGTATTCCATCAATGCCCGGCGTCTTACCCTGACTCATCCCGTAAACCGCCCCCCCCACCTCCTCCTCACTAATACTACCCTCCAGCATTTCCCGTTCCTCTTGTCCCAATACAATAGTATTCTGCATAACCCCAAATACCTCCTCACTGACAACTTCCTTGTTCCTCCTCCATTTCTCCCTAAACCAATAATCAGCATAACTACTAATATCATCTGTATCAGTAAGACCTTGACCCACCACATAACCCCTCCCCCCCATCAGCGACCACTAGATGCGCTATGGTAGTCACCATCTGCCTTTCCCTAAATTTTCTCAGGACATAACCTGATGGTCGATCACCCTGTAACACCTCCTCTAATCCTGCCCTAACTCTAATCGTGTTAAACCTTTCATTATGTAATCCTTCAATCCTACTCCTTAAGCCATCCACCTCACCTCGCACATCTTCCCTTCCCCCCCCGTCGTAAACAGCATTCAGCTGTCCCTCCAGGTAGTTTTGCAAACCATATCTCCACCTTGCCTGTTCCTTTCCACGTATCCTAAAAAACTCTGCTATTGCTGTCTTTGCCTGCATCTCCCACCAGTCAAGCAAATCCATCCCACCATCCCTACCCTCCCAGCAATGTCTCCACCACTCCTCAAAGGATGAGCCTTCATCCCCCTCCTGCAGAAGCCTCACATTCAATTTCCAATACCCAGCATATATGCATACTATACCATCCACCCGCAGATCAGCTATCACCGCCCTGTGATCCGAAAAACCGACATCAAAAGCCCTCACTCTCTCCACACCAATCCCCTGCATCACATATATCCTATCTAACCTCGCCCCATAATTCCCATGAATGAACGTGTGCTCCACCCCATATTCCCCCCTACCCACCACATCTACAACTCCTACATCCCTTAACACATCCCTTAGCACACCCAAAACACATCCTGCCCCCCTCGGCGACACATCACCATACCTAATCACACAATTCCAGTCACCTCCAAGTACAGTTATAGAAGGTAAACCCCGCAAATAATACATCAAAACATCACGTACAAAATCAACTTTGACTCTAACATTGTTACATGCCGGCATATATACACCAATGAAACATACTCTCCTCACCCCCCAGTGCCCATCTACCCTTACAACCCTCCCCCCTCCCCCTTCCTCCCAACCCATGACACGCAATGGGCTGGTCTCCTTTACAGCTACTGCTACCCCTCCTTTTAATTGCAAAGCATTACTGACAAACATTTTATAACCCCTCAAACTCAATTCACTCCCTAACCTATGGTTATGCTCCTGCAAAAAACATACATCCACATCAAACCTTCGTAAAAACCACTCTGACCAAACCCTTTTTACCTCAGATTTAAGCCCATTGACATTTATTGTGACACACTTGAATTTGCCAGAAGAGGGGGCTTACCCCTATGCCGCTGTATCTTACTCACTTCACCTTTCTCAGTACCTGTACCATTCTTATCCTTTTTTCTAACCTGTCCTCCAGCCCCTCCTTGCCCCCCCACTGATCTTCCCCGGTACACCCACTCCCCTGCTTGCCTTTTCCCCTACAACTACCCATGACTTCTTCCCGGGTCTCTGCCCAGGTGTTAAAACCTCATCGAGGTCAAAAGCACCCGCAGTCCTTTTGCGTGAGCTCTCACTCACACACAAATCTACCTCCTGCACGTCCTCCTGATGGACTTCCACCACCACTTCCATGTCCTCTCTGTCATTCCTCGAACCCTTCACCTGTCCCTGCTGCTCAACCATCAGCTGTATCTCACTTGACTTCTCAGGACCATCCTCCCCGGCCACCTTCTCGTCGAAGAACTCCTGCAGCACCTCTTCCAGCAACTTCTCCTGGGTAGACTCTTCCACGTCCACCCGTCCCTCAGGCGATGGGGGCCCCTCCGCTGTCACCTCCGGGAGGGTAACACAGGTACCGACCGTCGATACTTCCCGTTCTACCTCTTCACTCCATCTACCACTCGTCACTGCTTCCTCCTCTCCCAACTCAGGCATCAACTCACATGGTCTCTGCTCCACTGCCAACGTACCAGGAGCCCTGGTAGGCTGCCTTCTAGGACACTGTGCTGCCATATGGTCATATGAGCTACATAGTCGACAGGTCTTTCTCTGGCCGGCATAGTGTACAAAGACCTGCGTCCTGGACTCCACCAGCATGACGTAGGACGGTATAGGCCTAGCCAACGTCATTTTGAGGGTATAAGAGCCCTCAGGTCGTCCCTTATATGGTCCTTCTGTCCATACTCCCATCGTTGCCGAATGAACTTTACCGTAGTTGTTGAATACCTCCTGTATACTATACGCCGTCGCCTCGAAAGGGACATTCCTCGCCTTCACCCACGTATAGTACCTGGATACGTCATGCATAACAACGTCCACTGCCGAGTTCACCGTCACCTTCCTCTCCTGATACTCTTCAACAAGTCTGTCGTAGACGCCGGTACGATTCAGTTTTAGGAATACTCTGGTCATCCCATTTAAGGCAACACCATATACTTCCTCGTTGGGGACACCATAGGCGTCCCTGATGATAGCAGGTAGCAATGTATGCATCGTTGCTCCAGTAAGCGTGCCACGTACCAGCTGTATACAAACAGTGTTAATCCGTTGTCCCACTCGGTACGCCATTTTGTCTTCTAGTTGCTAAAGGTCACCACCAGAGGGCAGGTGTAGCTACTAGGCGTGCGTCCTCTCTCCCCGGAGGTCGAGAGACGAATACTGTATCATGTATGTTGTATTGTACTGTTGTCAATAGCACTATGTTGTCCATATAAGCTGTATAGAATGTCATAGTTGAAGCTGTGTTATTGTTTTTTAACGTTTGGAATTGCATGTTTAAATGTGTAGAAGCTTACATGTATTGGGTTTTTGGGACTAAGTTTATACCTATGGCTTTGTAGTAATTTTGTATGTCTTTGTGTCTTTTCTATATCACCATTGTTGTGTGATAAATATTGATATGTAACTGAAGCATTAGGACAATTACATAAATTAATGTTTTGATCATTGCTGTGTGACATTAGATTAGGTAACATCCATTGTTTGTAGTATGTTAGGTTGTAAATAGTGGGGTGGTTGGATAACCACGGGGGGGGGGGTAATATGTCTGTGTAATATGTTCAGTGCAATGAATTGCATGGTCTGTAGTCGATTATTAAGTACCATTTCGAGGGATGTGTATATAAAAGTGTTGTTCATATTGTGTAATTCTGTTGGGTAGCTCCAACAGGTTTGGGTTAACATTAAAATGGTATAAAATACCGACAGATTGTTAGGTAAGACACATATGCAACAGTTAGGTATCTTTATTTTGAAACGTTTCGCCTACACAGTAGGCTTCTTCAGTCGAGTACAGAAAAGTTGATAGAAGCAGAAGATACTTGAAGACGATGTAATCAGTCCATCACCCTTAAAGTTTTGAGGTGGTCAGTCCCTCAGTCTGGAGAAGAGCATTGTTCCGTTGTCTGAAACAATATGAAGTTGAAGTGACAGAATCGGGCCTTATATAGTGCCAGGAGGTGAGACGTAGGTTGATTTGGGAGGGCAGGTCCTTCTCAAACCCAGCCGTTCTCACTAGTAGAGGTTGTCGAAGTAGATGGTCTGCACCAAGATACCCTTGTGTTGCAGTGTCTGACAGAATGAACATTAAAATGGTATAAAATACCGACAGATTGTTAGGTAAGACACATATGCAACAGTTAGGTATCTTTATTTTGAAACGTTTCGCCTACACAGTAGGCTTCTTCAGTCGAGTACAGAAAAGTTGATAGAAGCAGAAGATACTTGAAGACGATGTAATCAGTCCATCACCCTTAAAGTTTTGAGGTGGTCAGTCCCTCAGTCTGGAGAAGAGCATTGTTCCGTTGTCTGAAACAATATGAAGTTGAAGTGACAGAATAGGGCCTTATATAGTGCCAGGAGGTGAGACGTAGGTTGATTTGGGAGGGCAGGTCCTTCTCAAACCCAGCCGTTCTCACTACTTCGACAACCTCTACTAGTGAGAACGGCTGGGTTTGAGAAGGACCTGCCCTCCCAAATCAACCTACGTCTCACCTCCTGGCACTATATAAGGCCCGATTCTGTCACTTCAACTTCATATTGTTTCAGACAACGGAACAATGCTCTTCTCCAGACTGAGGGACTGACCACCTCAAAACTTTAAGGGTGATGGACTGATTACATCGTCTTCAAGTATCTTCTGCTTCTATCAACTTTTCTGTACTCGACTGAAGAAGCCTACTGTGTAGGCGAAACGTTTCAAAATAAAGATACCTAACTGTTGCATATGTGTCTTACCTAACAATCTGTCGGTATTTTATACCATTTTAATGTTCATTCTGTCAGACACTGCAACACAAGGGTATCTTGGTACAGACCATCTACTTCGACAACCTCTACTAGTGAGAACGGCTGGGTTTGAGAAGGACCTGCCCTCCCAAATCATCCTACGTCTCACCTCCTGGCACTATATAAGGCCCGATTCTGTCACTTCAACTTCATATTGTTTCAGACAACGGAACAATGCTCTTCTCCAGACTGAGGGACTGACCACCTCAAAACTTTAAGGGTGATGGACTGATTACATCGTCTTCAAGTATCTTCTGCTTCTATCAACTTTTCTGTACTCGACTGAAGAAGCCTACTGAGTAGGCGAAACGTTTCAAAATAAAGATACCTAACTGTTGCATATGTGTCTTACCTAACAATCTGTCGGTATTTTATACCATTTTAATGTTCATTCTGTCAGACACTGCAACACAAGGGTATCTTGGTACAGACCATCTACTTCGACAACCTCTACTAGTGAGAACGGCTGGGTTTGAGAAGGACCTGCCCTCCCAAATCAACCTACGTCTCACCTCCTGGCACTATATAAGGCCCGATTCTGTCACTTCAACTTCATATTGTTTCAGACAACGGAACAATGCTCTTCTCCAGACTGAGGGACTGACCACCTCAAAACTTTAAGGGTGATGGACTGATTACATCGTCTTCAAGTATCTTCTGCTTCTATCAACTTTTCTGTACTCGACTGAAGAAGCCTACTGTGTAGGCGAAACGTTTCAAAATAAAGATACCTAACTGTTGCATATGTGTCTTACCTAACAACAGGTTTGGGTTAAGTGATAGGATGAGGGAGCAGATGGGAAGGGGGGGGGGGTTGAACCCACACGGAGTTGTAAGTGTAGTGTGTAATGTTAGCTGTAGATAGGATTGTGTTAATTTTATAGCCCTACATGAGTTTTATATATTATTATTATTATTATTATTATTAAAGATTAGCCGGTATTCTCCCGGCCCGGGCCTTTTCCAAGTGGTGGCCCGGCCTTGGCTCCCTCTTTAGGGAGTGTCTGAGACCTAAGTCTCCCATGGGAGGAGGCACAAGTACCTCCTCATCTTTGGGACCAACTGTCCCCAGGCCTAGCCACAAGCTAGGCCTCTCTGGTCTGCCATCCCCGCCCCAAGGGGGCAAATGGGAATGACAGTCTTATGAGCTAAAGGCTCGGGCTCAGGCACCTACCCTACCCTAGAAGGGTTAGGCATGGTGTCGATGTTTATATATTATATTTTTGTAATGTCATGTTTTAAATAAAGTATATAAAAATAACCCACTATGATAACATGAACATAGATAAGTATGTTTATGGAGCAACTTGCAATGTTAAGAGACTGACTGATGTTTTTTTTTTTATATATATTTTATTTAAAACATTACAATACAAGGTGGAAATTATATTAAGGTATACAAATGAGGTAAATCACAAATTATATTAAAAGGTTCACAAATGAGGTAAATCACAAATTCCCAATTCACTCTTACAAAAATGATTACAACAGACAAAAGTGTTGTGACACCCTAATATCACACACCATATACACCCAGTTATACCAGAGTTATATACCTGTGAAGGCTCAAACTTTTGACACAATTTCACCCCCCCCTCCCCCCTCCCTCCCGCCAAATATAACCATTCCCAACCTGATTGCATCTTAACTTAACATTAAAGGATACATAGGAATTACACTATCATGAGTGATACAATAACATATTGGACACAAAAATATTAATAACAATTAAATGGGATACATGTCTTTACTTAACACAATGACACCTCAACCTGGTGAAAGAAAAACCCGCAAAAGTTTATTTTTCTAAGAAGGTTGCAACAATGAATGTCAACTCTCAAAGGCAACTTATGTGCAATTATCTTAGCATGTAAACCCTATTCATTCAACACAGTATATAAATAAAAACTTAATATTATGAAAAACATTACAGAATACAAAGGTATAAAGTATAAAACCCAGCCATGTAGCGGCTACACGCAAAAAATTCCACATACTTCCCTAACACAGATAAAACAAAACAAAATTTTGTGACAACTGCACCTAAACACAACTCACATCATATGACTTAAGACTGATATGTACATAGATAACAACATAATAATATGACTTAAGACTGCTATGTACATAGATAACAACATAATAATATGACTTAAGACTGCTATGTACATAGATAACAACATAATAATATGACTTAAGACTGCTATGTGCATAGATAACAACATAATAATATGACTTAAGACTGCTATGTACATAGATAACAACATAATAATATGACTTAAGACTGCTATGTACATAGATAACAACATAATAATATGACTTAAGACTGATATGTACATAGATAACAACATAATAATATGACTTAAGACTGCTATGTACATAGATAACAACATAATAATATGACTTAAGACTGCTATGTACATAGATAACAACATAATAATATGACTTAAGACTGCTATGTACATAGATAACATAATAATATGACTTAAGACTGCTGTGTACATAGATAACAACATAATAATATGACTTAAGACTGCTATGTACATAGATAACAAAATAATAATATGACGTAAGACTGCTATGTACATAGATAACAACATAATAATATGACTTAAGACTGCTATGTATTGCCTGCATTCGTCTCTCGACCTCCGGGGAGAGAGGACGCACGCCTAGTAGCTACACCTGCCCTCTGGTGGTGACCTTTAGCAACTAGAAGACAAAATGGCGTACCGAGTGGGACAACGGATTAACACTGTTTGTATACAGCTGGTACGTGGCACGCTTACTGGAGCAACGATGCATACATTGCTACCTGCTATCATCAGGGACGCCTATGGTGTCCCCAACGAGGAAGTATATGGTGTTGCCTTGAATGGGATGACCAGAGTATTCCTAAAACTGAATCGTACCGGCGTCTACGACAGACTTGTTGAAGAGTATCAGGAGAGGAAGGTGACGGTGAACTCGGCAGTGGACGTCGTTATGCATGACGTATCCAGGTACTATACGTGGGTGAAG
Organism: Cherax quadricarinatus; assembly: GCF_038502225.1. NCBI lineage: Eukaryota > Metazoa > Arthropoda > Malacostraca > Decapoda > Parastacidae > Cherax > Cherax quadricarinatus. The sequence goes on from NC_091315.1 coordinate 6,195,527, forward strand.
GTCAGGAATGTCCCTTTCGAGGCGACGGCGTATAGTATACAGGAGGTATTCAACAACTACGGTAAAGTCCATTCGGCAACGATGGGAGTATGGACAGAAGGGCCATATAAGGGACGACCTGAGGGCTCTTATACCCTCAAAATGACGTTGGCTAGGCCTATACCATCCTACGTCATGTTGGTGGAGTCCAGGACGCAGGTTTTTGTACACTATGCCGGCCAGAGAAAGACCTGTCGACTTTGTGGCTCATATGATCATATGGCAGCTCACTGTCCTAGAAGGCAGCCTACCAGGGCTCCTGGTACGTTGGCAGTGGAGCAGAGACCATGTGAGTTGATGCCTGAGTTGGGAGAGGTGGAACCAGTGACGAGTGGTCGATGGAGTGAAGAGGTAGAACGGGAAGTATCGACGGTCGGTACCTGTGTTACCATCCCAGAGGTGACAGGGGAGGGGCCCCCATCGCCTGAGGGACGGGTGGACGTGGAAGAGTCTACCCAGGAGAAGTTGCTGGATGCGGTGCTGAAGGAGTTCTTCGACGAGACGGTGGCCGGGGAGGATGGTCCTGAGAAGTCAAGTGAGATACAGCTGATGGTTGAGCAGCAGGAACAGGTGAAGGGTTCGAGGAATGTCAGAGAGGACATGGAAGTGGTGGTAGAAGTCCATCAGGAGGATGTGCAGGAAGTAGATTTGTGTGTGAGTGAGAGCTCACGAAAAAGGACTGCGGGTGCTTTTGACCTCGATGAGGTTTTAACACCTGGGCAGAGACCCGGGAAGAAGTCATGGGTAGTTGTAGGGGAAAAGGTAGGCAGGGGAGGGGGTGTACCGGGGAAGATCAGTGGGGGGGGGCAAGGAGGGGCTGGAGGCCAGGTTAGAAAAAAGGATAAAAATGGTACAGGTACTGAGAAAGGTGAAGTGAGTAAGATACAGCGGCATAGGGGTAAGCCCCCTCTTCTAGCAAATTCAAGTGTGTCACAATAAATGTCAATGGGCTTAAATCTGAGGTAAAAAGGGTTTGGTTAGAGTGGTTTTTACGAAGGTTTGATGTGGATGTATGTTTTTTGCAGGAGCATAACCATAGGTTAGGGAGTGAATTGAGTTTGAGGGGTTATAAAATGTTTGTCAGTAATGCTTTGCAATTAAAAGGAGGGGTAGCAGTAGCTGTAAAGGAGACCAGCCCATTGCGTGTCATGGGTTGGGAGGAGGGGGGAGGGGGGAGGGTTGTAAGGGTAGATGGGCACTGGGGGGTGAGGAGAGTATGTTTCATTGGTGTATATATGCCAGCATGTAACAATGTTAGAGTTAAAGTTGATTTTGTACGTGATGTTTTGATGTATTATTTGCGGGGTTTACCTTCCATAACTGTAATTGGAGGTGATTGGAACTGTGTGATTAGGTATGGGGATGTGACGCCGAGGGGGGCAGGATGTGTTTTGGGTGCACTACGGGATGTGTTGAGGGATGTAGGTGTTGTAGATGTGGTGGGCAGGGGGGAGTATGGGGTGGAGCACACGTTTATTCGTGGGAATTATGGGGCGAGGTTAGATAGGATATATGTGATGCAGGGGATTGGTGTGGAGAGAGTGAGGGCTTTTGATGTCGGTTTTTCGGATCATAGGGCGGTGATAGCTGATCTGCGGGTGGATGGTATAGTTCGCATATATGCTGGGTATTGGAAATTGAATGTGAGGCTTCTGCAGGAGGGGGATGAAGGCTCATCCTTTGAGGAATGGTGGAGACATTGCTGGGAGGGTAGGGATGGTGGGATGGATTTGCTTGACTGGTGGGAGATGCGAGCAAAGACAGCAATAGCAGAGTTTTTTAGGATACGTGGAAAGGAACAGGCAAGGTGGAGATATGGTTTGCAAAACTACCTGGAGGGACAGCTGAATGCTGTTTATGACGGGGGGGGGGGAAGGGAAGATGTGCGAGGTGAGGTGGATGGCTTAAGGAGTAGGATTGAAGGATTACATAATGAAAGGTTTAACGCGATTAGAGTTAGGGCAGGATTAGAGGAGGTGTTAAAGGGTGATCGACCATCAGGTTATGTCCTAAGAAAATTTAGGGAAAGGCAGATGGTGACTACCATAGCGCATCTAGTGGTCGCTGATGGGGGGGGGGTTATGGGGTGGGTCAAGGTCTTACTGATACAGATGATATTAGTGGTTATGCTGATTATTGGTTTAGGGAGAAATGGAGGAGGAACAAGGAAGTTGTCAGTGAGGAGGTATTTGGGGTTATGCAGAATACTATTGTATTGGGACAAGAGGAACAGGAAATGCTGGAGGGTAGTATTAGTGAGGAGGAGGTGGGGGAGGCGGTTTACGGGATGAGTCAGGGTAAGACGCCGGGCATTGATGGAATACCGAATGATTTTTATAGAGTTTATTGGGAATGCATTAGGTATGGGTTAGTGGAAGTCTTGAATCATATGTGGAGCAGTGGTAGGATGGGGAAGACCCAGAAAACAGGGATCGTTGTGTTGGTGCCGAAGAAGAAGGATGGGAAAGTATTGAATGATTATAGAGCAATATCCTTAATGTGTGCAGATTATAAAATTTATGCTAAAATTCTGGGCAATAGACTGAAGAAGGTTCTAGGATCAGTGGTACATGGGGGACAGTTTGGCATTCCGGGAAGAAGTATGAGGGACGGGCATAGTCAAATAAGGGATTTTATTGAGGACTGCACCGGAGGGGGAATACTTGGATTAGATTGGGCTAATGCGTATGATTGTGTGAATAGGGATTTCTTAAAAGTTTGTTTGGAACAGCTGGGTTTGGGGGAGAAGGTGGTGAGATGGGTGCAAACCTTGTATGAGGGAGCAGTTATTAGGGTACAGGTTAATGGTAAGTTGGGGGACCCAGTACTGATGGAGAGAGGTTTGAGGCAGGGCTGTCCACTCTCTCAGTTATTGTTTGCCTGCGTACAGAATCCATTTTATGGGCTGGTGGATGAGGTGATGATTGAACATGGGATTAGGGGGGGTGGGAGGGGGGGGATTGTGGGGTACGTAGATGATACTACCGTGCTGGTAAGGCATGAGGAAGATCTAAGGAAAGTTGGTGGAATCATTCAGATTTTTGGGGACGCCACGGGTATGAGAGTTAATTTAATGAAGTCGAGACTATTAGAGGTGGGGGATTGGGTGGGAGGGGGCTTGGGGGAGGGGTTGGGATGGTCAGTAGTGGACAGAATTAAGGTTTGTGGAATATGGTACATGGCGGAAGTGCAGGAAAGTAGGAAGATAAATTCGGAATTAGTTACGAGCAGGGTTTTGGGTAGGCTAGGAGGCTTAAGGGCTAGGGATGTAACATTACAGCAGAGAGTTTTAGTGGTCAACTCTCTGGTTTACAGTAAGGTGTGGGGAGTGGCTGAGGTGTTCCCTTTAAGAGCAGAGGATATTGCAGAAATCCAGAGGAAGGACGTGGTGATGACGGAGGGGAGACGTGGGGGTCTTGGCCTGATGTCATTGGGTCATAGAGTAATGGCTTTATATATTAAACAAAGATATATTCGGACTGGGGGGAATAGAGGAGTCAGGGTAGGTAGGGTAATGGAGGATGCACGAAGATGGTGGTGTGGAAGGGATTTGAGGTATTGTGAGGATATGTTGAGGGTTTTATTACATGTTAAACAGGTGTCCACGTTAAAGGTCAAACGAATGGTGGGTGCTGTGGTAGGCAAGGGTGTCTTACAGGGACTTGCTGTATATCCAACATATGACTGGATAAGCATATGGAGGAAGTTTGGGTTGCTTAGAATACCAGCGAGGGTACGAGAGTTAGTATATCGTTTTCTGATGGGAATATTGGCCTCTAGGGATGTGTTATATAAAATGGGTCTTGTGAGAGAGGACTCATGCTTGCATTGTGGGGACATCGAAACGGCCTTTCATGCGGTATATTTTTGTCCCTCTTTGGAGGGGGTGAGGTTATGGATGGTGAGAGTTATCAGATTTTGGGGGGGGGGGCAATGGCCATTCCTACGGGCCTTAATGTTGGATGTAACTGGGGTGCCGGGTGATGTGGGTAGAGCCTTAATGTATGTTATGACGGATTATTTACATGTATCTTGGGGGATGAGGGAGGTTAGGGGAGAGTTGAGGATAAAAGCGTTAGCAGCGAGATTTTATAGAACTATGTGTAGGAATAGGCAAGTCTATGGTGGGAGGTGGGTAGTTAGCTTTTCGGAGGGTTACCGGAATCTCACTGTGGGGGGCCTTCTCCTCATGAACCCAGGGGGCGGGCAAAGGGTTGGTCTCCTACCGGGGGATGCATGAGGGTGGGTTGGTTTAGGCTTCTTTGTAGTGTGGATGGTGGGAGGGTCATGAATAGAGTGGAAGGGTGATGAATGAGGATTTGGAATCTATGGTTATGTTCACTGCATACAGGATAACCTTAAAAACCATGATGACTAAACCTTGGGATCTCGGGTTTAGAGCAGAATGATGTTAAGATAAGCACACAAGTTAACTTGATCGTTGTATAACTTATGTTTGTGAAGTGCTGTCACCCTGCACAGTTGCTTTGTGGGAAAAATTTTCTGCTATGTTTTATATATGAAATCATGATCTTTGGTTTAGTCAATTTTATAATCACATATAATGACACCTTTTTCTATGTACCTAATCATGTTATGTAATGATATATGAATTATAATGGATAGTGAGGTATTAGGTTAGGAGTGGGCAATTTTATTGTGTGATGCCCTTAATGGGGTTTCTATGAGATTGTAAACTGGTTTTGTTCAATGGTGTTATTGGGGAAAAAACAAGGATGGAACATGTACGAACTTGTATGTCAATATTTTTAATTATGACTACTGTATGTGCATGAGGAATTTTTATTCCCATGATAATGCTCAGTATAATAACATTGATAATAGGGAAAAGGGGGGGGGTAGTATGTGCCGGCACGAAGTAAGTGCGGCGAGTCTTTAGACAATGAGAATTATAATTATATGCTAATTATTTGTTTATATATTATCTTTTAGACTGTTTATATATATAAAAAAAAAAAAAATCAGCAATGATGTACTAGTGTTTCAAATAGGGAGATAAGGTTTTTTATGTCCTGTAACTAGACAGTTTTGATACCTTATGTTAGGATTTTGTTAGTTGTATGGGTTGTACTTGCGTATATAATGTTATGTCTTTTACTTGAGGGTGTTTCCTGCCCAGTGTTTATGTGAGGAGTTTCATTGTGAGATGTATCAATGTAATGTTTATTGTAGGCTTAGGTTTGCATAATGTTAAAATTAATGTTCTGTATAATTTTAATTTTTGTATGTTAAATAATATTTATTGTGCACTTTGTGCAAGGGGTCTAATTGTACAGAGTTGTGGGGGATTTATGTGGACACAGACATAAAATTTTTGAGTTTTTGGTTTTTGCTAATTTTTTTTTTTTGTTCGGTGCTGGAGCTCTCTCGCTCTTTATTATGTTAAGAGATTCCTGCTATTTGCGGGAAGTATTAATGTGGTATGTCTTTGCAATTTTATTGTAGGGTTAGGTTAGCCTTTGTTTAATTATTGTAATGTATAATTTTATCCTTCGTATGCTGCATCATATCATCTGTGTACTTTGTGCAAGGAGGTTTTACTGTACTGTATAATAGGCATGATTTGTAGGCTTAGAATTTGTTGATGTTTTTTCTGAGCAGGTGTTATCCTGTTCGTTTCATTGTTCGGTGATGGTATATTCTTTAATACAATATGAATGTAACACTTGTGGTATGCTATGGGGTTAATGGTAGGTCATTGTATTTTCAAACGGTTAATAATTGTGTTCTTTTATTTATTTATATCTTGTACTGTGTCCTTTTAAATAAAATATAAAAAAAAAAAAAAATCAGCCTTAACAGATCAGGCGTTAGAGAGTAATTCTCAAGGTACAAGTCCAAGTCCAACATGCATGTAGTACCATCTTTCTACATGCAATAATATGCGTATTTTCTACTCATAATACTACAACACACTGGACAAGCAACTGTCCATCACTTCCAATCAATATACTGCCCTACCCTCACTCGGCACAGTGATGTACGCAACCCCCCCCCCTTGAATACCTTATCCATCATTCACTACTACCTTGAAGAAACATGAGTACTATATGAATAGTGTATAGTCCATGACACACAAAAAAACTGGCCAGCTCCACAGGTGCTTGCACCAGTGATCCATACATTATTCACTCACGCATCACTCATCCAACACACATGCAAACATTTGTTGTCATCCATTACCAGGGAGGCGACCCTGTTTTCACCCATGACTTCCCTGCCCCAGCAACACTTTCCAATCGTACCCTCCCCTCCCTCGTATATTACAAGTCTAATAAAACCTGTAACGTAAGTTGCCTATATCCCTCTGAAAAATCCCTCACCCACCTCCTCCCATAAATTTCCTTATTTCTACATACCGTTTTATAGAACGTTACCACTAACACCCTCCTCTTCACCACACTGACCTGTTTCCCCCGCAATCCCCACACTATATATATATAATCTGCCGTAATGTACCCCACAGCTCTGATTACACTTTCCTCCCAACCCCCCATGTCGAGACTTAATGCTCTCAATACAGAAATTCCTTGACCTCCTATCCTATATATCACCCTATTTAACCACCCCTTGACTCTCCTCAGTCTATCACAAAAATATACTACATGAAAAGCCGACTCCGCCCCAACACATATCCCGCACACCCCACCGTCAACGACCCATCTGTCCCATAGAACCACACCCGACGGTAAAATGCCATGCAGAAAACGATACATTACATCCCGAACACGAGGTTGCAACCTCATCCTACTCAACCTATTCCATTTACTTCCCCATGCATACATGGGGAAAATTCCCTCTACAGGTGCTACAACCCTCCCGGCTAACAATCTACACAACCTACCTATTTTAACCTTTGCCGGCTCTCGATCCCACGCCAGAGCCCTCAAAATAGTTTCACACTCATGCAACTCAACTCCTGTATACATCCGTTGCAATCTGTTATGGATCATGGCCAAACCCTCCCCACCCACACTTTCCCTCATCACCTCCCTTTTAATGAAGACACATTTGACCCTCCGCTTTAAGACTTAAGTCCAGCAATCCCAGCCCCCCTTTACTTACAGGTAACATTAACATGTACCTTTTAATCCAATCACAGCTCAAACCCCACAAGAATTTAAAAACCTTCCTAAGTATGTTGGTAATTGCTGGCCCAGTTAATGGGAACACGGCTGCCACGTGCCATACTTTGCTATACAGTAAGATATTAATAACAATGGCACGCTGCACAAGGGTCAAATGATAAGGTCACAATGCACCCAAGCGTCCCTGAATCCTTTCTACCATCCTAATCGAGTTTTCCGTGCATGCCACAGTTAGATCGTCTGCATAAATAAGACCGCATATTTTTAACGAATTCACCTGCTTATTCACAACTGCACTACCCCAATCAACCCTTCCTGCCCAAGCTCCTAACCCCATAACCATGGATTTATCTGAATTTACCCTCCTACCAGTTGCCCCTGCGAACATTTGTACTATCCCATCTACTGTGTCCATTGTCATCCCCTCCCTAATCAGAACAGTTGTATCATCCACATACCCAATTAAAACTGGCCAAACCCTCGCAACCTCACACCCTGGTCCCTCTACGTGACACATAAGCTGCTCCACCAATCTATAAAAGGTGCCCTGTATGCACGCAAACAATAATTGTGACATAGGACACCCCTGCCTAAGTCCCCTACCCATTACAATCTTCCCACCCAATCTACCATTAATCTGTACCCTCGCCATTGCACCTCCATACAACGCCTCAACCCAACCCACTATTTCTTCCCCAAACCCCTGACCCCTGAGGATGGCTTTCTATGCTTTCCGATCCACTCTATCGTATGCCCCTTGCCAATCGAGCGCCACCAAACCTCCCCCCTCCCCCCTTTTGCCTCCACGAAATCCCTAAGTAACCCATGCCCCTCCACCATAGACCTCCCTGGCGAAGCAAACTGAGTTTTTGATACTACCCGACCCACCACACACTTGACCCGATTTCCCAAAATCTTCGCAAACAATTTGTAATCTGTGCATAACGACGAGATCGCCCGGCAATCCCAAAGCGTATGCTGCCCCTTACCCTTCGGTACCAATACAACGACAGCCATTGCCTGCTTCTCACCCAACTCACCTCTCTCCTTCATGCAATTGAATAACCTATCCAAAAAATGCCTCATTAATTCCCAATGCTGCTGATAAAACTCTGCCGGGAGTCCATCAATTCCCGGTGCTTTGTCCTTTCGCATTCCACTTAAAGCCCTCCATATTTCCCCCTCAGTTATTTCCCCACCCAGTGCTTCCCTATCACTGTTACACAACTGACATACCACACTCCCACACACCTGTTATAAAACCCCATCCTCTACCCCTTCTTGTTGCCAGTACTTCTCATACCACTTATCAGCAAATGCCCGCATTCCTTCCATAGCTTTCATGACCTGCCCCTCCCTGTACCCTCCTATCGACTCATAAACCTCCAACCATGGAATAGTCACTGCATGCTGTCTTTGTTTCTGCCTACTAAATATGCACGATGAAGGTCTATCTCCCCATAACACCTCTTCCACCCCCGCCTGTACCCACACCGCTTGAAACCTCTCATCCTGTACCTCACGCAACCTCCCTTTAATTGCCATAATACCATCCATTGGATAAGTGCCCGCCACCACACCCCTCGCATAACAATCCTGTAACCTATCCTCCAAATAGTTGGCAAGCCCATATTTTAAAGAATTGATACGTTTCCCTTCCCGTACGTAATATTGCTTAATCCGTTCTTTAGCCACACCATCCCACCACATCACCACATCCTCTACCCCATTTACCTCTGCACGTAATCCCTCCCACAGCGTTGCAAATCCCTCTATCCCCTCCTCATCGCCTATCACACTTGTATTTAACTTCCAATATCCCCTAGATATACCTGCTAGTGACTCCCACCCCACGTCTGCTACTACCGCCCGATGATCCGAATAAGCTACTTCTATTGTACGGAAAAATGTCAACCAAACCCCTTGAGATATATACAGCCTATCCAACCTAGCTGCATAACCCCTTCTTACAAAAGTGTGCTCTACCTCCTACGCCCCTCCTCCAACCACATCCCGCAACTGAATATCCCTCAAAAGATCTCGCAAGGCCACCGACACGTGCCCCGCCCCTTTTGGTTCAATGTCAGCCCTCCTAATAACGCAGTTCCAGTCTCCACCAACGATGGCCACTGCAGGTAAACCACTTAAGAAGAAAACTATATTACACAGAAACTATATTTACACAGAAACATTCGAAACCATTCCCTCTTCACACTATTACACAGTCCATTTACGTTCACAGTCATACACCTAAGGCCTCTTTATAGTTTCCAACCCTTCCTCCTCTCTTCATTCATCCCAGTGCCTCCTGCCCCAGAGCCAGCACAAGGCTTCACACCATCAACCCCCCCCTTTTTTGTGATGCCTCTTATCTTGACTACCTCGACAGTGCTCTTCCTTCCTCCCAGACCTCTGCGCCGGCGTCAGGACATCATCAGAGTCTGACGCCACCGCTCTCTTCCTCTTGATGCTCTCCACATCCATGTTATCTTCAGAGGTTCCCTCACAATGTACCTCAACCTTCACCACGCCTCGTTCCACAGCACACGGCGACAACTCACGCTTACTAGTTGGCCCTTCAACCCTGGTATGGTTTTTATCATCACATTCTTCTACAAGCAAAGCCGTGCCTCTCACCAGCTCAGGAAGAACATCCTCTGCAGGCGTCAATGTCCTCAACACTTCCTGAAGCTCTTCCTCTAGAGCATGCACCTCCTCCTGCACTTGCACTTCTGTACTTTCTCCTTGCCTAGTAACAGATCCTTTTATGTCACAGCTTACCTCACACACACCAGTCTCTTCTTTGGAATCCTCCACCTCCTCACTCCACAAGCGCCCAATCCCTTGCTTTCGCGTGGGGCTCTCAACAACAGCTACCACGCTGGTAACTGGTGCTTCACCAGTTTGTGCAGGCGCCCTCCTCAGCTTCACACACGCTGCTGCAATATGGTCATACACCCTGCATATTCTGCACGTACGTCTCTGTCAGGCGTACGATACCATAACTTGCGTCCTGAAGTCCTCCAACACGACGTAAGATGGTATGGGATGTCTCAGAGTAAACCATACCCCCGGCCGGGATTGAACCCACAGTCATAGAGTCTCAAAACTCCAGCCCGTCACGTTAGCAATCGTGTTTGCAATTGTGTCATTACGATTTCTTGAGTCATGTCTCAGAGTCATCTTCAGGGAAAAGGTTCCCTCCAGAGGGCCCATGTAAGCACCCACGTAAAGTGGCGAGATACGTCGATCAAACGCACCTTCACAGCTGGAGTAGCGTCAAGACTCATGTCTTGGAATCTCATCACCAACGACTCGTACACGGACGTGGAATTCAGTTTGACAAAGATTCTGTATGCCCCATTCAGGGCAACACCATGCACCTCATCGTCTTGGATACCATAGGTCTCCCTAATGATTGTTGGGAGTAATACCTGCGCTGAAGAGGGTGAAATCGCCCCACGAAGCAGCTCAATACCGATGGTATTTACGCGCCTCCTCACACTCAGCGCCATGTTGATACAAGGTAGCTCGCCTGAAAACAGCAGAGGGGTGCAGAGCACAACCGCACTCGACCGTGGTCAGGCAGCGAATGTTGACTGACTGATGTAGTGGCCAAGCTTAGGGGCCTATACTCCGAGTTTCTGACGCGGTCATAATAATTATGCGGAAAATATGATTTTGGGTTTTGTTTTCAGAAAAATAGTTTAAGTATCTGGGAACATTTTTGTTAAAACCTCATCGTACCTGCAGTTTACCTGGAGAGAGTTCCGGAGGTGAATGCCCCCGCGGCCCGGTCTGAGACCAGGCCTCCTGGTGGATCAGAGCCTGATCAACCAGGCTGTTGCTGTTGGCTGCACGCAAACTAACGTACGAGCCACAGCCCGGCTGGTGTTTCTAAAGCGAATTATAGCTACTTGAAACATGTCAGGTGACGACCCGCCAGGTAAATATATGCATAAGTGCGAGGTGATTTTTTTATATATTTTTTGTTTGTTTTTTAATTTTCTGTCTATTTTTCTTTCTGATCTCCACTCACAAGATGTCTTGTACTGATGGACACCATGCCCAGCCCTTCTAGGGTAGGGTAGGTGCCTGAGCCCGAGCCTTTAGCTCATAAGACTGTCATTCCCATTTGCTCCCTTGGGGCGGGGATGGCAGACCAGAGAGGCCTAGCTTGTGGCTAGGCCTGGGGACAGTTGGTCCCAAAGATGATGAGGTACTTGTGTCTCCTCCCATGGGAGACTTAGGTCTCAGACACTCCCTAAAGAGGGAGCCAAGGCCGGGCCACCACTTGGAAAAGGCCCGGGCCGGGAGAATACCGGCGAATCTTTAATAATAATAATAATAATGTCTTGTACTGACGCTATTATTGCTAATATCCTTTTTCTGCTTATATCATTTATTCAACAGTGATTGTATGCATAATATAACTTGGATAAATGCATAAGAAAGCCAACCAAAATAATAATAATTGTATATTATACCCGGAGGTGGAGAATGACCTTGATGAAATAATTATATCAGAGTCTCCCTATAAGAGAAGGGTTTTCTATGTTATCTCTGGTAGAACTAAAGAAAACGGTGTACTATACACGGGAAACAAAAATATATCACTTACATTGCACAAATAAACCCAAAGTAGCGCTATTTTCGTGATTTTTTTTTTTTTTTGTAATTTCATTACGTAATTTGTTAGTCCGTGCGTTTACCCGAATATCTAGAAACCAGGATTTTGGTCTGTTGCTTGTCACTGCACCATTATTAATGATTTGATTGAAATTATTTTTTTTATTTTTTTTTTTATTTTATTTAAAACATTACAATACAAGGTGGAAATTATATTAAAAGGTACACAAAATGAGTTAAATCACAAATTCCCAATTCACTCTTACAAAAATGATTACAACAGACAAAAGTGTTGTGACACCCTAATATCACACACCATATACACCCAGTTATACCAGAGTTATATACCTGTGAAGGCTCAAACTTTTGACACAATTTCACCCCCCCCTCCCCCCTCCCTCCCGCCAAATATAACCATTCCCAACCTGACTGCATCTTAACTTAACATTAAAGGATACATAGGAATTACACTATCATGAGTGATGCAGTAACATCTTAGACACAAAAATATTAATAACAATTAAATGGGATACATGTCTTTACTTAACACAATGACACCTCAACCTGGTGAAAGAAAAACCCGCAAAAGTTTATTTTTCTAAGAAGGTTGCAACAATGAATGTCAACTCCCAAAGGCAACTTATGTGCAATTATCTTAGCATGTAAACCCTATTCATTCAACACAGTATATAAATAAAAACTTAATATTATGAAAAACATCACAGAATACAAAGGTATAAAGTATAAAACCCAGCCATGTAGCGGCTACACGCAAAAAATTCCATTGACAACTGGAACAACTTTTATGGCAAACATGATATGTATGCAAGGGATGGGGTTCATCTCTCTGGGGCAGGGGTGGTAGCACTTGCAGACTCGATTGAGAAGGCCATTGGTGAAATGCCTATGATTTTAAACTGATGGAAGATAGAGGTATGGGTGTGTGTGGGAAACAAGCAGGTTGCAACACTAGGGTTGGAAACAGTAAATGTATAAAAGGCATTCAGCATGAAGTTATAAATAAAGACAATAGAACAGGTCAGCAAACAAAGGGGGACAGCAGAGGGCAGCAAGGGACTAGCTCCCTCAAGGTTTACTATACGAATAGCAGGAGTGTTAGAAATAAGATAGATGAGCTAAGATTAATTGCAAGTGCAGGAAACATAGATATTATTGCTATAACAGAGACCTGGCTCAATCTGAAAGATAGAGAGATGCCCTCTGAATGTCACATACAAGGCTATAAATTATTCCACACTGACAGGGTCAACAGGAAAGGTGGTGGAGTAGCGATGTATGTCAGAGACAATTTAAATTGTTGTGTTAGACAAGATATTAAATTAGAAGCGTCAGCCACTGAATCTGTTTGGTTACAGCTTCTCGAGGGCCGAGAAAAACTAATTTTGGGTGTGATTTACAGGGCCCCAAATCTTGATAGGGAGTGCAGTAAACTTCTATGGGACGAAATTCGTAAGGCATCTACATACGAAAATGTTGTGCTAATGGGAGATTTCAACTATAGACAGATTGACTGGAGCAATTTGACAGGAAATTTAGAGTCGGGTGACTTTCTTGATACGATCCAGGATTGTTTTTTAAAACAGTTTGTGACAGAGCCAACTAGGGGAAATAACCTCCTTGACTTGGTTCTTGCCAGTAGGGAAACACTAATTAATAATCTTGAGGTTAATGATGAGCTTGGGGAGAGTGATCACAAATCACTCAGTTTTAACATATCATGGAATTCCCCTAATAATGGCAATCAAGTCTCCGTCCCTGACTTTCGCTTGGCTGATTTCATAGGACTGAAAAATTACTTAGGTGGGCTGAACTGGAATGACCTGACTAGGGGTCAGGTAGGTGGTGATGGTTGCCGATATGATGCTTTCCAGGGCATAGTTCTAGCTGCTCAGTCAAATTATGTTCCAAATAGGGAAATCAGATCAAACAAAAATGATCCTAAATGGATGAACAATAGATTAAAATATCTGATTGGTCAAAAGAGAGGCATATATAGGCAAATCAAAAGAGGAGAGGGGCAATTAAGAAATCGATATATTCAGTTAAAGAGAGAAATAAAAAAGGGAATTAGAAAAGCAAAAAGAGATTATGAGGTTAAAGTTGCAAGAGAATCGAAGACTAACCCAAAAGGATTCTTTCAGGTATACAGAAGTAAGATCAGGGACAAGATAGGCCCACTCAAAAGTTCCTCGGGTCAGCTCACTGACAGTGATAAGGAAATGTGTAGAATTTTTAACACATACTTCCTCTCAGTTTTTACACAGGAGGATACCAGCGATATTCCAGTAATGATAAATTATGTAGAACAGGACGATAATAAACTGTGCACTATTAGGGTCACAAGTGACATGGTCCTTAGGCAAATAGATAAATTAAAACCTAACAAATCCCCAGGCCCTGATGAACTGTATGCAAGGGTTCTAAAGGAATGTAAAGAGGAGCTTAGCACACCTTTGGCTAATCTTTTCAACATATCACTACAAACTGGCATGGTGCCAGATAAGTGGAAAATGGCAAATGTGATACCTATTTTCAAAACAGGTGACAGGTCCTTAGCTTCGAACTATAGACCAATAAGCCTAACCTCCATAGTGGGAAAATTTATGGAATCAATAATTGCCGAGGCAGTTCGTAGCCACCTTGAAAAGCATAAATTAATCAACGAATCTCAGCATGGTTTTACAAAGGGGCGTTCCTGCCTTACGAATTTATTAACTTTTTTCACTAAGGTATTTGAGGAGGTAGATCATGGTAATGAATATGATATTGTGTATATGGACTTCAGTAAGGCTTTTGACAGGGTCCCACATCAGAGACTATTGAGGAAAATTAAAGCACATGGAATAGGAGGAGAAATTTTTTCCTGGATAGAGGCATGGTTGACAAATAGGCAGCAGAGAGTTTGCATAAATGGGGAGAAATCAGAGTGGGGAAGCATCACGAGCGGTGTTCCACAGGGGTCAGTGTTGGGCCCCCTGCTGTTCACAATCTACATAAACGACATAGATGAGGGCATAAAGAGCGACATCGGCAAGTTTGCCGATGACACCAAAATAGGCCGTCGAATTCATTCTGACGAGGACATTCGAGCACTCCAGGAAGATTTGAATAGACTGATGCAGTGGTCGGAGAAGTGGCAGATGCAGTTTAATATAGACAAATGCAAAGTTCTAAATGTTGGACAGGACAATAACCATGCCACATATAAACTAAATAATGTAGATCTTAATATTACGGATTGCGAAAAAGATTTAGGAGTTCTGGTTAGCAGTAATCTGAAACCAAGACAACAGTGCATAAGTGTTCGCAATAAAGCTAATAGAATCCTTGGCTTCATATCAAGAAGCATAAATAATAGGAGTCCTCAGGTTGTTCTTCAACTCTATACATCCTTGGTTAGGCCTCATTTAGATTATGCTGCACAGTTTTGGTCACCGTATTACAGAATGGATATAAATTCTCTGGAAAATGTACAGAGGAGGATGACAAAGATGATCCCATGTATCAGAAACCTTCCCTATGAGGATAGACTAAGGGCCCTGAAACTGCACTCTCTAGAAAGACGTAGAATTAGGGGGGATATGATTGAGGTTTATAAGTGGAAGACAGGAATAAATAAAGGGGATGTAAATAGTGTGCTGAAAATATCTAGCCTAGACAGGACTCGCAGCAATGGTTTTAAGTTGGAAAAATTCAGATTCAGGAGGGATATAGGAAAGTACTGGTTTGGTAATAGAGTTGTGGATGAGTGGAACAAACTCCCAAGTACCGTTATAGAGGCCAGAACGTTGTGTAGCTTTAAAAATAGGTTGGATAAATACATGAGTAGATGTGGGTGGGTGTGAGTTAGACCTGATAGCTTGTGCTAACAGGTCGGTTGCCGTGTTCCTCCCTTAAGTCAATGTGACCTGACCTGACTAGGTTGGGTGCATTGGCTTAAGCCGGTAGGGACTTGGACCTGCCTCGCATGGGCCAGTAGGCCTTCTGCAGTGTTCCTTCGTTCTTATGTTCTTATGTTCTTAAAACAAAACAAAATTTTGTGACAACTGCACCTAAACACAACTCACATCATATGACTTAAGACTGCTATGTACATAGATAACAACATAATAATATGACTTAAGACTGCTATGTACATAGATAACAACATAATAATATGACTTAAGACTGCTATGTACATAGATAACAACATAATAATATGACTTAAGACTGGTATGTACATAGATAACAACATAATAATATGACTTAAGACTGCTATGTGCATAGATAACAACATAATAATATGACTTAAGACTGCTATGTACATAGATAACAACATAATAATATGACTTAAGACTGCTATGTACATAGATAACAACATAATAATATGACTTAAGACTGCTGTGTACATAGATAACAACATAATAATATGACTTAAGACTGCTATGTACATAGATAACAAAATAATAATATGACGTAAGACTGCTATGTACATAGATAACAACATAATAATATGACTTAAGACTGCTATGTACATAGATAACAACATAATAATATGACTTAAGACTGCTATGTACATAGGTGACAACATAATAATATGATTCAAGACTACTATGTACATAGATAACAACATAATAATAAATCTAATTTGAATGGATCACAGTTGATCAATCAGCCTTAACAGATCAGGCGTTAGAGAGTAATTCTCAAGGTACAAGTCCAAGTCCAACATGCATGTAGTACCATCTTTCTACATACAATAATATAAGAACATAAGAACATAAGAACGAAGGAACACTGCAGAAGGCCTACTGGCCCATGCGAGGCAGGTCCAAGTCTCCTACCGGCTTAAGCCAATGCACCCAACCTAGTCAGGTCAGGTCACATTGACTTAAGGGAGGAACACGGCAACCGACCTGGTAGCACAAGCTATCAGGTCCAACTCACACCCACCCACATCCACTCATGTATTTATCCAACCTATTTTTAAAGCTACACAACGTTCTGGCCTCTATAACGGTACTTGGGAGTTTGTTCCACTCATCCACAACTCTATTACCAAACCAGTACTTTCCTATATCCTTCCTGAATCTGAATTTTTCCAACTTAAAACCATTGCTGCGAGTCCTGTCTAGGCTAGATATTTTCAGCACACTATTTACATCCCCTTTATTTATTCCTGTCTTCCATTTATACACCTCAATCATATCCCCCCTAATTCTACGTCTTTCTAGAGAGTGCAGATTCAGGGCCCTTAGTCTATCCTCATAGGGAAGGTTTCTGATACATGGGATCAACTTTGTCATCCTCCTTTGTACATTTTCCAGAGAATTTATATCCATTCTGTAATAAGGTGACCAAAACTGTGCAGCATAATCTAAATGAGGCCTAACCAAGGATGTATAGAGTTGAAGAACAACCTGAGGACTCCTATTATTTATGCTTCTTGATATGAAGCCAAGGATTCTATTAGCTTTATTGCGAACACTTATGCACTGTTGTCTTGGTTTCAGATTACTGCTAACCAGAACTCCTAAATCTTTTTCGCAATCCGTAATATTAAGATCTACATTATTTAGTTTATATGTGGCATGATTATTGTCCTGTCCAACATTTAGAACTTTGCATTTGTCTATATTAAACTGCATCTGCCACTTCTCCGACCACTGCATCAGTCTATTCAAATCTTCCTGGAGTGCTCGAATGTCCTCGTCAGAATGAATTCGACGGCCTATTTTGGTGTCATCGGCAAACTTGCCGATGTCGCTCTTTATGCCCTCATCTATGTCGTTTATGTAGATTGTGAACAGCAGGGGGCCCAACACTGACCCCTGTGGAACACCGCTCGTGACACTTCCCCACTCTGATTTCTCCCCATTTATGCAAACTCTCTGCTGCCTATTTGTCAACCATGCCTCTATCCAGGACAAAATTTCTCCTCCTATTCCATGTGCTTTAATTTTCCTCAATAGTCTCTGATGTGGGACCCTGTCAAAAGCCTTACTGAAGTCCATATACACAATATCATATTCATTACCATGATCTACCTCCTCAAATACCTTAGTGAAAAAAGTTAATAAATTCGTAAGGCAGGAACGCCCCTTTGTAAAACCATGCTGAGATTCGTTGATTAATTTATGCTTTTCAAGGTGGCTACGAACTGCCTCGGCAATTATTGATTCCATAAATTTTCCCACTATGGAGGTTAGGCTTATTGGTCTATAGTTCGAAGCTAAGGACCTGTCACCTGTTTTGAAAATAGGTATTTTCTACTCATAATACTACAACACACTGGACAAGCAACTGTCCATCACTTCCAATCAATATACTGCCCTACCCTCACTCGGCACAGTGATGTACGCAACCCCCCCCCCCCCCTTGAAAACCTTATCCATCATTCACTACTACCTTGAAGAAACATGAGTACTATATGAATAGTGTATAGTCCATGACACACAAAAAAACTGGCCAGCTCCACAGGTGCTTGCACCAGTGATCCATACATTATTCACTCACGCATCACTCATCCAACACACATGCAAACATTTGTTGTCATCCATTACCAGGGAGGCGACCCTGTTTTCACCCATGACTTCCCTGCCCCAGCAACACTTTCCAATCGTACCCTCCCCTCCCTCGTATATTACAAGTCTAATAAAACCTGTAACGTAAGTTGCCTATATCCCTCTGAAAAATCCCTCACCCACCTCCTCCCATAAATTTCCTTATTTCTACATACCGTTTTATAGAACGTTGCCGCTAACACCCTCCTCTTCACCACACTAACCTGTTTCCCCCGCAATCCCCACACTATATATATATAATCTGCCGTAATGTACCCCACAGCTCTGATTACACTTTCCTCCCAACCCCCCATGTCGAGACTTAATGCTCTCAATACAGAAATTCCTTGACCTCCTATCCTATATATCACCCTATTTAACCACCCCTTGACTCTCCTCAGTCTATCACAAAAATATACTACATGAAAAGCCGACTCCACCCCAACACAAATCCCGCACACCCCGCCGTCAACGAACCGTCTGTCCCGTAGAACCACACCCGGCGGTAAAATGCCATGCAGAAAACGATACATTACATCCCGAACACGAGGTTGCAACCTCATCCTACTCAACCTATTCCATTTACTTCCCCATGCACACATGGGGAAAATTCCCTCTACAGGTGCTACAACCCTCCCGGCTAACAATCTACACAACCTACCTATTTTAACCTTTGCCGGCTCTCGATCTCACGCCAGAGCCCTCAAAATAGTTTCACACTCATGCAACTCAACTCCTGTATACATCCGTTGCAATCTGTTATGGATCATGGCCAAACCCTCCCCACCCACACTTTCCCTCATCACCTCCCTTTTAATGAAGACACATTTGACCCTCCGCTTTAAGACTTAAGTCCAGCAATCCCAGCCCCCCCTTACTTACAGGTAACATTAACATGTACCTTTTAATCCAATCACAGATCGAACCTCACAAGAATTTAAAAACCTTCCTAAGTATGTTGGTAATTGCTGGCCCAGTTAATGGGAACACGGCTGCCACGTGCCATACTTTGCTATACAGTAAGATATTAATAACAATGGCACGCTGCACAAGGGTCAAGTGATAAGGTCACAATGCACCCAAGCGTCCCTTAATCCTTTCTACCATCCTAATCGAGTTTTCCATGCATGCCACAGTTAGATCGTCTGCATAAATAAGACCGCATATTTTTAACGAATTCGCCTGCTTATTCACAACTGCACTACCCCAATCAACCCTTCCTGCCCAAGCTCCTAACCCCATAACCATGGATTTATCTGAATTTACCCTCCTACCAGTTGCCCCTGCGAACATTTGTACTACCCCATCTAATGTGTCCATTGTCATCCCCTCCCTAATCAGAACAGTTCTATCATCCACATACCCAATTAAAACTGGCCAAACCCTCGCAACCTCACACCCTGGTCCCTCTACGTGACACATACGCTGCTCCACCAATCTATAAAAGGGGTCCTGTATGCACGCAAACAATAATTGTGACATAGGACACCCCTGCCTAAGTCCCCTACCCATTACAATCTTCCCACCCAATCTACCATTAATCTGTACCCTCGCCATTGCACCTCCACACAACACCTCAACCCAACCCACTATTTCTTCCCCAAACCCCTGACCCCTGAGGATGGCTTTCAATGCTTTCCAATCCACTCTGTCGTATGCCCCTTGCCAATCGAGCGCCACCAAACCTCCCCCCTCCCCCCTTTTGCCTCCACGAAATCCCTAAGTATCCCATGCCCCTCCACCATAGACCTCCCTGGCGAACCAAACTGAGTTTTTGATATTACCCGCCCCACCACACACTTGACCCGATTTCCCAAAATCTTCGCAAACAATTTGTAATCTGCGCATAACGACGAGATCGCCCGGTAATCCCGAAGCATATGCTGCCCCTTACCCTTCGGTACCAATACAACGACAGCCGTTGCCTGCTTCTCACCCAGCTCACCTCTCTCCTTCATGCAATTGAATAACCTATCCAAAAAATGCCTCATTAATTCCCAATGCTGCTGATAAAACTCTGCCTGGAGTCCATCAATTCCCGGTGCTTTGTCCTTTCGCATTCCACTTAAAGCCCTCCATATTTCCCCCTCAGTTATTTCCCCACCCAGTGCTTCCCTATCACTGTTACGCAACTGACATACCACACTCCCACACACCTGTTCTAAAACCCCATCCTCTACCCCTTCTCGTTGCCAGTACTTCTCATACCACTTGTCAGCAAACGCCCGCATTCCTTCCATAGCTTTCATGACCTGCCCCTCCCTGTACCCTCCTATCGACTCATAAACCTCCAACCATGGAATAGTCACTGCATGCTGTCTTTGTTTCTGCCTACGCAATACGCACGATGAAGGTCTATCTCCCCATAACACCTCTTCCACCCCCGCCTGTACCCGCACCGCTTGGAACCTCTCATCCTGTACCTCACGCAGCCTCCCTTTAATTGCCATAATACCATCCATTGGATAAGTGCCCGCCACCACCCCCATCGCATAACAACCCTGTAACCTATCCTCCAAATAGTTGGCAAGCCCATATTTTAAAGAATTGATACGTTTCCCTTCCCGTACGTAATATTGCTTAATCCATTCTTTAGCCACACCATCCCACCACATCACCACATCCTCTACCCCATTTACCTCTGCATGTAACCCCTCCCACAGCGTTGCAAATCCCTCTATCTCCTCCTCATCGCCTGGGTGGCCTGGTGGCCTGGTGGCTAAAGCTCCCGCTTCACACACGGAGAGCCCGGGTTCGATTCCCGGCGGGTGGAAACATTCGACATGTTTCGTTACACCTGTTGTCCTGTTCACCTAGCAGCAAATAGGTACCTGGGTGTTAGTCGACTGGTGTGGGTCGCATCCTGGGGGACAAGATTAAGGACCCCAATGGAAATAAGTTAGACAGTCCTCGATGACGCACTGACTTTCTTGGGTTATCCTGGGTGGCTAACCCTCCGGGGTTAAAAATCCGAACGAAATCTTATCTTATCTTATCTTATCTAACACACTTGTATTTAACTTCCAATATCCCCTAGATATACCTGCTAGTGACTCCCACCCCACGTCTGCTACTACCGCCCGATGATCCGAATAAGCTACTTCTATTGTACGGAAAAATGTCAACCAAACCCTTTGAGATATATACAGCCTATCCAACCTAGCTGCATAACCCCTTCTTACAAAAGTGTGCTCTACCTCCTACGCCCCTCCTCCAACCACATCCCGCAACTGAATATCCCTCAAAAGATCTCGCAAGGCCACCGACACGTGCCCCGCCCCTTTTGGTTCAATGTCAGCTTTCCTACTAACGCAGTTCCAGTCCCCACCAACGACGGCCACCGCAGGTAAACCACGTAAGAAGAAAACTAGTTCTTCATATACAAAACCCCTTTTTACCCTCACATCATTTTCTGCTGGTGCATACACACTTACGAAGGATACCCTCTGCCCCATCCACCACCCATCCACGTGCAATACTCTTCCCCTCCCTCCCCCTCACTTCATAGCAACACAAACGGGCTCACCTCCCTGATCAATATACCCACACCACCTTTCAGACGTTCAGATGGCAGAGTCATGACCCGAAATCCTTCCACCTCGAGCACTCTTCCCTCCTTGAAATTGTGTTCTTGCAGGAACACTACATCCACCCTATATTTATACAGAAACATTCGAAAGCATTCCCTCTTCACACTATTACACAGTCTATTTACGTTCACAGTCATACACCTAAGGCCTCTTTATAGTTTCCAACCCTTCCTCCTCTCTTCATTCATCCCAGGGCCTCCTGCCCCAGACCCAGCACAAGGCTTCACACCATCAACCTCCCCCCTTTTTTGCGATGCCTCTTATCGTGACTACCTCGACAGTGCTCTTCCTTCCTCCCAGACCTCTGCGCCAGCGTTAGGACATCATCTGAGTCTGACGCCGCCGCTCTCTTCCTCGTGATGCCCTCCACATCCATATTATCTAATGAGGTTCCCTCACGATGTACCTTAACCTCCACCACGCCTCGTTCCACAGCACACGTTGACAACTCACACTTACTAGTTGGCCCTTGAACCCTGCTATGGTTTTTATTATTACATTCCTCTACAGGCAACGCCGTGCCTCTCACCAGCTCAGGAACAACATCCTCTGCAGGTGGTGTCAATGTCCATAACACTTCCTGAAGCTCTTCCTCTAGAACCTGCACCTCCTCCTGCACTTGCACTTCTGTACTTTTCCCTTGCTTAGTAACAGATCCTTTTACGTTACAGCTTACCTTACACACGCCATTCTCCTCTTTGGAATCCTCCACCTCTTCACTCCACAAGAGCCCAAGCCCTTGCTTTAGCGTGGGGCTCTCATCAACAGCTATCACGCTGGTAACTGGTGCTTCACCAGTTTGTGCAGGCGCCCTCCTCAGTTTCACACACGCTGCTGCCATATGGTCGTACGCCCCACATATTCTGCACGTACGTCTCTGTCCGGCGTACGATACCATAACTTGCGTCCTGAAGTCCTCCAACTAGATGTAAGATGGCATGGGATGTCTCAGAGTCATCTTCAGAGAAAAGGTTCCCTCCAGACGGCCCATGTAAGCACCTGCTGTCCACTTGCCTTGTTGTGCCAGATGTACGGTCCCATATGCCTCAAAAACATTCCTGATGTCAGCCTCATCTGCCTCAAATGGGACATTACGAATCTTAACCCACGTAAAGTGGCGAGATACGTCGATCAAACACACCTTCACAGCTGGAGTAGCGTCAAGACTCACGTCTTGGAATCTCGTCACCAAAGACTCGTACATGGACGTGGAATTCAGTTTGACGAAGATTCTGTATGCCCCATTCAGGGCTACACCATACACCTCATCATCCTGGATTCCATAGGTCTCCCTAATGATCGTTGGGAGTAATACCTGCGCTGAAGAGGGTGAAATCGCCCCACGAAGCAGCTCAATACCAATGCTATTTACGCGCCTCCTCACACTCAGCGTCATGTTGGTACAAGGTAGCTCGCCTGAAAACAGCAGAGGGGTGCAGAGCACAACCGCACTCTACCTTGGTCAGGCAGCGAATGATGATTTTCACAGATAATATAAAACAAAGTGTTTGAATATATTTTTTTTTTATATTTTATTTAAAACATTACAATACAAGGTGGAAATTATATTAAAAGGTACACAAAATGAGTTAAATCACCAATCCCAAATTTACCCTTACAAAAAATGACTACACCAGACAAAAGTGTTCTGACACCCTAATACCACACACCATATACACCCAGTTATACCAGAATTATATACCTGTGAAGGCTTAAACTGTTGTCACAATTTCACCCCCCCCCTCCCGCAAAATATAACCGTCACCAACCTGATTGCATCTTAACTCGACATTAAAGGATACATAGTAATTATACTATCATGAGTGATACAGAAACACCATAGACACAAAAATATTAATAAGAATATTAACAATGGGATAGATGTCTTTACTTAAACACGATGACACCTCAACCTGGTGAAAGAAAATACACTTATTTATTATTATTAAAGATTCGCCGGTAATTTTCCCGGCCCGGGCCTTTTAGAGAATACACTTCAAAAGATTAATTTTCTAAGAAGGTTGCAACAATGAATGTCAACTACCAAAGGCAACTTATGTGCAATTATCTTAGCATGTAAACCCTATTCATTCAACATAGTATATAAATAAAAACTTTATATTATGAAAAACATCACAGAATACAAAGGTATAAAGTATAAAACCCAGCCATGTAGCGGCTACACGCAAAAAATTCCACATACTTCCCTAACACACATAAAACAAAACAAAATTTTGTGACAACTGCACCTAAACACAACTCACATCATATGACTTAAGACTGCTATGTACATAGATAACAACATAATAATATGACTTAAGACTGCTATGTACATAGATAACAACATAATAATATGACTTAAGACTGCTATGTACATAGATAAGAACATAATAATATGACTTAAGACTGCTATGTACATAGATAACAACATAATAATATGACTTAAGACTGCTATGTACATAGATAACAACATAATAATATGACTTAAGACTGCTATGTACATAGATAAGAACATAATAATATGACTTAAGACTGCTATGTACATAGATAACAACATAATAATATGACTTAAGACTGCTATGTACATAGATAAGAACATAATAAACCTAATTTGAATGGATCACAGTTGATAAATCAGCATTAACATATCAGGCATAAGAGACTACATACAAGTCCAGCTTGTATGTAGTCTCAACTTTCTATATACAATAATATGCTTATTATCTACACATAATACTACAACACACTGGACAAGCAAATGTCCATCACTTCCAACACAATACACTGCTATACTCCTCACTCTGCACAGTGATAGAAGCAAAGACCCCCCCTCCATTTATACCTTATCCATCATTCACTACTTCCTTGAAGAAACATGAGTACTATATGAATAGTGTATAGTCCATGACACACGAGAAACTGACCAGCTCCACAGGTGCTTGCACCCGTGGTCCATACATTATTCACTCACGCATCACTCATCTAACACACGCAAACATTTGTTGTCATCCATGCCTGGAGTTTACCTGGAGAGAGTTCCGGGGGTCAACGACCCCGCGGCCCGGTCTGTGACCAGGCCTCCTGGTGGATCAGAGCCTGATCAACCAGGCTGTTACTGCTTGCTGCACGCAAACCAACGTACGAGCCACAACCCGGCTGGTCAGGAACCGACTTTAGGTGCTTGTCCAGTGCCAGCTTCAAGACTGCCAGGGGTCTGTTGGCAATCCCCCTTATGTATACTGGGAGGCAGTTGAACTGTCTCAGGCCCCTGACACTTATTGTATGGTCTCTTAACGTGCTAGTGACACCCCTGCTTTTCATTGGGGGGATGGTGCATCGTCTGCCAAGTCTTTTGCTTTCGTAGTGAGTGATTTTCGTGTGCAAGTTCGGTACTAGTCCCTCTAGGATTTTCCAGGTGTATATAATCATGTATCTCTCCCGCCTGCGTTCCAGGGAATACAGGTTTAGGAACCTCAAGCGCTCCCAGTAATTGAGGTGGTTTATCTCCGTTATGCGCACCGTGAAGGTTCTCTGTACATTTTCTAGGTCAGCAATTTCACCTGCCTTGAAAGGTGCTGTTAGTGTGCAGCAATATTCCAGCCTAGATAGAACAAGTGACCTGAAGAGTGTCATCATGGGCTTGGCCTCCCTAGTTTTGAAGGTTCTCATTATCCATCCTGTCATTTTTCTAGCAGATGCGATTGATACAATGTTATGGTCCTTGAAGGTGAGATCCTCCGACTTGATCACTCCCAGGTCTTTGACGTTGGTGTTTCGCTCTATTTTGTGGCCAGAATTTGTTTTGTACTCTGATGAAGATTTAATTTCCTCGTGTTTACCATATCTGAGTAATTGAAATTTCTCATCGTTGATCTTCATATTGTTTTCTGCAGCCCACTGAAAGATTTGGTTGATGTCCGCCTGGAGCCTTGCAGTGTCTGCAATGGAAGACACTGTTATGCAGATTCGGGTGTCATCTGCAAAGGAAGACACGGTGCTGTGGCTGACATCCTTGTCTATGTTGGATATGAGGATGAGGAACAAGATGGGAGCGAGTACTGTGCCTTGTGGAACAGAGCTTTTCACCGTAGCTGCCTCGGACTTTACGCTGTTGACGACTACTCTCTGTGTTCTGTTAGTGAGGAAATTATAGATCCATCGACCGACTTTTCCTGTTATTCCTTTAGCACGCATTTTGTGTGCTATTACGCCATGGTCACACTTGTCGAAGGCTTTTGCAAAGTCTGTATATATTACATCTGCATTATTTTTGTCTTCTAGTGCATCTAGGACCTTGTCGTAGTGATCCAATAGTTGAGACAGACAGGAGTGACCTGTTCTAAACCCATGTTGCCCTGGGTTGTGTAACTGATGGGTTTCTAGATGGGTGGTGATCTTGCTTCTTAGGACCCTTTCAAAGATTTTTATGATATGGGATGTTAGTGCTATTGGTCTGTAGTTCTTTGCTGTTGCTTTACTGCCCCCTTTGTGGAGTGGGGCTATGTCTGTTGTTTTTAGTAACTGTGGGACGACCCCCGTGTCCATGCTCCCTCTCCATAGGATGGAAAAGGCTCGTGATAGGGGCTTCTTGCAGTTCTTGATGAACACAGAGTTCCATGAGTCTGGCCCTGGGGCAGAGTGCATGGGCATGTCATTTATCGCCTGTTCGAAGTCATTTGGCGTCAGGATAACATCAGATAGGCTTGTGTTAATCAAATTTTGTGGCTCTCTCATAGAAAATTCATTTTGATCTTAGACTCTCAGTCTGGTTAGCGGCTTGCTAAAAACTGAGTCATATTGGGACTTCAGTAGCTCACTCATTTCCTTGCTGTCATCTGTGTAGGACCCATCTTGTTTAAATAGGGGCCTAATTATGGACGTTGTTCTAGACTTTGATTTGGCATAGGAGAAGAAATACTTTGGGTTTCTTTCGATTTCATTTATGGCTTTTAGTTCTCGCGATTCCTGACTCCCAAAGGATTTCTTTAGCTTAAGTTCGATGCTTGCTATTTCTCTGACCAGTGTCCATCTACGCATTTCAGATATATTGACCTCTTTTAGCCGCTCTGTTATTCTTTTCCGTCGCCTGTAAAGGGAGCGCCTGTCTCTTTCTATTTTACATCTACTCCTCCTTTTTCTTAGAGGAATAAGCCTTGTGCATACATCGAGTGCCATCAAGTTAATCTGTTCTAGGCATAAGTTGGGGTCTGTGTTGCTTAGTATATCTTCCCAGCTTATATCGGTTAGGACTTGGTTTACTTGGTCCCACTTTATGTTTTTGTTATTGAAGTTGAATTTGGTGAATGCTCCCTCGTGACTATACTCATTATGTCGGTCTGGGGCTCCATGCATACATGTCTGAACCTCAATTATGTGGTGATCTGAGTATATTGTTTTTGATATGGTGACATTTCTTATCAGAACATCATTGTTAATGAAGATGAGGTCTAGTGTATTCTCCAGTCTAATAGGCTCTATTATTTGCTGGTTTAAATTGTATTTTGTGCAGAGATTTAAAAGCTCGTGTGAGTGTGAGTTTTCATCAGAACTGCCTCCTGGTGTTATTACTGCAACAATATTATTTGCTATATTCCTCCATTTTAGGTGCCTTAAGTTGAAATCCCCCAGAAGCAAGATGTTGGGTGCAGGAGCTAGAAGATTTTCCAGACAGTGGTCAATTTTTAACAGCTGTTCCTGGAATTGCTGGGATGTTGCATCCGGAGGCTTGTAGACTACCACAATGACTAGGTTTTGGTTCTCGACCTTTACTGCTGAAACTTCCACTACATCATTTGAGGCATTAAGCAGTTCTGTGCAAACAAGTGACTCTGCAATGTACAGGCCAACCCCCTTTTTTTGCCTGTTCACTCTGTCACATCTGTATAGGTTGTAACCTGGGATCCATATTTCGTTGTCCAAGTGATCCTTTATGTGGGTCTCAGTGAAAGCTGCAAACATTGCCTTTGCCTCTGCAAGCAGTCCACGGATGAAAGGTATTTTGTTGTTTGTTGCTGGCTTTAGACCCTGTATATTTGCAAAGAAGAATGTTATCGGTCTTGTGGTATTGTTGGTACTGGGGGGGGGGGATTTTTTTTCAGGCATTAGTATCTGTATCTGTTGGTCTGGAGTGGAGGCCATCGACTGTGGTTCCACTCCAGGAATGACTGGATTTGGTGTACGATTTCTGCCATTTCCTGCCAGTTTTTTTTCCTTCCTGGCACGAAAAAACCTCTCCCTCTTGAGTGGCTGTGGCTACCCAGGTTTTCCCATGGCCTGGATGTTTTGTATCTTTTTGTCCCCTTTAGATGGTATGCCTGGCAATTTAAGTTATAACTCAGTCTTTCCTGTACTGAAGAGGTACACAGTTCAGGGTGAAAAAGCTTACAGGAAGGGAGTTTGCATTTTCCTGTTGTCATATGGGCATGGCATTTTCTAGGGTGGTCATAGTTGCACGTCCCATCTGTTTTTCCAGATTTCCCATGCCTGCAGATACCAAGTGCGTAGTGTGTCCACAGGCTTGGTTTCCGTTTGCCTTGGGTTTCTGTGACTGTATTTCCTGTTGGTGCATGTTTCCCTGTCTTACTCCTATCCTCCCTAGCACCAACAATGGAGCTCCCACCAGTTGTTTTTGGTAATATATCCTCACTATTGCTAGTGGAGTCCTCTTGTTTGCTATTTCCTGTGGTATTTCTAGTTTGCAATATTGGTTTTATCTTATCTTTGACTACACTTGTTTCCCCACTACGGCTCCTGTCCCCTATGAGATCATTTACATGTATTCCTTCCTGTGTATAATTCCCGACTACCTGGAGAAAATCTCCAGCTTCACCACTACTGTCTCCCAGGACAGCACCTCCAGCTTCACCATTACTGTCTCCCAGGACAGCACTTCCAGCTTCACCATTACTGTCTCCCAGGACAGCACCTCCAGCTTCACCCTCCTCCCATAAATTTCCTTATTTCTTCATACTGTTTTATAGAACGTTACTGCTAACACCCTCCTCTTCACCTCACTAACCTGTTTCCCCCTCAGTCCCCACACTATATATATATATAATCTACCATAATGTACCCCACAGCAGTGATGACACTTTCATCCCAACCCACCACGTCGAGACTTAATGCTCTCAATACAGAAATTCCTTGACCTCCTATCCTATATATCACCCTATTTAACCACCCCTTGACACTCCTCAGTCCGTCACAAAAATATACTACATGAAACGCCGACTCCTCCCCACCACATATCCCGCACCCCCCCCCCCCGTCAACCGCTCTATCCCGTAGAACCACATCCGACAGTAAAATGCCGTGCAGAAAACGATACATTACATCCCGAACACGTGGTTGCAACTTCATCCTACTCAACCTATTCCACATACTTCCCCATGCATGCATGGGGAAAATTCCCTCTACAGGCGGTACAACCCTCCTGGCTATCAATCTACACAACCTACCTATTTTTACCTTTGCCGGCTCTCAATCCCATGCCATAGCCCTCAAAACAGTTTCACTCTCATGCAATTCAACTCCTGTATACATCCATTGCAATCTGTTGTGGATCCTGGCCAAACCCCCGCACCCACACCTTCCCTCATCACCTCCCTTTTAATGAAGACACATTTGACCCTCCGCTTTAAATCCAGCAATCCCAGCCCCCCCCTGACTTACAGGTAACATTACCACGTCCCTTTTAATCCAGCTCGAACCCCACAAGAATTTAAAAATCCTCCTAAGTATGTTTGTTATTGTCGCCCCAGTTAATGGGAACACGGCTGCCACGTGCCATACTTTGCTATACAGTAAGATGTTAATAACAATGGCACGCTGCACAAGGGTCAAATGATAAGGTCGCAATGCACCCAAGCATCCCTGAATCCTGTCTACCATCCTAATCGAGTTTTCCATGTGTGCCACAGTTAGATTGTCTGCATAGATAAGACCGCAAATTTTTAACGAATTCACCTGCCTCCTTACAACTGCACTACCCCAATCAACCCTACCCGCCCAAGCTCCTAACCCCATGACCATGGATTTATCTGAATTTACCCTCATACCAGTTGCCCCTGCAAACATTTGTACTACCCTATCTAATGTGTCCACTGACATCCCCTCCCTGATCAGAACAGTAGTATCATCCACATTCCCTATTAAAACTGGCCAAACCCTCGCAACCCTGGTCCCTCTACGTGACACATACGCTGGTCCACCAATCTATAAAAGGGGTCCTGTACACACACAAACAATATTTGTGACATAGGACACCCCTGCCTAAGTCCCCTGCAAATTACAATCTTCCCACCCAATCGACCATTAATCTGTACCCTCACCATTGCACCTCGATACAACGCCTCAACATAACCCACTGTTTCTTCCCCAAACCCCTGTCCCCTGAGGGTGGCTCTCAATGCTTTCCAAGAGTGTATGCCCCTTGCCAATCGAGTGCCACCAAACCTCCCCCTCCCCCCTTTTGCCTCCACGAAATCCCTAAGTAACCCATGCCCCTTCACCATAGATCTCCCTGGCAACCCAAACTGAGTTTTCGATACTGCCCACCCCACCACACACTTAAACTGATTTCCCAAAATCTTAGCAAACAACTTGTAATCCGCACATAACAACGAGATCGCCCAGTAATTCTGAAGCATATGCTGCCCCTTACCCTTCGGTACCAAGACAACGACAGCCATTGCCTGCTTCTCTCCCAGCTCACCTCTCTCCTTCATGCAATTTAATAACCTAACCAAAAAATGCCTCATTAGCTCCCAATGCTGCTGATAAAACTCTGCCGGGAGTCCATCAATTCCCGGTGCTTTACCCTTTTGCATTCCACTTGAAGCCCTCCATATTTCCCCCTCAGTTATTTTCCCACACAGAGCTTCCCTATCACTGTTATGTAACTGACATACCGCATTCCCACACACCTCTTCCAAAACCCCATCCTCTACCCCTTCTCGTTGCCAGTACTTCTCATATCACTTATCCACAAATGCCCCCATTCCTTCCATAGCTTGTATGTCCTGCCCCTCCCTGTACCCCGCTATCGACTCATGAACCTCCAACCATGGAACAGCCACTGCTTGCTGTCTTTCTTTTTGCCTATGTAATATGCACGATGAAGGTCTATCGCCCCATAACACCTCTTCCTCCCCCGCCTGTACCCGCACCGCTTGGAACCTCTCATCCTGTACCTCATGCAGCCTCCCTTTAATTGCCATGATATCCATAGGATAAATGCCCGCCACCGCCCCCCCTCACATAACAACCCCTATAACCTATCCACATAACCTATCCTCCAAATAGTTGGCATGCCCATATTTTAAAGAATTGATACGTTTCCCTTCTCTTACGTAATATTGCTTAATCCGTTCTTTAGCCACACCATCCCACCACATCACCACATCCTCTACCCCATTTACCTCTGCACTTAACCCCTCCCACAGCATTGCAAATCCCTCTATCCCCTCATCATCGCCTAACACACTTGTATTTAACTTCCAATATCCCTTAGATATACCTGCTAGTGACTCCAACCCCACCTCTTCTACTACCGCTCAATGATCCGAATAAGCTACTTCTATTGTACGGAAAAATGTCAACCAAACCCCTTGAGATATATACAGCCTATCCAACTTAGCCGCGTAACCCCTTCTTACAAAAGTGTGCTCTTACTCCAACGCCCCTCCTCCAACTGCATCCCACAACTGAATATCCCTCAAGAGATCTAGCAAGGCTGCCGACACATGCCCCACCTCTTTTGGTTCCAGGTCAGCCCTCCTAATAATGCAGTTCCAGTACCCACCAAAGATGGCCACTGCAGGTAAATCACGTAAGAAGAAAACTAGTTCTTAACATGCGAAATCCTTTTTACTGTCACTTTTTCTGCTGGTGCATACACACTTACAAAAGAAACCCTCTGCCCAATCAACCACCCATCGACGCGCAATACTCTCCCCCCCTCCCTCCTCACTTCTTAGCAACACAAACGGGCTAGCCTACCTGATCATGATACCCACACCATCTTTCCAACATACAGATGGCAGAGTTACCAACCCTGCCACTTCCAGCACTTTCCCCTCCTTGAAATTGTGCTCCTGAAGAAACACTACATCTAGTCTATTTTTGAGCAGAAGCATTGTAAACCATTCTCTTTTTACACCCTGGCACAGTCCATTTACATTCACAGTCATACACCTGAGGCCGCTGTTAAAGTTTCCACGCCTGCCTCTTTTCTCCATTCTTTCCAGGTCCACCTGGACCTGGGTTTCTACAAGTCTTCACATCACCTTCCCTCCCATCCCCTTTCTTCCAGTGCCTCTTGTCTTGGCTACCACGACGAAATTCATCCACCCCACAGGTCTCTGCGCCAGCGTCAGGACATCATCAGAGTCTGATGCCGCCACTCTCTTCCTCGTGAGAACCTCGTCCTCCATGTTATCATCGAAGGAGGCCGCACGATGGACCTAAACCTCCACCATGCTTCGTCCCTCGAAACACGGCGACGTTTCTCCCACACCTCTCGCCACGTCTTCCCTGCTATGTATTTGTATGTCACAATCCTCCACTGTCAACTCAGTGTTTCGCACCCTTGCAGGTTCATCCTCCACCTCTACAAGCGGTGACAAAATCCTCAACACCTCCAGAAGCTCTTCCTCAATCGCCTTTACCTCCTCCTGCACACACACTTCTGTACTCAGCTCCTACAAAATATCGGTTTCTGGTGGGACACAGCTTGCCTCACACACGCCAGGCTTCTCCTGGGGCTCCACCACCTCACTTCCACAATTGCCCATGCTCGTGCTTGTGAGTGGGACTTGTAGCAACAGCGTCCACATTGGTAACAGGTGCTTCACTAGTTTGTGCAGCCACCAGCCGCTGCTTCACACACACAACCGCTAAATAATTGTATGCTCCACATAACCTGCATGTACGTCTCTGTCCAGCATATGATACAAGAACCTGCATTCTAAAGTCCTCCAGTACGACATAAGACGGTATGGAATGTCTTAGGGTCATCTTCAGGGTTAATATCCCCTCTAGACGGCCCACATAAGCACCTGCCGCCCACTTGCCTTGCTGTGCCAGATGTACGGTTCCATACGCCTCAAAAACACGTCATATGTCAGCCTCATTTGCCTCGAATGGTACATTACAGAGCTTGACTCATGTAAAGTGGTGGGATATGTCATCAAGACTCATGTCTTGAAATCTATGCACCAATGACTCGTACACAGATGTGGAATTCAGTTTAACGAAGATCCTATATGCTCCATTCAGGGCAACACCATAAACTTCATCGTCCTGGATCCCATAAGTCTCCCTGATGATGGTTGGGAGTAACACCTGTGCTGAAGTGGGTGAAATTGCCCCACGAAGCAGTTCTATGCCGATTGTATTTACGCGACGCCTCACACTCAGCGCCATGTTGGTACTAGGTAGCTCCCCTGAAAACAACAGAGGGGTGCAGAGCACAACTGCACTCAACCGTGGTCAGGCAGCGAATGTTATGATAATTCAGGATGTTTCTGTTGGTGTGTGTGTGTGGGGGGGATGTGATAAAATTTTAAGTCACTATCGGTAATAATACTTTTGTATGATAATGGATGTCGAATGTAATGTGACCACTGTAATGTATGGTGTGTGTGAGAGTGTAATACCACTGTAATGTATGGTGTGGATATTATGTGTTTAGGGTCATTTTGGATTCTTGTGTATTAATCTGTTCTGTGTATTTATACCACCATTTTTTTTTTCTTATTTGCCGGTATTCTCCCGGCCCGGGTCTTTTCCAAGTAGTGGTCACCCGGCCTTGGCTCCCTATCTGGGGAGTATCTCGAGACTTAAGTCTCCCATGGGAGGAGGCACAAGTACCCCTTCATCTTTGGGACCAAGTGTCTCCAGGCCTAACCACAGTCCCCGCCCTCACAGGGCTCGTAGGGAGAAGCTAGGCCTCTGGTCTGCCATCTGCCACGCCCCAAAGTGGCTCGTGGGGATGGCAGTCTTATGTGCTGCAGATGGTAGCAAGCTCAGCCCTTCGTCAGTATACCACCTTTATTATTATTATTAAAGATTCGCTGGTATTCTCCCGGTCCGGGCCTTTTCCAAGTGGTGGCCCGGCCTTGGCTCCCTGTTTAGGGAGTGTCTGAGACCGTAGTCTCCCATGGGAGGA
The DNA here is from genome assembly GCF_038502225.1 of Cherax quadricarinatus. NCBI lineage: Eukaryota > Metazoa > Arthropoda > Malacostraca > Decapoda > Parastacidae > Cherax > Cherax quadricarinatus. The sequence continues at coordinate 6,229,626 of NC_091315.1, forward strand.
GGCACAAGTACCTCCCCATCTTTAGGATCAACTGTCCCCAGGCCTAGCCACAAGCTAGGCCTCTCTGGTCTGCCATCCCCGCCCCAAGGGGGCTAATGGGAATGCCAGGCTTGTGAGCTGTAAGCTCTGGCTCAGGCACCTACCCTACCCTAGAAGGGTTGGGCATGGTGTCGATCGTATACCACCTTGTATTTGCATTGTTTTAAATAAAATGAAAAAAATCAATGTATTATATACATATCCATTGTTGTTGTTGTTTTTTCTGTGTTATTAATAATTCCATGTACTGAAATGTTTGAAATAAATTTTATAAAAAAAGAAAAGTACGTATAAGCAGAGTTTGATTTTAGTGCAGCCAGTTCTGATGTCATTATACATGTACTTCTTCAGTATTTGTGTAGTCACAGTTGATTACTGTTCACTGCCTGTATTTTGTTACATACTTATTATGTACCCATATATTTTGTACCTGAATTTTCAATAAAAAAAAAAAAAGAAGGGCTAGGCGGTCAGCACACAATAATCAACAGCATTAGACATTCACGACAAGAATTTCAATTCATAAGGATTATCGACTGGACGAAGATTGGAAAACAGTGTGTGTTGTGTTCGCAAATCTGTGTTAGTTTACGCACAGATTAGCGTCATTCCTGGTGATCCTTGGACTGTGTTCAGTGCTTCAGAGCAGTGAGCCACGAGAGGGTGGCTACGGGCCCCGACTGGGGCTCTGAGCCTCACAGCTCTGCACCCAGTGTGGGCGGCTGTGAGGTCACAGGCAGCAGCTCCGCTGCTGGCTCTATCCCCACACCTACAGTCACCATGACAGATCCAGGAGAGCGGCCTAAACGTTCCTTGGAATGCGGGGACGAGTTGGAGGACGACGTGGGGCAGGTGGGAGCCCCCACCAAGAAGGCCAAGGATGCAGTGGAGACTACTGTACCTACCAATCTGCCACTAGGTCCGTCGGCAGCCCCTACCCAAGAAGACTTGCACCCCCAGATGGCCATAGGGGTCGTGGAAGGAAGCCAGGAGGATGTAGCTCCTCAAGTGGCAAGGATGGAGCCATCCCAGGTCCCTACACCAGTTGCGTTGGCCTCCACAGTGGACGGGGACTGGCTGACTCCATGTGGAAGGAGGAGTTCCCGCTCAGCTAGGGCACAAGCAACCAGGGCCTTCAACAAATTCAAGGTTCCCAACTACGGGTTTGTAAGGTATCTGAAAGGTCTCCCCAACCTCAAGTTCCACTGCGAGTTCACTCTCAGGAACGAGGTTCTGGTCATTCCTCGGGACGACGACTCTTACGAGGAGTTGAAGGGGCTGGTTGTGACCCATCCCAGCATGGTGGAACTGCTTGCTTCGGAGAAGGTGTACAAGGGGGTGCTTTTACACGTCCCTGTGCCCCTCTCACTGGACCCCATTTTGAAAGTGCCCAATATTGTCAAGGCAGAGCGACTCACTGCAACGGTGAACAAGGTGCCCACCCGCCAGGTGCTGATCCACCACAAAGGTCCACTTCCCATGCACCTGGACCTTGGGGTCTGGGGAAGATTCAAGACCCGACCATACCTGTCAGGCCCAGTACAATGCTTCAACTGCGAGGGGTTCAATCATATTACAGCCACCTGCCAGCAAGAGAAGAAGTGTGGTGTGTGCAGCAAGGCACACGACTCGAAGGATTGCATTGCAATCCTCAAACAGCCAACTGGCAAATCCCTTCGGCCAAAGCCCAAGTTTGCCAACTGCTCAAAGAGGCACCATGCCTGGAACTGGAGCTGTCCTGTGATGGTGCAGCACTGGCAGCAGGTTCGTCATCGGAACGACCCAACAGCCCCGATGCCACCCAGCCTTGGAACTGCCCAGCAACAGTCAGCATGGGCTCCAATCACGGTTCCCTGGATACCACAGGAGGGCAATACCAGCGAGTTCCCAGCACTGGGGTCCCAGCGGTGGCATCAGGGGGCAGACACTGGTTTGCAGCAGTGCGGTCAACTGCGGGGTCAGATGGCAAGGTGGCCAAGAAGACAGAATCATTGGGAAAAACAGCCACAGGCCAGGCACACTGCCCAGCAGGTCCCAGCTGGGCACCAACATTCCTTGCCATACCGCCAGCAGGCCTCTTCCCAAGGACAGGTCCCTACTGTGAGCGGCCAGAGTCAGGCAGAGGTTCCCCGCCAGGGGACTTGGAAGCCCATGGCCACTCATTCCGGGCCCAGGGTGCACCCAGCTTATGCTGCTGCAGTGTCGACAGCCACCCAGACATACCCAGTGATCCAGCCCCGACTCGACAGGTCGTCCAGCTCAATGCCTGCAGAGGTAATGGTCGAATCCTTTCTGGATCGACTGAAGAAAACCATCAGGGTCATCTCAGTGCTCCTCTGTCGCCTGCTGCTGTCGGCAGAGGACAGGGGCGCCTGCAGGCAGCTCCTGTCATGGATGCTGGGCGTGGTCCTACTGGACAGGAAAGACTCAATGGAACTTCAAGCCATCATCCAGGAGTCCTTCCAGTCTGTGATGGAGGAGGCCCCGGAGTCGCCAACAACGGACGACGAGTCCCAGGCAGAGATGGAAGCAGTGAGCCACCTCTGCGGCCCTTGAAGATCCTCCAGTGGAACATTTGTGGGCTGCAGCGAAAAATTCACTTAGTGATTGAAGCTGCAGTTCAGGATGAGGTTGATGTCTTCCTGTTTCAGGAGGCACTCACCGATTTGTCACGTCAAATGCAGCTACGTATTCCGGGATTCTCTGCCTACCTTCAGCGCCTGGAAGGGACTGGCAGGGGCATGGCGATCTACGTCAGGACCACTATCCCTCATTCAATCTCCACTGACCCCATCGACTGTGGGGAGGGAGTAGAGCTTCAGGCTGTCACCCTACACCTGGCGGATGGGCCTCTCGTGGTTTACAATATTTACAGAAGCTCTCGGTACACCCTTGACATTTCAGAGGTGGCAGCACTCGCCCCACGGGAGGGTCTAGTTGTGGCTGGGGATGTCATTGCCCACCACCGAATACTTTCTTCTGTCTCTCCTACCAACGCAGCTGGGAGGCACCTTGCGGCTGTGCTGGAGGAGGTCCCTGAGATCGCCCTCCTCAATAATGGTGAGCCAACCCATCACTATGGTGGCCACTTGGATGTCACACTCATCTCTAGGCAGTTGCTATCGAGCGCGAGATGGGAGGTCCACCCCCGTCTCAACAGTGATCACTTTGCAGTGGTCACTACGCTGATGGTCCAGCGGTGCCCGCTCCCCACACCTACCCCCAGATGGAATCTAAAAAAGGCCGACTTGCAGTGCTTCCAGGAGGTCATTGAGCACTGGTGGACGGAGTCTCCTCTTCCAGAAGACCCAGATGAGGCGGCTCAAAGCTTGCAGGTGGCCTTCACATGTGCAGCTGAGGCAGAAATACCTAAGATTACAGGCGGAGGGTCATATAAACGTGACTGGTGGTTTTACAATGAGGACATCAGGGAACAGAACCACCGCATCAATGTTGTATGCAAGATGCACAGGCGTAATCCCACGGTTGAGTCCATGCGTCTGCTCAGGGAAGTGGTGCGGCATGCACGCCATGTCTCACACAGGGTCCGGCAGGCTAAATGGTTCGAGTGGTGTGCCTCCTTCAGCTACTCCTCCACCTTATCTGAGATTTGGACCAAGTTATGATTGGCCACTGGGCAGCATCGCAGTGTGGCTCGGTTGCACCCAGACCCCGCAATGGAGGCAGAGCGTCTGGTGGACCTATTCACCTCCAGAGCGGCCATGGCTCAACTGCCTCAGGATCTCCAGGACCTCCAAGCCACCCTCCTTCCTAGAAGGGTGATGGTGATCCAATTAGCATGCCAGGCTAAGGACGTCACAGATGAAGACTTCACCGACCAGGAGCTCCAGGCAGCCTTCACATCTCATCGAGACACTGCACCGGGGCATGATGGTATCACCTATGGCATGATCACTCAGTCTGGCCATTCTGGACATTCAGCTGTCCTGGGGGTCATCAACCAGACTTGGCGAGCTGGCAAACTCCCTGTCGTATGGAAGGAGGCTGACATCATACCGATTCCTAAGCCTGGGGATCCTGGCAGTGTGAGACCCATCTCCCTCACCAGTTGCATCTCGAAGGTGTCTGAAAGGATGGTGTTGGAGCGCCTGAGGTGGAAGCTTGGCCCTCCTCATAAACACCTCTATGGCTTTACCAGAGGAGTGGGCACTTTCGAAAGCCTTACCACTCTACTGACCAGCATTGGGTCGGACGCCCAAGCCCACATTGTTGTCTTTCTTGACCTCGAGAAAGCTTTTGAGCTAGCCAGTGCACCTGCCATCCTCTCACTCTTGGCCTGCAGGGGGGATTAAAGGCAGGCTGCTTTCATGGCTTTGTTCCTATCTCCAGGACAGGCGGGCCTGGGTACGCTTCCAGGGGCATGCCTCTTCTATCAAGACCCTGGACAACGGCACTCCACAGGGCGGGGTGCTTAGTCCCACCCTGTTCAATGTACTGATGCACCAGCTGGTGTGCCTGCCTTTCTCCAGAGGCACCATCCTCCTCAGCTATGCCGATGACCTGGCACTTGTCGTACCTAGGCAGCGCCGGCTTTTGCAGCGTGCCCAGGAGGACCTCGATCTGCTGGCTTCCACCTGCCGTCACTTGGGACTCAAGATATCTGTGGTGAAATCCAAAGCCATGATCCTTCACACCAAGGTGCCCAGTCAGAGGCTGCGGGTCCTGGGCATTGATCTGGAGTGGGTTCACAGTTATAGGTACCTTGGTATCTACACTGACAGGCACCTCACCTTCCAGAAACATGTGCACCACATTAAAGAGAGGGCTCTGCAGAGGGTCAGGGCATTGAGTGCCATGCCTAACCCTAGGGTTGGGGCCAGCCTCGAGGTCATGAGGTTGTTCTACATCCGGGCAATACGTTCCCTCGTTGACTATGGGGCACTTGCTCTGGTTCACGCCAGACCCACAAACATCAAATCCCTCTGTGTCATCCAGAACACAGCTGTACGGGTTATGCTGGGGGCTCCTAGGTGGGCCAATGCAGTGGCTCTGAACCTTGAGGTGCAGCTACAACCTCTTGAAGACAGGATCCAACTGGTAGCTGCCAGGAGGATTGCAAAGTATCTCCGACTCCCAGTGGCTGACAAACTGATGAGAGATTTACGGGTCTGCCAGGGACAGGTCATTCCACTGCATCCCGGCCGCCGATGGATGTGGTCGGTAGCAGATGCCACACAGAAGCTCTTGCCCATGACATTGCTCCAGGCGGGAGGCTGCGACAGACTGGCAGCGAACTACACGGTGCCACCCCCTTGGGCACCAGAGCTGTTTGCGGTGCTCTGGACAACCCTACCAGACAGCAAGAGGCATTGCACCCGGGACATTCTGCACCACCTTGCCTCGGCTAGCATTGTGGGTGTGGAAGGCCCATGGTGTGTGCCATATTACACTGATGGCTCCAGAGACCCAGTGGCAGGCCGCACAGCTGCTGGGATGTTCCACAGCAATCTGACAGCAGGTTGGCGCCTCCCAGACCATTGCACCGTCCTCCAGGCCGAACTCTTTGCCATCCAACAAGCTCTGCGGCATGCTCTTGCAGACCATCAGCATCCCCCCATCATCCACGTTGATTCCAAGGCAGCGATCCAAGCGCTTATGCACAGAGAGCCAAAGGACAACATACACTTAATCACATCCATCCAGGGTGACCTGCAGACTCTCATGGCCCAGGGTCGCAGGGCTACCATCAACTGGATCCCGAGCCATGTGGGTATCCCTGGCAATGATGCTGCAGATGAGGCTGCTAGGACTGCAACCCTCGAGGCACAGCCACGTGCTGCGATCTCCATCAGCCTCAGCCAGATTGCGCTGTGGGCTGCTGGTGCGGCCAGGCGCCCATTCCCTGACCCTGGGGATTCACGGAGCCTCTGTTGGTATGTCAGGGCGACCCACAGGGTGCCCCCTCCAAGTATTCGGACACAGTCCAGGGAACTGAGGGTGCATATCCACCGCCTACGCTTAGGGTATCCCACCACTGCGCGGATTGTTGAACGGGCACGAGAGGAGCTCTCTGCCCATTGTGACCGAATGGTTCCGCAGCCCTTGGTGCACTACCTGTTAGGCTGCCCGGCTACGATGCCCCTTCGCCGTAGACACTTCCCAATGACCCCAGTAGGGCAGACCCGAGAGGATGAGGCAGCACATCTTGTGTACTTAGCTGTCAGGGACTTGGAAACCTTACTTCCAGTCCTTGCACGTCATCTGCCCCCCCCCGCTGAAGTTGCTGCGAGGGCCTGCTTTGGGCCTCCATTGCACTGCACACCAGCCACTGTTAGTGCACACTAACGTTTGGTACGTCATCTGGCCATAGGGCCCGTGAGGTACCCCGCCCCTTCCTGCTGAAAACCTGCCACACAGGTGCAAGTAACGATAAATGTCACTTCCCTACCCGGGGAGCCAATGCCGGGCCACCAAAATGGAAGAGACCCGGGCCGGGATTACCGGCGAATCAAATAGAATAGAATAGAAGGGCTAGGCATGGTGTCGATCTGTTTTCTGAGTAGCTCGTCTGGGTAAACCGTAGAGCGGTGCAGAGCACAAATGCGCTCTGCTGTAGTCAGAGAGCGAATGAATTGTATTGTATTGTATTGTATTGTATTCTATTGTATGAATGTGTTCTCGTGAAAAATCCCCCTCATAATTTCTAACAAACTTACAGAGATAATGAATCATTTTGGTTGACTATTGTGTTGCTAATATCTTATTTATTATTGGAAATCATTGTAAAAGTTGTAAATTACATGATTATTTTGTAAGGATTGTCTGCATCGCTATTGGGCCGTGCAGACCCCCTTGCCTGACACTCCTCAGTAACCTGACAGCAGTGGTACGAGGAGGTGTTGTGCATTCGCTTCCTGGATGAGGTAGAGTGCGGACGTGCTTTGCACCCCTCTACTGTTTCCCAGACGAGCTAATCAGTCAACGACATGGCGCCAGGTGTGCGCAGGAGAGTGAATACTGTGGGCATTGAACTTATTAGTGGGGCTTTAACACCTACGTCAGTCGATGTGTTATTGCCCAAAATTATACGAGAGACATATGGCATCAGAGACGAGGATTTATATGGAGTGGCACTGAACGGTGTATATAGAATTTTCGTGAAAGTGCTAACTGCTCAAGTATACGAGGCTATGGTTGATCGTTACCAAGATGTCAGCATTACTGTAACACCGGCAGTGAGGGTCAAGTTGATTGATGTATCACGACATTATTCGTGGGTTAAGCTCCGCAACGTGCCTTTTGAGGCTGATGAGGTAGATATTCGACATGTTTTCGAACGTTATGGAACTGTACATCTGGCCCAACCTGGCAAATGGGTAAAAGGTGCTTACACAGGATTTCCTGAGGGTTCTTTTAATCTCAAGATGACGCTTAGGCATCCTATACCCTCGTATGTATATCTCGAAGAGTTTAGAACCCAGGTAATGGTAGCGTATGCGGGGCAGAGACGTACATGCCGACTGTGTGGCGAATTTGACCATATGGCGGCAGACTGTGGCAAGCGGAGTATGGCTCCTGGGCCGGCAAGGGGCGGAGCACCTGCGCATGAGCACCCGATGCCTAAGGAAGAACGGGGGCAAGGAGGAGGGCGTGGTCGCATGTGGAGTGAAGAGGTAGTGGCTCCTCCAGTGGAATCGGAAGAAGTGGTGATCCATGAATCACCTGGCCCATCAACAGTGGCTCCTGGGCCGGCAAGGGGCGGAGCACCTGCGCATGAGCACCCGATGCCTAAAGAAGGACGGGTGCAAGGAGGAGGGCGTGGTCGCATGTGGAGTGAAGTGGTGGTGGCTCCTCCTGGGGAATCGGAAGAAGTGGTGATCCATGAATCACCTGGCCCATCAACAGTACAGTTGTCAAGTGAGGAGGTACAGGAGGGCGCAGCAGTGAAGGCTATTGAGGAGGAGTTGGAGATGGTGATACAGGCTATGTTACAGTCTACGGAGGTGGAGAGTTACAGCGAACAAGACCCTGGGATCAGGGCAGAAGGTGTGTGTGGGGAAGGGGAGGATCAGGTGGCACCTGTGGTGGACAGTGCGAGTGCCATGGAGGGGCATGGAGGCGGATTAAGGGTGGTAGAGGTGGAAGTCCATTGTGCTGGCTCCCAGGACTCAGATATGGAAACTGAGGGAGCTACAAGGAAAAGGGCAGCAGCGTCAGATTCGGACGATGTTCCGACACCGGCGCAAAGGCCGGGGAAAAAGACATGGGGTTATGGTACCCAGAGTGACTCTGCGAGAGGGCCACAACAGAAGGGGGGGGATGGTTGGGAAGGAGGGGGGAATCTGTGGCAAAGGCACAGTCCAGGGGAACGGTCTGAAAGGGAAGAATCTTGACATGAGGCGGGGAAGGAAACCTTAAACTGGCCTCAGGTGTGTAACAATAAATATTAATGGTCTGTGTGATGGTGTTAAACGGGAGTGCTTCAGGATGTTTTTGAATAGGTATAAGGTTGACGCAGCTTTTGTGCAGGAGTACCATTTTAAGCTTGGTCGTGAATTAGTGGTGCCTGGGTATCAGGCTTATGTGTTGCCGTCTGAGCGTTTAAAAGGAGGAGTGGGTGTGTTGATCAGGGAGGCGGGCCCATTTGTATTGCATAGGAAAGAGGGGGGGGAGGGGGGAGAGTATTACGTGTGGAAGGATGGTGGATGGGAGAGAGAGTGGCGTTTGTGTGTGTATGCCCCAGCAGAAAGTGACGTGAAAGTGAAGATGGATTTTGTGCGGGAGGAGGTCGTGTATTACCTACGCACGTTACCGTCTGTCGCGATTGTGGGGGGGGATTGGAATTGTGTAATTAAGAAGACAGACGTGGAACCCAGAGGAGCGGGATATTTTTCCTCAGTCTTGGGGGGACTGCTTAGAGATCTTCAGTTACGTGATGCTTTCGGGGGAGGTCTGTGGGAGGTGGAACATACGTTTATAAGAAGGGGATATGCGGCTCGTTTGGACAGGTTATATTTATCTCGGAGGGTTTTGGTAGAGTCTTTTAAAACTATAGAGATGGTGTCTTCCGATCATAGGGCGGTATTAGTGGAGGTGGGATGGGATGCTTTGGCTCGTAGGCAGGGAAGTTATTGGAAACTGAACACGATGGTTTTGGGGGATAGGGAGGGAGTGGAAGCGTTTGCAATATTTTGGGAACAGCTCTGTGCCGACAGAAGAACTGAGGAAGACGTGGTAGGATGGTGGGATAGTGTGGCTAAGTTACGAATACGTCATTTTTATGTGAGGGAGGGCAAACGCATTAATCAATTGCGGTATGGTTTGTCAAATTACTTAGAATCTAGATTACGGAATTGTTACGAGGGGGGGCGGTGGCCGGGGTGTACCCGGTGGAGGATATACACATGTTGAAGGACAGAATATGGGATTTGCAAGAAGAACGTTTTGCAGCTGTACGGGTACAGGCGGGATTAGACGAAGTACTCTGGGGCGACAAGCAATCAGCTTGTGTGCTGCGAGGACAGAAGGTACGACAGTGAACGACTACAATACCGGGTTTGCAAGTCATATCTTCTGTGGGGGGTTTTAGAGAGGGTCAGGTATTAAGGGACACCAAGGGGATGAGTGCATATGCAGATAGATGGTTTGAGGAATACGGGAAAAGTAGTGGGGTGGATGGTGAGGTTCTTGGGAAGGTATGCGAGTATGTGCCGTGCAAACTGGGGAGGAGTGATCGGGAGGCACTGGGTGGGGTCATTGAGGAGGGGGAAATATGGAGAGCCCTTATGGACATGAGGAAGGGTAAGGCACCCGGGATCGATGGTTTAGCGAATTTTATGTACAGCACTGGGGTCTGCTTAGGGGTTTCCTAGTAAGGTTAATGAATGCCATGAAAGACGGAGGTAAGATGGGAGAATCTCAGGCAACGGCGGTGGTGGTGTTGGTCCCAAAGGGTAAACAGCAGAGTACCCTTCGGGATTATCGAGCCATTTCATTGCTTTGTGCTGATTATAAATTATTTGCGAAAATTCTTGGGAATCGGCTTAAATGTGTTGTGGGGAGGGTCGTGTTTTAGTCTCAGTTTGGTTTACCTGGTAGGTCAATGAGCGTGGGCCACGGGATTATCAAGGGGTTCCTGGAGGACATGGAAAGGGAAAGAGGAGCGTTGGTGGCGTTGGATTGGCAAGGGGCTTATGATAGGGTGGAAAGAAAGGCTTTGAGGAATATTCTCCTACGACAGGGGTTTGGCGAAGAAATAGTGGGGTGGGTGGATACGTTGTACTCAAGCGCGAAGGTAAGGGTGCAAATCAATGGGTGTGTGGGGGGGGGAGTCAACATGGAGCGGGGTCTTCGGCAGGGATGTCCTTTATCACAAATATTGTTTGCATGTGTACAGGATCCCTTTTATAGGATGGTGGAGGATCGTCTAAGGACGGGGGGGAGGGATGGTGAGCTGAAGCCGTGGCCTGGTTTGGTGGGCTATGTTGATGATACCACTATTTTGGCAAGTGAGGAGACACGGTTAGGACTTTTGGGGGAAGTTGTACACACTTTTGGGAGAGCTACTGGGATGAAGGTAAATCTGGAAAAGTCAATGATCATGGGGCTGGGAGAGTGGACAGAGAGATTAGATTGGGGATGTGATGTTGTGCAGCGGAGGACCGGGAGTCTGAAAATCTGTGGTGTCATGTATGAGGCTGACCTGAGTGCTGCAAGGGTTAGCAATTCGAATAGGATGGTGGAACAGGTGCAGCGACGGTTGGGAATGCTGCGACCTCACCATTTAACCCTTAGGTAACGTGTAATTGTCATCAATGTATTACTATATAGTAAAGTCTGGTTTGTTTTGGCTGTGATGCCGTTAACAGGAACGGCGATCACGAGTATTCTTAGAATGGTGTTCAAATTTTTGTGGGGTTCAGGGTGCAACTGGTTGCGAAGGGAGGTAGTATTATGTTCCACTTGCACTGGTATTGCAATTGAATTTGAATTTTCTTGAGAGGGTTTTCCTTTCACTATTTCCTTGAAGCACTGAGTTATTTTTGTTTTTATTGTAACGTGGTCCAGCATCAGTTTTGGTAGTAATTACCTATTATTATTGTTCTTATTTAAGGTATTGTAATTTTGGTAGTCCTGTACCATTCATGGTTGTAAATAATGTTTCCTCAAGTGACATGTGTCATAATAATCCTAAATTGAGGATAATTAATGTCATGATTTTTTTTTTTTATATTTTATTTAAAACCAATACAGTTTAACATAAAAATAAAGAAACAGTATGGAACCTAATCAAATTAACTGACAAACGGATTGTACCTACATGCTGGCAAGATATTACAACAAAAACTTACATCAAGAACATAACTAAAAACAAAAATACATGTCACAGGGTCATGAATTGACATATATACAAAACCTTGCATATATATAAATTGTACATATAAATGACATCTGACAAAGGTTCAATACACTTGAACATAAAATATACAAAGAAGTTATATCAGTTAAATCCCATCCTTCACATTAATCAAAAAACCAAAACCTAACATCATAATCTGACTAGATAATCTACATACTATCCCTAACAATACAGCTGAACATATCCCAACATACAAATAAACAGAAAAAGAATACAGCTTAGAACACAATAACAAGCTCTATACTGTTACAATACACCCATATACAAATTTCAGACAAATGGACTACGTCACTAAACTGTCTAGATATGTCTGTATACCATACAGACTAAAACTTAACATCAAGAACTTGCATGAACACCAAACCGGTATCAGGGTACAGACCATAATTATAAACTTTAAAAAGAATCAATCATGCATATATAAAGTATTACATAACGTCTGACCCATGACAAAGGCTCAATACAATAGAAAGAGATATATATTTATATATATACACATACACACCCACACACCCACACCCACATCCACACACACACCCACACGTACACACAAAAATTTTCACAAAATCACATTATTCAGATGCACTGTATACACAATGCAACACAGTATATAAGTATATCTCATCGTGCAAAAACCCAGCACGTAACATAAAAACAAACTAAAACACACTTCATGTCGCAAATAACTTATTTCTCAAGAATCATGTTATACAAGACTGATACACATCATAATTATACATAAAAAATCTACTATATTAAACCTACATTCTGAAAAGTGTTATATCTACCATAACGAGACCTTGAGCTCTACATCCACACTTGGATGCCATAAAGTCCCAATGAAAACCAGGAAACCATTCCAAACCCACATTCACAACACTCTCACGACCCCCATCCCCAGGGAGGCGAGCCCGCTGTTGCCCCCTGACTCCCTCCAACCTATGAAAACCCCTTCACTCACACATTTCCAATCACAGATTTAAGAGAATCCCTAACGTTAGCATTCTATACCCCTCTGAGAAAGCCTGATCCCACCTCCTCCCATACAAATCTCTGTTACGACACCTCGTACTATAGAACGTTACCGCAAGAACCTTTCTTATCTCCT
>NC_091315.1:6242252-6319752 GCF_038502225.1 Cherax quadricarinatus
TTCAAAAAATGCTGGAAAATGCCTTGAAATGTCGAAATATGGCTAAAAAGATAATTTTTCATCATTTTTCAACATTCGTCAATATTATACATATTTTTAAAAAAATCTCACAAAAAGTCGATCAAATGAACAATATTTTTGAATATTTCATACATATTTTTTAAAATATTTGAAACATTAAAAAAGCCAAAATAATATGCTAAAACTGTGTTTTAATGCACATTTCGACGATTTAGACCGTTTTCAATACTTTTTGGACAAATCTGAGGTTTTAGTTATAATACATAGATTTTTCACACTTTTTAATTAGAATTACTGATGAAATTGAATTTTATGCTAAAAGTAAGCTAAAGTACACAATTTTTGTGAAGTACTTTGTCAACATATATTTTAAATAATAATTCTCAATTTTTTTCAAAAAATGTTTGAAAAGACTTGAAACTACGAAATTTGGCAAAAAATATAATTGTCGATCATTCTTCAACATTTTTCAATTTCATTCATATTTTTAAAAAAAATCTCTCAAAAAGTTGATCAAATCGGTAATAGTTTTGAATATTTCACATATTTCTCTTAAAAATATTTGAAGATCTATGAAACTCAAAAAATGTGCTTATATGGACGATTTTCAGCGTTTTGAACGTTTTACTCCGAAACCTCATTTTTTTAGCTAAAATACATAGATTTTTCACACCTTTTAATCAGAATTACTGCTGCAATTAAATTTTATGCTAAACGTTTATGTATAATTCGTCAATATGTATAATAATGATGAATGTTGGAAAATGATGGAAAATTATGCTTTTTGCCATATTTCGACCCTTCAAGGCTTTTTCAAGCATTTTTTGAAAAAAAAAAAATGAGAATGACAAAAATTACATAATTATCGAAAATAATGAGGTTTGAGAGAAAAGCATTCAAAGCTCTCTAAATCGTCGAAAAATGCAAAAGAACATAATTTCAGCACATTATTTTAAATTTTTCAGTGTTTCAAATATTAAAAAAAATATGAAATATTTAAAATTATTATTGATTTTATCGAGTTTTAGTGGCAATTTTTTTCAAAATATGAAGTTGACAAAGTACTTCACAAAAAAATTATAATTTAGCTTACTTTTAGCATAAAATTCAATTGCAGCAGTAATTCTGATAAAAAAAAGTGTGAAAAATTTATATATTTAAATTAAAAAAAATAAGGTTTGTCAGAAAAACGTTCAAAACGCTCTAAACCGTCGAAATAGCCATTAAAATACAATTTTAACACATTACTTTGAGTTTCATAGTGCTTCAAATATTTAAAAAAAAAATATTTGATACATTTTACTTTTAGTGAGATTTTTTAAAAATATGTGTATTGTTGAAAATTGGTCGAAAATGATATTTTTTGCCAAATTTCGACGATTCAAGGCATTTTCAAGCATTTTTTGGAAAAAATTGAGTATTTTTATTTAAAATATGTGTTGAAATGTTTTTCACAAAAATTGCGTACTTTAGCATACACTGAGCATAAAAACCAAAACTCGATAAAATCAATAATAATTTTGAGTTTTGAACATAAAAACCAAAACTCGATAAAATCAATAATAATTTTGAGTTTTGAACATTTATAAATATTCCACATATTTTCAAAAAATCGCACGAAAAGTCGATCAAGTCAGTAACTTTAAATATTTCATATTTTTTTTTTAAATTTGAAGCAATATGAAACTCAAAATAATGTGATAAAATTGCGTTTTATTGAATATTTAGAGCGTTTTGAAAGCTTTTCAGATAAAGCTCATAATTTAACTTAAATTCATTGATTAATCACACTTTTTAATCATAATTACTGCTGCAATTGAATTTAATGCTAAAAGTAAGCTAAATTGTAAAATTATTGTGAAGTACTTTGTCAACGCTAAATAAATTCACAATTTCTTCAAAACATGCTTGAAAAAGCCTTGAATCGTCGAAATATGGCAAAAAATATTATTTTCGTTCATTTTTGTGTATTTATCAATATTTTTCATATTTTAATAGAATCCAACCAAAACTCGATAAAATCAATAATAATTTTGAATATTTCATATATTTTTATTTAAATATTTGAGACAAAAAATTCAAAATAATATGTTGAATTGTTATATTGCATATTTCGACAATTTACAGCGTTTTAAATGTTCTAATGACAAAGCTGATTTTTTAGTTAAAATACATAGATTTTCACAATTTTTTATCAGAATTACTGATGAAACTGAATTTTATGCTAAAAATAAGCTAAATTGTACAATTTGTTGAAATAATTTGTCAACACGTATTTTAAGTGAATATTCTCAATTTTATCATAAAATGCTTGAAGAAGCCTTGAATCGTGGAAATATTGCAAAAAAATATCTTTTTTTTCGATCAGTTTTGAGCATTTTCCAATATTTTACATATTAAAAATAAAAAAGACACTAAACTCGATAAAATCAATTATCATTTTGAATATTTCATATTTTTTTAATATTTGAAAAACTGAAAAACTCAAAAATAATGTGCTAAAATTGTTTTATTGCATATTTTGACGATTTAGAACATTTTTAACGTTTCTCTGAGAAACCTCATTTTTAAGCTAAAATACATAAATTTTTCACATTTTCTATTCAGAATTAGTGCTGCAATTGAATTTTATTCAAAAAGTAAGCTAAATTATACAATTTTTGTGAAATACTTTGTCAACACATTAAATTTACGATTATCTAGAAACACTAATTTAATTCACAATTCTTTTCAAAACATACTTGAAAAAGGCTTGAATCGTCGAAATATGGCAAAAAATATTATTTTCGATCAGTTTTAAACTTTTATCAATATAATACATATTTAAAAAAAATGCCACTAAAACACCATAAAATCAATAATAATTTTTAATATTTCATATGTGTTTTGGAAAATGTTTGGAACCTTGAAAAACTCAAAATAATGTGTTAAAAATCTGTTTCATTGCGTATATCGACGATTTAGAGCATTTTGAACGTTTTTTCCAAGAAACCTCATGATGCAATTGAATTTTATTCTAAAAGTAAGCTAAACTATACAATTTTGGTGAAATACTTTGTCAACACATTAAATTTACAATTTTCTCGAAACACTAATTTAATTCACAATTTTTTCAAAACATGCTTGAGAAAGGCTTGAATCGTCGAAATATTGCAAAAAATATATTTTCCATCATTTTTGTGTATTTATCAATATTTTACATATTTTAATGAAATCCCACGAGAACTCGATAAAACCAGTATTAAATTTGAATAGTTCATATATTTTTTGGAAAATATTTGAGATACTAAAAAACTCAAAATAATATTCTAAAATTGTGTTTTATTGTATATTTCGACGATTTAGACCGTTTTCAATGCTCTAATGACAAAGCTGATTTTCGAGCTAAAGTACATAGATTTCCACACTTTTTAATCACAATTACTGCTAAAACTGCATTTTACGCTAAAAATAAGCTAAATTTTACAATTTTTTTGAAATACTTTATCAACACGTATTTTAAATAAAAATTCTCAATTTTATAAAAAAAAAAATGCTTGAAATAGCCTTTAATCGCCGACATTTCGCAAAAAAACATTATTTTCGATCAGTTTTGAACATTTATCAGTATTTTCCATATTTTACAAAAAATACCACTAAAAGTCGATCAAATCAATAATAATTTTGAATATTACAAATTTTTTAAAGATATTTGAATCACTATGAAACTCAAAATAATGTGCTAAAATTGCGTTTTATTGCATTTTTCGCCGATTTAGAGCGTTTTTATGTTTTTTCTGACAAACCTATTTTTTCGCTAAAATACATAGAATTTTCGTACTTTTTAATTAGAATTACTTCTATAGTTGAATTTTACGTTAAGAGCCAGCTAAATAACGCAATTTTTGTGAAATATTGCAAAAAACATAATTTTCCCATCATTTTCCAACATTCATCAAAATTATACATATTTTAAAAAAATCACACAAAACGTCGACCAAATCAATAATAATTTTGAATATGTCATATATTTTCTTTTAAATATTTGAAGCACTATGAAACTCAAAAGAATTATTGCTGCAGTTGACTTTTATGCTAAAAGAAAGCTAAATTATAAAATTTTTGTGGAGTATTTTGTGAACAAATACTAAATAACAATTTTTTCAAAAAATGCTTGAAAAAACGTTGAATCGTCGAAATATTTCAAAAATGTTATTTTCGATCTCTTTTTAATTTTTATCAATATTTTACATAATTTTTATAAAATCCCCCCAAATCTCGATTAAAAAAAATAAAAATTACATGCTGAAATTGTTTTATTGCACATTTCAACAATTTAGAGCGTTTTCAACGCTCTCATGACAAAGCTGATTTTTTAGCTAAAATTCATAGATTTTTCACATTTTGTAATCAGAATTACTGCTGCAATACTATAATTTAGTAATTTTTGTGAAGTACATTTTCAACACATATTACATTCACAGTTTTTTGAAAACATGCTTGAAAAAGCCTTGAATCGTTGAAACATGGCAAAAAATATTTTTTCCTATCAATTTTGAACATTTCTTAATATTTTACATATTTTTAAAAAATGTCACTGAAACTCTACAAAATCAATAATAATTTTGAATATTTCATTTTTTTAAATATTTGAAACACTGAAAATTTCAAAATATTGTGCTAAAATTGAGTTTCACTGCGTATTTCGTATTTTTAGCTAAAATACGTCGAGTTTTCACACCTTTTAATCAAAATTACTTCTACAATTTAATTTTAATCTAAAAGTAAGCTAAATTATACAATTTTTATGAAGTACTTTGTCAACACATAAAATTTACAATTTTTTCAAATCATGCTTGAAAAATCCTTGTATCGTCGAAATATGGCAAAAAAATATTGTCTTTGATTATTCTTGAATATTTATAAATATTTTACGTATTTTAATAAAACTCTCAATTTTATCAAAAAATACTTGTAAAAGCCTTGAATCGTCGAAATATGGGAAAAAATATAATTTTCAATCGGTTTCGAACATATTTTTAAAAAATTCCACTAAAACTCAAAAAAATCAATAATATATTTGTATATTTCACATATTTTTTTTTAAATATTTGAATAATTGAAAAACTCAAAATAATGTGCTATAATTGTGATTTATTGCATTTTTCGACGATTTAGAACGTTTTGAACGTTTTTTTTTGACAAACCTCATAGATTTTCACACTTTTTAATCATAATTACTGCTGAAACTAAATTTTATGCTTAAAATAAGCTAAATTGTACAATTTTTGTGAAACACTTTGTCAACACGTCCCATGTTTAGTCTACTTACCTGCTATGTAAGCCAACACAGGACCTAACCCCTCATCATAGCAGTGGTAACGAACCTGTTTTCCTATCATCTGAAGTAATTACACACGGCTATACTTGGTGAAGAACGAGCCAGCGGTGGTCACCAAAACCTGCTACCCCCCCCCCCCACATCAGCAACGGCTACGATTTCAACAACACTCAGTGTCACCAACACCTGACACCCCATTACCACGATGTACCTATATTAGCGTTGAGTTCAAATGTAATTTTTTTCATTTCATTTTTCATTTTTCTTTCAATTAGGATACCCATTCATGTTTTGTTTTACATTTTCCGTTTCTAAATAATAAAGTGTTTATCATTGTCTGTTATTATTTCTTTTTCTATTCATTAATTTTCCTGAGGAGGAGCCAGCCTTGGTAATACTGACTGAAGTTGTTACAGGGCTGAGTAAGCCTTCACAAGTGGCGACCTTGCCAGGATCAACTCTACTGAATCAAGATTCAATTCCATCTCGAATCTACCATTGGAACTTCAACGCCGCATACCACAGACGGTTACCACCAGCCATGAGTAATCATTCTCTATGGTAGGACTACGGTACAGGTATTTAAAAGATTTGGTGATTGTTATAGTCTCAATTTATTGTAAGTCAGTCAGGCAGGATATAATATTTAATTCTGCCACCTTTCTTGTGAGCTTGAAACACTTTGGAGGATTAGACTCTAGGGACCCGAGATTTTCCAGTGACAATTTGTTTCATTGAGCTCTTTATTATATCAAGGGAACTGTCGTAGGACACTTTTGATTTGTGGGTGAGAAGATTGGATGGTCAAGTGACCCCATTCTACTTACTGTTTGCTTGGAGCCGGCATAGAACCCTTCGTTTTCATTAATACATTGTTTAATTGAAGCAGGGATCGAGCACTCTGGTTTATTTACAGTTTGAGTGGAGCAGGAATTGAACCCTCCGTTTTCTTTGATATATCCGTTTCATTTTCCCCTGGTAGTTTAAGTTATTCTTGCAAGTATGGAGGAATACCAGTTTTGGATGAACGCTGGAAGTAAGTTAGGAATAACAGGGAAAAATTTAGAATCTTTCATTAGTGCTAAGATCCAGGAAAGACTTGAGAGAGAGAGAGAATCGAAAGAGAAGAGAATAAGGAGAGAGAAAGAATAGAGAGACAGAATCACGAAGGACAGTTAGAAAGAGAAAGAGAGGATAAAAAGGAGAGAGATCGAATTGAAAGAGAAAACCAAGATAGACAGAAAGAGAGAGAGAAGACAAAAAGGAGCGTGATAGACTTGATCGTGAGGAGAGAGCTTGAGTACATGAGGAACAAGCTAAAGTATGTGAGGAACAAGTTAAATTTAGAGAACTTGATGACAGAGCAAAGGATAGAGAAGTTGAGGAAAAAGCTAGAGAACGTGAGGAAAAAGCTAGAGAACTTGAATTAATAGAGAGAGAAAAGGATCGTGAG
Source organism: Cherax quadricarinatus (assembly GCF_038502225.1). Taxonomy (NCBI): domain Eukaryota; kingdom Metazoa; phylum Arthropoda; class Malacostraca; order Decapoda; family Parastacidae; genus Cherax; species Cherax quadricarinatus. The sequence goes on from NC_091315.1 coordinate 6,249,047, forward strand.
CTCGAAAAAGCTCGCCTTGAATTAGAGAATAAAAAGTTAACTCTTACACAACAACAATTAGAGGAAGGAGTAATTGAACATCATACAGCTAGTGCACATATTCCAACTCCTAATTTACCTCCCTTCACAGAGGGTGAAGACATTACTATACATCATCAGGTTTGAAAATACCGCTACCCTCTGTGAATGGCCTGCTGACACCTGGGCTACCAGGTTAGGAATGTTATTTTCTGGTACAGCCTTGAATATCTATGCAACTTTGTTGCAGGATATCATATGTAATTATAACCTACTGAAGAAGGCAATCCTTAAAGCATATCAAAAAACCACTAATTCTTACAGGAAAGATTACAGGTATGCCACCTTACAGCTTGGCCAGAACTTTCAGCAGTTACAGGTAACACTCTTTCGTTTGTTCGACTTTTGGATAGAGAGTTCAGGAATTGATCACAGTTATGAATCTCTTAGAGACTTCATGGTTGCTGACCAGTTCCTGACAGCTCTTCCCCACCAGATAAGAACATTCATTAGAGAACGTAATCTGACTAAAGCTGAGGAAGTTGCTGAGGCTGCTGACTTGTATGCTGAGGCTCACAATTCCTATAAAGACCTAAAGGGATCGAACCCTAAGGGCAAGGGTTCATCAGACCTTAAGAAATCATAGCCTCTAGTGGAAAGTAAAGTGACTTCTTTTATTCCTGTTTGTCATTTGTGTGGTGTTAAGGGACATAAACGTCCAGATTGTCCTTCTAAGAAGGTCCAAAAAGTTGGAAGATGTTTTAAAGACTGTAATGACCAAGCACCCTTCTGTTCAGGAACAGTTAATGGACTTAATGTATCTACCATTTTACGAGACACTGGATGCACATGTATAGTCATTTCTGATAAGCTGTTCCGTAATCTTAAAGAAACTCATTCCTCTGCAATACTTTCAGACTACTTGGGCAGTACAGACACTTTTCCTACCATCCGTTGTTACATTAGGTTTAAATGGTTCACAGGTTGGTCTGAAGCCGAACTAGTTCCCATCACTTCTTGCTCCGTACCAATAGGTAATGTAAAAGGTACCATTCTTCCTTCTGAGGTTGACCTTTCATCACCATAGATGAACGTAAGTGTTTCAGATCCTCTTCCTGTAGAGTCAGAGAAGCCCCTCGAAAGTTCAGATGAGACAATGTCTCGTGAGATTCATGTGGGATTAAAAACCAGTGATGCTACTCTCGAAAGCGAGGTAGTAGGATCACAGGTTCACTTGTTAGATGAAACTGAAGATATCACCTCCGATACCATAAATGTCTTGACTAAGGCTCAGACCAAAGCCCAGGCTTCTCCTACTGTCCATCCTTTGATTTTCCCTGACTTTAAACCTTTAGATATATCGAAGGACTCCTTTGTCAATTTACAACGTAATTGCCCTTCTCTTCAGAATTGCCATAATGCCGCTAAACAAAATCAAGTTATCCAAAGGAAAAACTTTTCATATAAATTTGAATATATAAAAGGTATCTTGTACAAGTCAGTATTCAAATTAAATTCAGATGAGATAGACTATTCCATCTTAGTTGTTCCAAGTCAATGCAGAGAGACTGTTCTTAAAATGGCTCATGACCTGCCAGTGGCCGGACATTTCTCGCATTGTAAAACCTTAAATAAAATTAGGGAAACCTATTTTTGGCCAAAAATGTCCTCTGATGTCACTACCTATTGTAGATCGTGTAAAGTTTGCCAACTGTCATCCTCCCGAGGTACCAGGCGAGTACCTATGGTCAAAATGCCAGTCTTTACGTTTCCCTTTGAAAGAGTAGCTATTGACATCGTTGGTCCTTTATCACCACTTTCATCTGGGGGACATAGATATATATTAACATTAGTTGATTATGCTTCGAGTTTCCCTGAAGCCGTACCCTTAAAGACCATAACTACTACAGAGGTGGCTGAAGCCCTTTCGTCCATCTTCTCCAGAGTGGGCATCCCTAGAGAAATTTTGTCTGACCGTGGGACACAATTCACATCTGACTTAATGCAACATCTCTACCAACTTCTGGGAGTGAAGCGTCTCTTCACCTCACCCTATCATCCAAGCTGCAATGGGAGGATTGAGCACCAGCATTCGATTCTTAAGTCCATTTTAAGGAAACTGTGCTCCCTTAAACCTAAGGAGTGGCATCGTTACCTACCCTGTGCTTTGTTTGCCATGAGGGAAGTTCCCAGTGACTCTTTGGGGTTTTCACCTTTTGAACTTCTCTATGGTAGACAGGCCAGAGGTCCATTGTCCCTCCTTCATGACTTATGGACTAATGAGGAGGTAAATGCTGAGGTTCAGTCTTCTTATCAGTTTCTCCTTGACCTTAGATCCAAACTTGAGGAGACCTCTGACATAGTTTCGAAAAACCTAAGCTTGTCAATGGACCAGTACAAAACCTATTTTGATTCCAAAAGTCAGAGGAGAAGTTTTAAAGTAGGGGATGAAGTTCTGGTACTTTTGCCTATCAAGTCAAATAAATTATTAGTAGCATTGAAAGGTCTATATAAAGTATTAAAAATTTGTGGGAAAGTTGACTACCTCATAGAAGTCAAGGGGAAACCTAAGCTTTATCATATCAACAACCTTAAGAAATATTACCGAAGAAATTCTGTTAACTGCCTTAATAACTTTGACTTAGTTTTTCCACACGAACTTGATAAGACAACTGAAGAATGTAAGGTGTGCGTAATTGACACCTCTAACTTAGACTATGATGAAGAATTACATGACTTGGTGACTCTTGACCACTCGGGCGCAACCAACATTAATATTAATGAATCTTTGGATGACCATAAGAGACATGAACTACTTCAATGTGTGAGTAACTTTTCAGATGTCTTAACTGATATTCCAGGTGTTACCTCCACGGTAGTCCATAAGATTGCCTTATTGACGGATAATCCGATCAAACGGAAATTATACCCAGTTCCAGTTCACCTTAGGGATGCATTTGACCGAGAGGTAGACAAATTATTAAAACTGAAGAACATTGAAGCTTCAGTATCTGCATATTACTCACCAGTAGTCATGGAGGATAATTCATATAGACTTGCTGTTTACTTCAGAGGCCTTAATGCTATAACTCGGTGGGATGCTGAGCCTATGCCCTTAATAGGTAGCGATCTACACAAGTTTTATGACGCTTCCCTCTTTTCAGAGATTGATATTGCGCAGGCATATCATCAAGTAATGTTAGATAGTTCTTCTAAACAGTACACCGCTTTTCCTACCCACAAAGGACTGATGCAGTATAGAACTATGCCCTTCGGTTTGGTAACTGCCTGTGCTACCTACGTGAGACTGATGAGAAAGGTCTTGGGTAATATGCCAAATGCTTCAGTTTATTTTGATAACATTTATGTAATGACATCCACGTGGGGCGAACATATCCAAATATTAACATCAGTTTTGCATAGGTTATGCTCACATGGCCTCACTGGCAAGTCGAAGAAATGCTTCCTTGGGTATAACAAGATTAGATATCTTGAACTGATGCTTTCTAATAACTCTTTGCAGCCTCTCCCCAGTAAGATCAAAGCTTTATTAGAATTTAAATTTCCCAAAACCAAGAAGCTCATGCGTAGCTTTCTTGATTCTGTAAATTTTTATGCACGATTTATCCCGAACATTACTGATCTTACAGGCATCTTATCCGACTTCCTTAAAAAGTCTGTGAAGGAACCTCTTGAACTTTCCGACGTAGCTCGGGAAAAGATGAGATTAAAAGTATCTTTTCGAAAGACCCTATACTTAAGATTCCAGATATTAATAAAACATTTTGTTTAAGAACTGATGCCTCCAATACTGGTGTAGGTGTGTTGCTACTACAATACCATGATGGTACTCCCTTTCCTGTATGCTTCCTAAGCCGGAAACTCCTCGCAGAAACGAGATACTCCACCATAGAAAAGGAATGTTTGGCCCTTGTGTGGGGTATCTCCAAACTTAAATTTTATTTGCTGGGAAAAGAATTCATTTTAGAAACGGACCACAAACCTTTGATATACCTAGAAACTTTTAAGGGAACCAACAGTCGCCTCTTGAGGTGGACATTGTGTTACGCAGAAATGTGGGATGGCTGGGGGCTTGAGCTTTGTCTAAGGGCAAAGGTAAAAGTTACACACATCTCAAGCATAAACAGGCCACCCAGGGCTATCCCAGTCAAAACAGAAAGCGCTAAACCAGAATGTATTACTTCCATGGGTTGGTTAACAGAGGGTTAGGTAAAAATCCCAGTTAGGAAAATATATCTATTTATTCAACATAACACTATATACACACTCTAGAAACACCTTAATCCTAAACGCCCAAAAGAGGGTACACAAGAAACAGCTGGCTAGAGGTCCAGCCACCATAACACTAGGCCTAGTCACCGCCAGGCCGTCTCTACTCCACTACAAACCCCATTTCTTATTACCTCACTCCTCCCACAGCATCCTGGTCATGTCAGAGCCTGGGTGAACATACAGGTAAGCCATAGAAGAGCCTATGGCTTGGGTTAGCTAAACAAAAGGAGTACACGACTACAAACTTAGCTCAAATACACAGGATCTCCGACGCCAGCCTCCACACCATGCTGACCCCACGTGACTCCCCCAGCCACGCTCACTCCGCATACCCAAACACCCTTGGAAAATAAATCCCTAGCAGGATTTCTTTATAATTACAGTTAGAGTACTTTACAGTGCCCCCAAATGCACATTATGAATTATAAAATTATTCTTTACAATTATAACATTCATCTATTATTATGGCACACTTCTCCACTGTATATACATTACAATGTCATGCAGAACCCTGCATAACATCCCCACCCCCAGACCATAGGTCTCACTCTGCTAGCAGGGTCCCTACGGACACTGCTAGGCAAAAGGAAAAAAAGGAAAATAAACCCCACATTAAGGTCTGAGGCAACGGGCAAAATGATAACTGGGGAATGACCACCATACAATCATGGTCTTTTGGTACTACAAATATGCAATATTAACAAACTGAGGTACTAGACTGCTGACATGTGTAACTCGCAGAACATAAAAGTGATCAAGTTCTATGCCAAACGAGCCCACAGTCACACTCTTAGACAATTGTGTTAGGAAAAGGCACCATCACAACACAGCGCTGGCCAGACACTGGCATTGATGCATTTTACCTAAATTACATCAAGCAAACTTATAAACGAGCAAGTTAACTTTGTACAAAAGTGCCCCTGAGGAATACCATTTTATGAAGTAACACCAAAGTTCAGTATGTTGCAAGGCAGACCAAACTGTATGTGCCACCAAAAAAAAAAACTTTTAAACAGTAAGTACATTTTCCATGAGTTCAAAGAAAAGAAAAACAGATTTTACATGTTAAATTCTACTTAGAAAGCAACATCACATTATCACTCCCATCTCACAGCAATTTTTGTGTAAACAAAACTGGTTCCCCATGACACACCTCTGCGAGAATCAGGAGAGCACAGGAGAGGGGAAAAATATCAGGCCCCTAAAAACAACGGGTGGATAGGCACATAAATCTTGTTGGTGGGACTGCGGCCGTAAAACCCTGGAGTCATCACTGAAGACCCCCGAAAGGTGGACCTCCCAGGCCGCCACCTACATGTCATTCCAAGGACCCTGGAGTCACCCCAGTGGTGATCCAAAAAGGAAAAATTGAAAAAGAGTCCTGGAGAACCAAAACACCTCGGATCAAAAGACATGACCCAAACAGTGGAGGGCATCACCGCCAGCCCCACATTCACTAAAACGTTAGGTCCAACAGTCCCTATACCAACATAAAACAGAGGCGAGGCATTCCAGCCAACACCTAAAAAACGTAGCATACCTTACCTAGGCATGGTCTTTGATGTGACTACCCCCCTAAATACACACACACTAGGGAATCCTGATACCTCCAGCTCCAGCTCAACCTGCCCTTCTCCTTTGGTTGGCCCAGAGTTCCATCTACTCGTCTACCGCAAATCACTGCAAAATAAGAATAGATAAGTGATCTATACACTACATTGTGCACTTTAAACACGAGACAAGGCATCAGCAACCACATTCTCCGCTCCCTTCACATAATGAATCACCAGATTAAGAGGTTGGAGAAACAAGGCCCACCTCGTAAGTCTCTGATTGTGGTTCCTCATTAAGTGAAGGAAACGTAAGGGATTATGGTCACTATACACAGTTATAGGGTGAACTGAGGAGGAGACATAAACCTCAAAATGTTGCACTGCTAACACTAAAGCAAGAGCCTCCTTTTCTATGGTGGCATAGTGCTGCTGGTGTTTCTTAAGTTTTGCCGAAAAGTAGCTGACTGGCAACAATTGTCCCTCCACTTCTTGCAGTAGTACAGCCCCAACACCAGTATCACTGGCATCTACTTGTAGAGAAAATGGCAATGTGAAATTAGGACTAGCCAGCACCGGAGCACTTGTAAGCAAAGCTTTTACATGTTCAAATGCCCTCTGACACTTCATATCCCACACAAATGTACACTTGGGGCTAGTCAGGTCAGTGAGTGGAGAGATCACCTTTGACAAATTTGGACAGAACTTTCTATAAAATGTTACCATGCCCACAAAACGCATAACCTCCTTCCGGGTCTTTGGTACAGGATAATTGTCTATAGCCTCCACCTTGGCATTCACTGGGGCCACCTTCCCCTGGCCAATAACATGTCCTAGAAAAGTTACCTGGGCTTGCCCGAAAACACTCTTTGCCAAATTAACTGTGAGCTGAGCACCAGCGAGCCTAGAGAAAAGCTCTCGAAGCTGCCTTACATGCTCTGACCAACAGTCGCTAAAAATAACCAGGTCATCAATATAACACCTCACGCCCTTTAGGCCACGTATAACCTCCTGCATTCTGCGTTGAAAACAGGAGGGTGCATTACGAAGCCCAAAGGGGAGAACTTTGTACTGAAAAAGCCCATCCGGCGTTACAAAAGCAGAGATGTCACTGGCACGTGGGGTTAAAGGTATCTGGTAATAACCCTTCAACAGGTCTAACTTACTTACATATTTAGCTCCCCCCACTGCATCAATGACATCATCCATTCTAGGAAGAGGAAAACAGTCAGCCTTACTGATTAAATTAACCTTACGGTAGTCAGTGCACATCCTCATGGTGCCATCTGGTTTGGGAACCATCAGACAGGGGGATGCCCACTCACTCTCGCTTGGTATTATTAAATCATTGTCAAGTAAAAATTTCACCTCCTTCTCCATACTTTTTCTCTTTTGTGGGTTCATTCTGTAAGGGACCTGCCGAATTGGTTCAGCTTCCCTTACATCTATATCATGGGGCTTTAGCTTGCTTACACGAGGGATATCCCCAAACAAATCCTCAAAATTCCAGAGAAGCTGAACCATCTCAGCAACCCTTTCCTTACTAAGACCTAACATACATTGTGAAGGATCTTTTAACAATGCCCTGTTACTAAGGTGTACATCTGTGGCCCCCTGTGCATCAGTGTCCACCCTTGGGTCACCTACTATATTTACACATGCCACACCTCTTTGGTGGTACCTTTTCAGCCTGTTTATATGTACCACCCGTTCAGACTTCCGTCGCCCAGGTGTGTGAATTCTGTAATTTTGATCCGTGACCTTTTCCACGACCTTGTACGGCCCACTGAACTTTGCTTTTAAGGCATTACCAGGCACCGGCTCCAATGCTAGTACCTCCTCTCCTACTTCAAAGGTACGAGGCACGGCCTTGCGGTCAAATTGTTTCTTCATCTTGGTTTGGCTGATGTGCAGGTTCGCAGCCGCCAGATGCTTCATGTGAGCCAAACGGTCTCTGAAAGCGAGAAAATCCTCCGAGGGGGCAGCATCACAATCTTCACCAAGCCAGTAATCCTTCAAAATCATCAGTGGTCCCCTTACCTGGTGACCATAGATCAGTTCGAAAGGACTATAGCGTAATGAATCCTGAGTGCTGTCCCTCACGGCAAATAAAAGGAGGGGGATACCCTCATCCCAGTCCTTCTGGTACTGGGCACAATAAGCCTGCAGCATAGTTTTGAGAGACTGGTGAAACCGCTCCACAACTCCTTGACTCTCTGGGTGATAGGCAGTGGAGGTCGTCATTTTAATATTAAACTCCCCCAAAACTGTGCGAAAATGTTTAGATGTAAAATTTGACCCCTGATCTGTTTGAATTTCCTTAGGGATCCCGACCTGCATAAAAAATTTCACCAGTGCTCTCAAGACTACACGTGTGGTAATCTTACGTAGTGGAATGGCCTCCGGAAATCTGGTAGAGGAACAAATAATAGTAAGTAAGTACTGGTTTCCCATCTTGGTCCTGGGTAGCGGCCCCACACAATCCACCACCAGCCTGCTAAAAGGTTCTCCGGCGACTGTTATAGGGTTAAGAGGGGCAGGTTTAATTCCTTGATTAGGTTTTCCTATTCTTTGGCAAACTGGGCATGATTCTACATACTTACCCACTGATTCCCATACCTGGGGCCAGTAAAAATGTTTAGAAATCTTGCCCATAGTCTTTTTAACACCTGAATGTCCTCCCATGGGAACATCGTGGGCCAAACGCAAAACCTGATATCTAAATGGTTCCGGCACCACCACTTGGTAGAGTGCCTGCCGTGCTCCATCATTAGATGTCGCATCCGATAAGGTCTTTCGCATTAAAATACCGTCTGCAAAAAAAAAAAAACAGTTAGTTAGTTGAGAGGCCTCTTCCTCGGTAACAGCAGATGACCGAATAGCTTGTAGGGTGTCGTCACACCCCTGGGCCTCGATCAGCCGCTCACGAGTAGGAGTCGCCCCCCTATACCAGCTCCAAGACCCCCACTCAAACAGGGTCTTGCCTGGGATGGTTCATCACAACCCCGAGCCAACTGCAGGCTAGGCTCGAGGAATAGATTTCCCAAACCCAAATCATCCCCAGGATCTAACGAGTCACAGCGAGAGACTGCCCTCTTCTCTTTTGACATTTTCCTGGTTACTGCACACAACGGAAATAACTCGGGCAATGTAGACCTAGCTTTTTCCTCCCAACTCTGTGAGGCTGGGTCCCTCCAAACCAGAGGTTCCTCACTTTCATGACAACCCATGACATTATTGCCTAAGAGTAGGTCTACCCCTGCACAAGGTATATCCTCTGTGATACCTACAGCTAAGTAACCACACTGGTATGCAGACTCCACCCATAACCTGTGCACTGGAGTCTTGACAGGGCATCCTGTAATTCCTTTGAGCAAAACGTCCAACCCAGTGTATGTGTCATCCGACACTGGCAGTATGCCCCTACGAAGCAAAGTGTATGTGCTACCAGTGTCCCTCAAAGATAGAACACCTGTTACCCTACCTTCATTTTGGTGTAAGGCCACGGTGGACTTGCTTGTAAAGACCTTCATCCGAGGGTCCAAACCTGCTGAGGTACCTGACATACCCGGAGGTGGTGCTTCAATATTAGCTACCATGTGGGTACCTGGTGTATCTACCTTAGAAACTCCAGCAAGCGCCTGATCTCTACGCATCTTCTTGCAATACGGCTGCAGATGGCCCTGTTTATGGCAATAAGTACAGTAATATGGTTTAAAGGCCCCCTGCCCGTTTGACATAGGCTGGGGCCCATGATCTTGGGAAACTGGGCTCGTCCCACCTGTTCCTTGTAGTCCTGGACCTGTGACAACTGACTTAAAACCTCCTCGAGTGGATACTGGAAAATTAGGGTTATTACAACTCTTGTGGTTATTAGGCTGATAAATGGGTGGCTTAAACTTCTGAAATTTCTTATTCCTATTTGTGGGTGGAGAAAACTTACCATTATTAGTATGTGGGGTGTGGTGACTGCTACCAAATTTTTGGTTAGCTAAAAATCTGTCACCCAGCTCTAAAGCATTATTAAAATCATCAAGATCCTTCTCCTCAAGATATGCCTTAAGGTCAGGAGGAACATTTCTCAAAAGATCCTCTAACAAAATTAAGGTAATTACACCTTCATAATTGCCTACCACCCCCTTTGAGCGACACCACCTATTTAGAAGTGACATCTCCTTACCATATTCCACCAAAGACTGCCCTGACTGAAACTTTAGTCCTCTGAATTTCTGCCTGTACCTTTCCGGCAACATTTGATAAGCCAGTAAAACTACCTCTTTTAGCTTATGATAATCAGAAAAGGCAGATCCTTCTAAAGAACTAATAGCCTGTAACCCTTTACCAACTAATTGGGTTCTTGCTAATGTCGCCCATTCCTTTTCCGGCCAAACATGGGATTTGGCCGTACTTTCAAATAACAGAAAAAACTGGTCTGGGTCTTTCTCTAGGAATTTGGGCACAAATTTTATGGCTTTATCCAAATGAAAAACATCTACTCTTGTGTCTGTGGCTGGGTGAGAAGCAAGCTGCCTCTCTTTAGCTCTTTCTTGAGCCCTAAGCTCTTCTAAGGCTCTCTGTTCCTGGATCTTTGTGCGCTCAATCCTTAACCGTTCCTTTTCTTCTGCAACTAGGGTTAATTTCATTTGTAAAATTACTACTTCCTTATCCAGGTCCCTATCATGGGGATGTGATGCAATGTCACCTTCCAAATACATGTCATCCTCAGAATTTTCACCAGTGTCAGCCATTTTGAGAAATAATAGCACCAAATCTTACTACCAGCCACAGAACTTACTGATATAAAATAATAAAGCACACAGCAAGGTACATATACTGAAGTAGTATATTCACAAGGAGTTGTCATGTGACTCCCTCAAATTAAACAGGATTGCACACAAAAAGAAAATCCTGGCAGAAAAAAAAAATAAGAGCTACTGCACCTGCAAAGGTAAATTATTTCCAGAAATTTAGGTAAGCATATCCCCCTAAACAATCAGCAAGATTGTACCTGCAAGGGTAAATTATGCACAAAATATCAAGTATTAATAACACCCTAAAAATCAACAATATGGCACAGAAAGGTAAATGATTTATAGAGTATTAATTAATAATAACACCCTAAAACCAGCAATATTATACAGAAAGGTAAATTATTCACAGGGTATTAATTAATAATAACACCCTAAAAACTAGCAATGTTGCACACAAAAATAAATTATTCACAGGGTATTAATTAATAATAACACCCTAAAAACTAGCAATGTTGCACACAAAAGTAAATTATTCACAGGGTATTAATTAATAATAACACCCTAAAAACTAGCAATGTTGCACACAAAAATAAATTATTATTTTAGTGTGAGTGTTATAGTGAATGCTTCCTCTGACCAACCCAGTAAAGAATGATTATTGACTTTCCAGGTTGCAAACTTGAATTACCACAAAAATTTGATAATTCTCCCATTTACAGGCCCCCATGTTACGCAGAAATGTGGGATGGCTGGGGGCTTGAGCTTTGTCTAAGGGCAAAGGTAAAAGTTACACACATCTCAAGCATAAACAGGCCACCCAGGGCTATCCCAGTCAAAACAGAAAGCGCTAAACCAGAATGTATTACTTCCATGGGTTGGTTAACAGAGGGTTAGGTAAAAATCCCAGTTAGGAAAATATATCTATTTATTCAACATAACACTATATACACACTCTAGAAACACCTTAATCCTAAACGCCCAAAAGAGGGTACACAAGAAACAGCTGGCTAGAGGTCCAGCCACCATAACACTAGGCCTAGTCACCGCCAGGCCGTCTCTACTCCACTACAAACCCCATTTCTTATTACCTCACTCCTCCCACAGCATCCTGGCCATGTCAGAGCCTGGGTGAACATACAGGTAAGCCATAGAAGAGCCTATGGCTTGGGTTAGCTAAACAAAAGGAGTACACGACTACAAACTTAGCTCAAATACACAGGATCTCCGACGCCAGCCTCCACACCATGCTGACCCCACGTGACTCCCCCAGTCACGCTCACTCCGCATACCCAAACACCCTTGGAAAATATATCCCTAGCAGGATTTCTTTATAATTACAGTTAGAGTACTTTACAGTGCCCCCAAATGCACATTATGAATTATAAAATTATTCTTTACAATTATAACATTCATCTATTATTATGGCACACTTCTCCACTGTATATACATTACAATGTCATGCAGAACCCTGCATAACACATTGGCACTCCAGGCTTTTAAGTTCCATATTGTGTATATCAATGGTTCATCCAATTATTTCTCTGACTGGTTAAGTCAGTAGAAGATTTGTTACCTTACGCGGCTTCCACAAGTTAGAACTTTTTCCTCGCCTATTCTTCTTATACTCCTTGACTATAAGTCTTGGTATGGGGGAGTGTGAGGGAAAAGTTCAATAGATAGGAGTAGCGAGGGAGTGTATAGTGACAATAGTTTCATTGCCGCCTACTTGTTAAGGTAGGGTAAGTCCAGCTCCCACTATTCCCCCTCCCCCCCTTTTTCCCCCTCCCCGAAAGTGATAGTTTGATTTCTGGCTGCTTGTTAAGGTAGGGTCAGTCTAGCTCCCGCTATCCCTTCCCCTCCCTCTTCCCTCCCCCCGAAAGGTGACGTGTGGGGCTCCGGTCAAACAGTAAATCACTCGACTCACAGCTCCCAACACTACTGTAAGTACATGCCTGATCATATTTTAGTGGACTTATTGGTTGAAAGCTTCACTTTTGACCAATAATTAACTTAGTCCTTTCATTCTTTATCTGTTAAATGTTTTAATAATCACCACATCTTTTAGGTATTGTACTTATCATGGAGAGTGATTTCTTAAGCAGTCGGTAATATGTCTCTCATTACAGCTTGGAATGACAGAGAGGGTCACCTACCAACCAACGAGAAGAACAGAAGGAGACGGGCTAACGTCCTGAGACGTCCCATGTTTAGTCTACTTACCTGTTATGTAAGCCAACACAGGACCTAACCCCTCATCATAGCAGTGGTAACGAACCTGTTTTCCTGTCATCTGAAGTAATTACACACGGCTATACTTGGTGAAGAACGAGCCAGTGGTGGTCACCAACGCCTGCTACCCCCCCCCCACATCAGCAACGGCTACGATTTCAACAACAACAACACGCAGTGTCACCAACACCTGACACCCAATTACCACGATATACCTATATTAGCGTTGAGTTCAAATGTAAATTTTTTCATTTCATTTTTTCATTTTTCTTTCAATTAGGATACCCATTCATGCTTTATTGTTTTACATTTTCCGTTTCTAAATAATAAAGTGTTTATCACTGTCTGCTATTATTTCTTTTTCTATTCATTAATTTTCCTGAGGAGGTGCCAGCCTTGGTAATACTGACTGAAGTTGTTACAGGGCTGAGTAAGCCTTCACACACACACACACACACACACACACACACACATATATATATATATATTTTTATATATATATATATATATATATATATATATATATATATATATATATATATATATATATATATATATATATATATATATATATATATATATATAAATATATATATATATATATACACTTGACCTTACACAGGTAATGACACGGGGACAGGAAATGGGTTTCATCCTGAATCCATCCAAATGTGAAATCATCTCAGTCAGTCAACAAGTGATAAATGCAGTGAGATCAAAACTACCAGGAGCAGCAGTCATTGCCCCCACAAATAGTGTCTTGCTAGGAGCACCTCTGGGAAGCAATGCCATTGACACAATTCTCAGGAAGAAATTGGAAGAGTTAAGGAGAATGGAACAACGAATAGGCAATCTGGACACCCACGATGCCTTGTACCTTCTCACAAAGTGCTTGAGTCTGCCCAGGTTGACATATTTCCTAAGATGTGCACCTTCATATGATAACCCTATACTGCACGAATATGACAGTATTCTGAGGCAGATTTTTACGAAAGTACTTAACCTTACTCTAGAAGACGGGCAGTGGAACCAAGCTACACTTCCAGTCAGACTAGGAGGCATTGGTGTCCGCAAGTCATCACAGATTGCGTTACCTGCTTTTCTGTCCTCGTGTATTGCATCCAGAGAGCTTGTAGCAGCGATTCTCCCTGAACATCTTAGGGACAAGATAGGAGTCCAGGACCAAAAATTCATTGACGGAGCAATGATCTGGGATAATCTAACGGGCTCTGGAGCCAGACCTGCTCCCCCCAACAACTACAAACAATCGCACTGGGATGGTCCAATAGTGGAAAATATTGCTTCAACAATGCTTCAGAGTGTGTCAGGGAAGGATAGAGCCCGCCTCCTGGCAGTGAGAGCCCCTCATGCTGGGGACTTTCTGTTGGCTGTTCCCAACTCCAGCCTTGGCACACGTCTCGACCCACAGACCATCCGCATCGGTGTTGCCCTTCGACTTGCCGCCCCTATTCTCGCCGAACACAGGTGTATTTGTGGCAGTGAAGCAGCAGACCGATTCGGGTACCATGGTCTTGTGTGCCGTAAATCCGAGGGAAAGATTGCAAGACATGAGGAGGTTAATAACATTATCAAGAGGAGCCTCACAACAGCTGGATGCCCAGCAGTAAGGGAGCCACCCCAACTATGCAGATCTGATGGCAGCCAGAAGCGCCCAGATGGTATCACCTTTCAAACCTGGACAGATGGGAAGCAGGTGGTGTGGGACTATACATGTGCATCTACCTTGGCTGATACCTATCTCCAATACACCAGGGAGGAAGGAGGGGCAGCTGCCAGCTTCAGGGAGTCCCAAAAGTCTAGAAAATATGGAGAACTTGCCCATCATTATATGTTTGTTCCCATAGGCTCAGAGACCCTTGGCTCATGGGGAAAGAGTGCATCTAAATTCCTTAAGGAGCTGGGAAAAAGACTCATCAGGGTAACTAGGGATCCCAGGGCAGCTAGTTTTCTGTTCCAGCGGTTCAGTGCGGCTGTTCAAAGGGGTAATGCCTGCTGTATTTTGGGCACACGCCCCAGCTCTGAGGAGCTGGATGAGATTTTCGCCTTATAATCGGTGATACACACGTAACAACATGTACCGTATATGCCACCTTTATATCAATAATGTATCTCTTAAATCTTCTGTACCATATTATGTAATAATATATACATATATATATATATATATATATATATATATATATATATATATATATATATGTATATTTATATATATATATATATATATATATATATATATATATATATATCAGATCACTTTTAGTTGTGGCAACACTGAGAGTGAAAGGTGGATGGGATACAAGGAGAATAGAAGCATCAGGGAAGAGAGAAGTGAAGATTTATAAACTAAAAGAGGAGGCAGTTGGGTAAGATATAAACAGCTATTGGAGGATAGATGGGCTAATAAGAGCAAAGGCAATGGGGTCGAAGAGGTAAGGGGTAGGTTTAAAAATGTAGTGTTAGAGTGTTCAGCAGAAGTTTGTGCTTACAGGAAAGTGGGTGCGGGAGGGAAGAGGAGCAATTGGTGGAATGATGATGTAAAGAGAGAATTAAGGGAGAAAAAGTTAGCATATGAGAAGTTTTTACAAAGTAGAAGTGATGCAAGGAAGGAAGAGTATATGGAGAAAAAGAGAGAGGTTAAAAGAGTGGTGAAGCAATGTAAAAAGAGAGCAAATGAGAGAGTGGGTGAGATGTTATCAACAAATTTTGTTGAAAATAAGAAAAAGTTTTGGAGTGAGATTAACAAGTTAAGGAAGCCCAGAGAACAAATGAATTTGTCAGTTAAAAATAGGAGAGGAGAGTTATTAAATGGAGAGTTAGAGGTATTGGGAAGATGGAGGGAATATTTTGAGGAATTGTTAAATGTTGATGAAGATAGGGAAGCTGTGATTTCATGTATAGGGCAAGGAGGAATAGCATCTTGCAGGAGTGAGGAAGAGCCAGTTGTGAGTGTGGGGGAAGTTCGTGAGGCAGTAGGTAAAATGAAAGGGGGTAAGACAGCCGGGATTGATGGGATAAAGGAACAAATGTTAAAAGCAGATGGGGATATAATTTTGGAGTGGTTGGTGCTATTGTTTAATAGGTGTATGGAAGAGGGTAAGGTTAATAGGGATTGGCAGAGAGCATGCTTAGTTCCTTTGTATAAAGGCAAAGGGGACAAAAGAGAGTGCAAAAATTATAGGGGGATAAGTCAGTTGAGTATTCCTGGCAAAGTGTATGGATAAGTTATTTTTGAGAGAATTAAGAGTAAGACGGAGAATAGGATAGCAGATGAACAAGGAGGCTTTAGGAAAGGTAGGGAGGTGTGTGAACCAGGTGTTTACAGTGAAACATATAAGTGAACAGTATTTAGATAAGGCTAAAGAGGTTTTTCTGGCATTTATGGATTTGGAAAAGGCGTATGACAGGGTGGATAGAGAGGCAATGTGGCAGATGTTGCAGGTGTATGGTATAGGAGGTAGGTTACTGAAAGCAGTGAAGAGTTTTTACGAGGACAGTGAGGCTCAAGTTAGAGTATGTAGGAAAGAGGGAGATTATTTCCCAGTAAAAGTAGGCCTTAGACAAGGATGTGTGATGTCACCGTGGTTGTTTAATATATTTATAGATGGGGTTGTAAGAGAAGTAAATGCGAGGGTCTTGGCAAGAGGCGTGGAGTTAAAAGATAAAGAATCACACATAAAGTGGGAGTTTCACAGTTGCTCTTTGCTGATGACTCTGTGCTCTTGGAAGATTCTGAAGAGAAGTTGCAGAGGTTGGTGGATGAATTTGGTAGGGTATGTAAAAGGAGAAAATTGAAAGTGAATATAGGAAAGAGTAAGGTTATGAGGATAACAAAAGGATTAGGTGATGAAAGATTAGATATCAGATTGGAGGAAGAGAGTATGGAAGAGGTGAATGTATTCAGATATTTGGGAGTGGACGTGTCAGCGGATGGGTCTACGAAAGATGATGTGAATCATAGAATTGATGAGGGGAATAGGGTGAGCGGTGCACTTAGGAGTCTGTGGAGAAAAAGAACTTTGTTCTTGGAGGCAAAGAGGGGAATGTATGAGAGTATAGTTTTACCAAAGCTCTTATATGGGTGTGAAGTATGGGTGATGAATGTTGCAGCGAGGAGAAGGCTGGAGGCAATGGAGATGTCATGTCTGAGGGCAATGTGTGGTGTGAATATAATGCAGAGAATTCGTAGTTTGGAAGTTATGAGGAGGTGCAGGATTGCCAAAACTGTTGTCCAGAGGGCTGAGGAAGGGTTGTTGAGGTGGTTTGGACATGTAGAGAGAATGGAGCGAAACAGAATGACTTCAAGAGTGTATCAGTCAGTAGTGGAAAGAAGGCGGTGTAGGGGTCGGCCTAGGAAAGGTTGTAGGGAGGGGGTAAAGGAGGTTTTGTGTGCGAGGGGCTTGGACTTCCAGCAGGCATGCGTGAGCGTGTTTGATAGGAGTGAATAGAGACAAATGGTTTTTAATACTTGACGTGCTGTTGTAGTGTGAGCAAAGTAACATTTATGAAGGGATTCAGGGAAACCGGCAGACCAGACTTGAGTCCTGGAGATGGGAAGTTCAGTGCCTGCACTCTGAACGAGGGGTGTTAATGTTGCAGTTTAAAAACTGTAGTGTAAAGCACCCTTCTGGCAAGACAGTGATGGAGTGAATGATGGTGATTGTTTTTCTTTTTCGGGCCACCCTGCCTTGGTGGGAATCTGCCTGAGGACAATGCAGTGGTAAAATTAGATTTCAAGAATGCATTCAATCTTCTGAAAAGAGACGTGGTATTAGCAGCAGTACAAGAATATATCCCTGGTCTCTTCCCTTTTGTTTCAGCTGGGTATAGCAAGGAATCAATGCTTCTCTTTGGAGAG
Organism: Cherax quadricarinatus; assembly: GCF_038502225.1. Lineage (NCBI taxonomy): Eukaryota > Metazoa > Arthropoda > Malacostraca > Decapoda > Parastacidae > Cherax > Cherax quadricarinatus. Next base: position 6,266,767 of record NC_091315.1, read on the forward strand.
CATGAAATCACATCATCGGAGGTTGTCCACCAAGGAGATCCTCTTGCACCATTTCTCTTCTGTATAGCAGTTAGGGAAACCAGTCAGACTGACCAGCGAGCTAAACATCTGGTTCCTAGATGATTGTGGAATATACTGTATATATTTTACAGAAATACAGTAGTTATATGTAAATAGACGGCCATACTGTATTTAATAAAAATTATGCTATCGACTATGGGAACCTGTGCCAGTGCAGAAGATACTCGCCATTTTGTTTTGAATGAACCAAGAAAACGTTATTGAGTGGGAAGAATTTTTCGTGCTCTGGAGGTTAAAATTGGGCTGACACCTCTCAAACAGGAGGCAAAATTGTTGAATGTGTATTCCTGCATAACTTGAGATATCATGCGACTGGACAAGACAGCTCCAAGAACCTCAGATAAGTCTGTGATGTTTTAACTCTGGCTAGTGTTATTTTCATGTATAGACAGTGAGGTTTTCTGAGTATGATACACCTTGATCTCCAGTCAAATTGGTGAGTGAGTTTAAGATATTCTCCTTCTGTTATGTATATGTGTATATATATAATCCTTTATTAATTTAATATACAGTCCACAAACTTATATATTTACAAGAAATCTTGTTGATACATCTTTTATTTATAATTAATAGGTCTAGAGCAACTTGTGGATAAGACAGTTGTAGGCATCGAAGGGGGACATTTTTTCGACCTAGGTGTCCAAAATTCCTACTTGTCTATGTATCTGATAAATAATAATTATCTTTATCATTTACTGTTATGTACATAATGAGTTACATTCAGATAAATGCAAATTTCCACATTTAATTTGCCCGTTTGTCCTTCTAGAACCGGAGGTAATTAGTGAAGTCATTAATTAGTTAATTACTTAATAATTATATGTGAAATGGCAGAAGGTGGTGGATGTTAAGTTCTCAAATTTACTTAATGTGTAGTGGATTATAATTATTACAATATTAATTTGGATATGCCAAGTCAAGTGTGGCTAAAGATTATATTGTGTATAATATTAATTTTGCTTTGCCAAATTCTGGCAAGGATTTATATTAATTTGTATAATATTAATTTGATAAGACAATTCTGGCCAAGATTTATATCAGTGTATGTGTAATTGATAAGCCAAGTGTAGCTAATTATATTAATGTGTATAATATTAATTTTGCTTTGCCAAATTCTGGCAATTAATTTGATAAGACAATTCTGGCCAAGATTTATATCAGTGTATGTGTAATTGATAAGCCAAGTGTAGCTAATTATATTAATGTGTATAATATTAATTTTGCTGTGCCAAATTCTGGCAAGGATTTATATTAATTTGTATAATATTAATTTTGATGAACCAACTCTGGCTATAGGTTATATTAATGGACATTTAAAATTTATATTATAATTTTCTTACATGTGTAATTACTATGCTCAAGTGTAGCTAACATTATTAATGTGTATTTAAAATTTATATTACAATTTTCTTACATGTAATTGCTAAGCTCAAGTAGCTAGGATTTATTCAAAGGTAAGTTGTATCAGTGTTGTAAGTTGTAATCAGTGTTATTAACTGAGTTGAATTTAATACATTACATCATGGCTGAAAATGAGGAAATTAATATAGAAGACAAACATATGGAATATAGAGCAAAGAAAGCATCATTGCAGGTTAGAAAATATCATGTAACAAAAGCATACAATAAATGTTTGGAATTAATGAATCAAGAAACTGTGAATACTGATGATTTAAAATTGTATTTAGATGCTTTAGGGAATAGATATGATTCATACAAATTATATTACAACAAATATGAAGGAGATTTATTAGTAAACTGTGTAGATGAGACTGAAGTAGATCTCATGATTAATCAGTATTATAAATTAGAGGAAAAGATTATTTCTTGTAAAAGTCAGGCCTTGAATAAATTAAAATGTGTAAACCAGGCAGTTAATCAATCTGCTCCAACAAATAAGATGTCTTTGCCAAAACTCCCAGAATTATGTTTACCTGTATTTAATCCTGGAGAAAATTGGGAGTAGTTTTGGTCAATTTTTAAAGCAGCTGTGCATGACAGGAGTGACCTAGCCTGTGTAACTAAATTATTTTACCTCAAAGGACAGGTAAGAGGAGATGCTTACATACTCATACAAGCCTTTCCTAATGTAGATGACTCTTACAAGGAAGCAGTTGACTTGTTGAAAGTCACTTATGGTAATATAGAACAAAGTAGGTTGGATCTAGTGAAAATCATTGTTAATTTAAAATCTCCAGATCACACTTACAAAGGTTTACAGCAGTTTAGAGTTAAACTGGAGAGCACTCTCAAAACTTTAAGTAATAAATATAATCAGAAGGAATCAGACTGGTTATTGAGTGTCATTGTACAGAATAAATTAAACTATAAAACACTTGAATGGATCTCGAACAAATATCACAAGGGTTATTTTGGTCTGGAGGAAATAAGACTAGGTCTACAAGAATTAATTGTGCAGTTGCAGACCAGCCAACTAACTCATTTTAAAGATACAACACATAATAACTCTGAGGTATCTGTCAAGTTTCACAAAGGGAAAAATTATCCCAATGTTAATAATCAAAATTCATTTCCTAAAAAGAGTTGCATAGGTACATATCAAGTAGCAGGAATCAGAAATAATGATTCTCCACAAGGTAAGAAGATTAAGTACCCTCCTAAGGGTAGCCCAGTTAATAAGAAACCAGTCAAAGAAAAGAGAGATTGTCTTTTCTGCAAGGGTACTCATTTTTCTAGGAATTGCAATGCACTCAATTCATGGAATGATAATGTTGAAAGATTGGAGGAACTTGACAGATGTATCAGGTGTTTAGGTAATCACAATGTAAAGGATTGTCATGCCAAATTAAACAACTGTTATCAATGTCACAAAGGAAGACACCATATAGTCATGTGTAAAGGTCTATATGATAATGTTGATAATAATGATAATGTTGACAATCTTGAAACAACAGTAGCTAATGTAAAAATTGCTGCTAATGTTAATAATAATGGTTTTGCTGAAGTAGCCTTACCTGTGTTACAGGTAAAAATTGATGATAAAAGGCATAAATCAAAAAAATGTAAATGCATTATTGGATCAGGGATCCCAGCGTACTTTCATAAAACGTAAATGTCTTGATGGTATGAAAGCACAGATGGGAGATCCCACAACTTTAAAATTATCTGGTTTTCTCTCGGATAAAAGGGCTCAATTGTATGACACTGTTTATGTAACTGTCAGGTTGGGCAATGAGAAAAAACGTGTTAATGCAGTAATTGTAGATAGACTTCCAGAAAAAATATCTACAGTAGAGCTTAGTAAAGCTACAGAAAGACTTTCACATAATGTAAATTTAGCACCTTCTGGTGTAAGTGATGATTCTGTAGGCCAAATAAATATTTTGATAGGTAGTGACTATTATGCCTCCTTTGTAAAGAGTATGGTAAAGAAATGTGGTGTCAACCTTTTGAAGACTGCAGGAGGCCATGTAATGTATGGTAGGATTCCTCGTAATAATAATTCATGACAAATACCATAACTGTGTGTCTTACTCATGAAATCGTACCTCAGTATAATTCTTCCATAGAGGATGGTGTGGAGCCAGTGCATAAATTGTGGGAATTAGACAGCATTGGAATAAATGTAAATGAAGAAAGTCCAGACGAATCTTTTACTCAGGAACAGTACCTGAGAGATGTAAAATTTGAATCTGGACAATACTGGGTACGACTTCTGTGGAGACTGAACCATCCAGAATTGCCCACTAATTACAGAATGGCATATGGACAGTTAAAGGCTCAGCTCCGCGAACTGAGTAAGACACCAGAATTGTTAACTGCCTATAATGATGTAATTGCTGAGCAGCTAATTAATAAATTTATAGAAGAGGTACCTCCTGAACAAGCCAAAATTTATGGTCACTATTTGCCACATCACGGAGTGAAGAAGGATTCTAAGACCACTCCTTTGAGGATTGTGTTTAATTGTAGTGCCAGGAGTAACAAAAATGTACCTAGTTTAAATGACTGTTTGATGACAGGTCCGTCGTTGACGGAAAATTTAGGAGATATCTTATTAAATTTCATGGTGAACAATTATGCCTTTACGGCTGACATAAGTAAAGCTTTCCTAAGAGTGGGTTTACAAGAGGCTGACTGGGATTGTACCCACTTCTTATGGCCTGAGAATCCTAGTGACCCACTTAGCCCTCTGAAAACCTTTCGCTTTAGGAGCGTATTATTTGGTGCTACATCTAGTCCATTCCTACTTCAAGCGACGATAAATGCACACCTTAAACGTATGGAAAGTCCATTGAGTAAAGTAATGAGCAAACAATTTTATGTGGACAATTTCCTGGATGTTTACGTCAACTGAAGAGGAACTGTTAATGACTTATGGAGAGGCTAATGAAATAATGCAAAGTGCAAATATGCCTCTGAGGGAATGGAATAGTAATTCGTCCAAATTAAATGACGAAATAAGTAAAGATTTCCCTGGAGATGAAGTGCCAAAATGTAGTAATGTATTTTGATCCACTAGGTTTAGTGTCACCCCTTACTATAAGAGGGAAATTATTAATTCAGGAAGCATGGAAACTTAAATGTGCTTGGGATGAAATTCTACCTGAGGAATTCATTAACAGGTGGGATGAATTATTTGATGATTACAAAAAAATTCCAATGTTGGAGTTCCCACGCCAGGTGGCCAATCCAAATGGGAAAAATGTACTCCACATTTTTTGTGATGCTTCAAAATTGGCATATGGAGCAGTTGCTTATCTTCAATGTAATAGTGTTATTTCTCTTGCTATGTCTAAGGCTAAAGTGTCTCCAATTAAATCACGTACCTTACCTCAGTTGGAATTAACAGCCATTTATTTAGGTGTCAAATTAGCTAATTATATAAGAAATAAGTTGCAGGAGATAAATATTAGCGACACTGTAATTTGGTCTGATAATGAGGTATCCTGACAATGGATTCGTAATGGAAACAGTAAAATTGTGTATGTACAAAACAGAGTCGCTGAAATTAATCAGATGCAAGAGAAGTATAATAGTTTGGGTCAGCATATGTTAACATTTAATCATATACCTGGTGAGGAGAATCCAGCTGATTTCTTGTCTCTAGGTTTACCTTATGCTAAATTTGTAAATGCTGTATCATGGTTTAAAGGACCGAGCTGGTTGGTAAATAAAGCTAATTGGCCTGTACAAAAGGCATATATTGCTCCTGTCGAAATTACTGTGACCACCGCTCCAATAGTTTGTCCTTCCTTAGCCATTGATATAAATAGGTATTCTTCTTTACCCAAACTAATCAATGTAACTAAGTTGGTGTTTAAATTTCTAAACAAGATGAATATCTCATACAAGTTTTCACATCCTCTTGAATATTGGATAAAGAGGGTACAAGAAGACATCTATGGAAATGAGATTAAATTGATGATGGAAAGAAAATTTGTGAAAGGTTCCATAATAGAGAAATTGGGACTGTATTTAGAGAACAATTTAATTAGGTGCAGAGGTAGGATACAAAATGCTGAATTGGGTGATTATGCTAAACACCCTATCTTTCTGCCCAAAACCCATCATCTAACAAATTTAATTGTTTTAAATGCCCATAAGAATGTAATGCATGGTGGGGTACAAGATACCTTAAATTGTATTAGGGAAACTTTCTGGATTCCACAAGGATGGCAAAGTGTAAAAAGGGTGTTTAGATCTTGTGTAATATGTCGCCGTGTGGATGCCAGATCTTATATGTACCCAGGTCCTCCACCATTGCCAAATGAGCAATTTGAGTCGTTTAGCAACGAACTCCGCCCGGTCGCAGTGTGGAAAATACTGTATATATTTTCCAGAAATACAGTAGTTATATGTAAATAGACGGCCATACTGTATTTAATAAAAACTATGTTATCGAAAATGGGAACCTGCGCCTGTGCAGAAGATACTCGCCATTGTGTTTTGAATGAACCAAGAAAACGTTATTGAATGGGAAGAATTTTTCGTGCTCTGGAGGTTAAAATTGGGCTGACATCTCTCAAATAGGAGGCGAAATTGTTGGATGTGTATTCCTGCATAACTTGAGATATCAAGCGACTGGATAAGACAGCTCCAGGAACCTCAGATAAGTCTGTGATGTTTTAACTCTGGCCAGTGTTATTTTCATGTATAGACAGTGAAGTTTTCTGAGTAAGATACACCTTGATCTCCAGTCAAATTGGTGAGTGAGTTTTAGATATTCTCCTTCCATTATGTATATGTGTATATATATGTAATCCTTTATTAATTTAATATACAGTCCACAAACTTATATATTTACCAGAATTCTTGTTGATACATCTTTTATTTATAATTAATAGGTCTAGAGCAACTTGTGGATAAGACAGTTGTAGGTATCGAAGGGGGACATTTTTGCGACCTAGGTGTCCCAAATTCCTACTTGTCTATGTATCTGATAAATAATAATTATCTTTGTTATCATTTACTGTTATGTACATAATGAGTTACATTCGGATAAATGCAATTTTCCACAATGATGGCACACTAGCAGGTACAAAGGAGTCCCTCCTACATGATCTTACACAGGTAATGACATGGGGACAGGAAATGGGTCTCATCCTGAATCCATCCAAATGCGAAATCATCTCAGTCAATCAACAAGTGATAAATGCAGTGAGATCAAAACTACCAGGAGCAGCAGTCATTGCCCCCACAAATAGTGTTTTGCTAGGAGAACCTCTGGGAAGCAATGCCACTGAAAAAATTCTCAGGAAGAAATTGGAAGAGTTAAGGAGAATCGAATAACGAATGGGCAATCTGGACACCCACGATGCCTTGTACCTTCTCACAAAGTGCTTTAGTCTGCCCAGGTTGACATATTTCCTAAGATGTGCACCTTCATATGATAACCCTATACTGCACGAATATGACAGTATCCTGAGGCAGATTTTTACGAAAGTACTTAACCTTACTCTAGAAGACGGGCAGTGGAACCAAGCTACACTTCCAGTCAGACTAGGAGGCATTGGTGTCCGCAAGTCATCACAGATTGCGCTACCTGCTTTTCTGTCCTCGTGTATTGCATCCAGAGGGCTTGTAGCAGCAATTCTCCCTGAACATCTTAGGGACAAGATTGGAGTCCAGGACCAAAAGTTCATTGACGGAGCCATGATCTGGGATAATCTAACGGGCTCTGAAACCAGACCTGCTTCCCGAAAAAACAACTACAAACAATCGCACTGGGATAGTTCAATAGTGGAAAATATAACCTCAACAATGCTGCTTCAGAGTGTGTCAGGGAAGGATAGAGCCCGCCTCCTGGCAGTGAGAGCCCCTCATGCAGGTGATTTTCTGTTGGCTGTTTCCAACTCCAGCCTTGGCGCACGCCTCGACCCACAGACCATCCGCATTGGTGTTGCCCTTCGACTTGCCGCCCCTATTCTCGCCGAACAAAGGTGTATTTGTGGCAGTAAAGCAGCAGACCGATTCGGGTACCACGGTCTTGTGTGCCGTAAATACGAGGGAAAGATTGCAAGAGATGAGGAGGTTAATAACATTATCAAGAGGAGCCTCACAACAGCCGGATGCCCAGCAGTAAGGGAGCCACCCCAGCTATGCAGATCTGATGGCAGCCAGAAGCGTCCAGATGGTATCACCCTTCAAGCCTGGACAAATGGGAAGCAGGTGGTGTGAGACTATACATTTGCATCTACCATGGCTGATACCTATCTCCAATACACCAGGGAGGAAGGAGGGGCAGCTGCCAGCTTCAGGGAGTCCCAAAAGTCTAGAAAATATGGAGAACTTGCCCATCATTATATGTTTATTCCCATAGGCTCAGAGACCCTTGGCTCATTGGAAAAGAATACATCTAAATTCCTTAAGGAGCTGGGAAAAAACTCATCAGGGTAACTAGGGATCCCAGGGCAGCTAGTTTTCTGTTCCACTGTTATTGAGATGACGCCGTGATGCCTATGTCCAGATTTTGTGGGAAAAATCTAGGACGAAGATCTATCTCGGGTCCCGTCAAGACGCTGGGAGTAGCAGATAACTCTTTAGGCTAGCAGGTGCGTTGGATGACGACGGATGATGTTGACTGGTGTCGACCGATCCCCTCCACCCTGAAAAGGCTCACAAGGCCGCTGACTCCGCTGTCACCACTGTTATTGCTGTTCTTACTGTTGAACAGCGGTTTAGTGCCGATGAAGGTAGCGTAGGTAGCAATGATACGGCCGTGGACTAGATTGGCTTTAATCGGGTAGGAGTGAGTACACAACGGGCAGTGTGAGGAAGTGACCGCAAGCCAGTCCGTGGAGGGGGAGTACCTGTGTACCTCAAGTCGGTCGAAGCGGGAGTGAGAGAGGGTGGACTGTGTGTCCCACCGACCTAGGTAGGCCTACAGAGGGCAGCACTGAATGCCGCGAAATATGAACTAGTCAGAGCAGACGGCTAGGCTGTGTGCTCTGCCAGTACAGGCTGTCTACATTTGCTCGGCCACGCACCTCGCGTCGTCCCGACGCGACAATACTGGTGGGCCCATAGGTATAAAGGAATTACACTAGCTACCCCAGAGAGGGACTGGCTTTCGCTCACTAGTAAATAAAAAATGGACAAAAAAAAATGCAACAGGCAAAAAAAAAAAAACTCTCCCATCCAGGGGAAGAGAAAACTGGTTTGCCCGCGCTGTTTCATCGAGTAGAGAGCCGGGAGACGTCAGCACTGGAACTAAAATCTTCTATATACAGGTTGTCCGCAGGGCTGAACATCAGTTGACCACTCGTCTACTAACGTTGTTGCACGCTCACATCTGCAAACAATGACTGACAGTAGCATTTCCTAAGGTGTGACATGTAACTCAGAGGGCAGCACTGCCCTGACCGTAATACAGGCTTTTTCCTTTAGTTAAAAAAAACACTGGTGCACATACATACAATAATACTATATCCATGGAATTCATTACACTCTGGGTACCCTTCTAAAAGTATTTACATAATTACATGATGTTGTCCACCCTGACTCTATTATCGACTAGCTATACAATGTGTGTGCATTTATACCCATTTCTGCAAGCAAACAATTAGCATAACTAGCGTAGGAGTCGGACAAGTCAGTAGGTACGTCAATGTCACAGAAATGTACTGTTGTCCTGGGTCGCAGGCCATAAGTATGGAGCCTTACTGGGCCGTCTTCCGTACCAGCAGTAGTGGGAGAAGGGGTAGACGGTTTGTCCCTAACATTAGTCTGATCGTGGCGTTGCAACGCACGCGCCTCCAGCTCTACTTCGGCCTGCATATGGTCCACATACTTCATGTGATCAAGGTGGGCTTCCTTGATAGCTCCCGTAGCAATCTCCCTCACCTCGAACTTATTGCCACGGAGCTGTCGTAGGACACGGTAAGGACCCACAAACTTTGGGACAAGTTTGTGCATACCTGGGGTCTGCACTGGGTTGAGCAACATAACTTTGCAACCTGGTTCCACTTTGCTTTCCTTGGCGCGGGCATTGCGCTCTGACGTGAACCTATCAGTAGCTTTCATAAGGTTCTCTCGTACCCGCTGGAAGACAAGCTGCGTTGTCCTCATCTTTACTACACTGGGGTTATCAGTATCGTAAGTAGGTCTAGGTGGAGTAAACAGAATTTCATATGGTAAGCGCTTGTCATAGCCATACAAAGCAAAATGAGGTGTCTCACCGATCGAGCTGTTGAGGGAGGAATTTAATGTACACTGAACATCTGGGATAGCCTCATCCCATGTAGTACAACTTGGGTTAACGGTTACTCTGAGCACCTCCAGGACTTTGCGATTTGTACGTTCAGCAAGACCATTACTCGCAGGGTGGCGTGGAGCTACTGGCGCTTGATGAATGTTGAATCTGGAGCAAAGATCCTGCATTATGCCATTTATAAACTCAGACCCATTGTCTGACAGAAGGACACGTGGGCAAGTATGACGAAGAACAACATGCTCACGGAAAGCACTAGCGACCGTTTCAGCGGTTTTATCAGGAATGGGTACTAATTCACTGTACCGCGTCAAGTTATCTACCATTACAAGCAGGTGCTTATTTCCCTTCTCCGAGGTCGAGAAGTTCGTCAACAGGTCGACAGAAGTTCTCTCCCAGGGCTCCTTTGTAATGGGATACTTTAGAATGGGGTTAGGACCTGTAATGGTACCCTTGTGCTGTAGGCAGACAACACACTGGTGTACATGCTTGGCAATGTCCGATGCCATCTTAGGCCAGAAATATTTCATTCGTGCCTGTTTGATACTGCGGTCCTTCCCGGGGTGCGCTACACCTGGGACATTGTGGATCAACCTAAGAGTAGCTGGTATCATGGACTCTGGTATCACCAGTTGGTATACGGTTCTGCCGGGGTCCACCAGCTGTGCAACACGGCACAGTACTCCTTGGTTGACCACTAAATCCTTCAGTGGAACGGGAGACTTGACCTGTAAGTCAACGTCCTCCTTGGTAAGGAAACGAAGGACTGGAGACCACACAGGGTCCTGTCGTTGGGCTCTCTCGAGATCCTCAACAGAGAACGAATTGCCGACACTCACGAATGCTATATGTCTCGACAGGGCGTCAGCTACAACATTTTGCTTACCTGGGACATAGCAAATTTCAGGGTTGTAGTCATTGAACGTGAGCGACCACCGAGCATGCTTTCCCGAGAGGTTCTTATTTGCAAAAAGGGCCAATAAGGGTAAATGATCTGTATAAATCTTGATAGGATAATGATAGATGATATCCCGAAAATGACTCAGGGCCCATACAATGGCTAAAGCTTCTAGCTCTGTCACTGAATAATTGACTTCCGCTTTAGTAAGAACACGGCTAGCATAGGCAATAGGCTGTTGCTTCCCATTAGATTCTTGTGACAAGACTGCACCGATGCCAACTTTGCTGGCATCAGTCGTCAAGGTAAATGCCTTGGTGAAATCAGGGAATCTAAGGGTTGGGGCTGATGTTAACTTGTTCTTAAGAATGACAAAAGCTCGTTCCTGATCGCACGTCCACTCAAAAGGGGCATCCTTCTTGAGTAAGCGTGTCAGGGGTGCAGCAATGGTGGAGAAACCTGCGATAAAGGTGCGGTAGAAACCCGCCAGGCCTATGAAGGACCGGACTGCATCCGCCGTCATGGGTCTGGGGAATTTCTGCACGGCCGAGATTTTAGACTCGTCCGTCTTTATGCCATTCTGAGTTACTACGTGACCCAGAAATTTTATTTCCTTCCGGAGGAAATGACATTTGGAGAGCTTTACCTTAAGATTTGCCTGAGCTAGCCTGTCCAATACCCTGTCAAGTTTCTCAAGATGTGACGGGACATCTTGTGACATGACTATGAGATCATCCAGGTAGACCATGAGCGTGCCACCTAGGAGGGTACGGAAAATTGTCGTCATCAAACGACTAAACGTGATTGGGCTTCCGCGCAAGCCGAAGGGCATCCTCCTGAACTGGTAATGACCAGTTGGAGTAGAGAAAGCTGTCAACTCTCTACTCTCATCATCGAGGGGGATCTGCCAGAACCCTTGAAGAAGATCAAGAGTTGAAAAGACCTTATTATCGCCGATGTTCTGCAACAGGTCGTTCAGAACTGGCAATGGAAAACGGTCTGGGATGGTACATGCATTCAGTTTCCTGTAATCGATAACAGGGCGCCAGGTTCCGTCTTTCTTGGGAACCAGAATAAGGGGAGCATTCCACGGGGAAGTGGACTCCTCAATAACTCCATCACGGAGCATCCGTGTAATGAGTTCTTCGGCGAAGACTCTTTGCGCATGTGGCAGGCGATACGCAGGTACATAAATGGGTTTAGTACCTTTGTCAAGTGGAATACGGTGAGAGATCAGTGAGGTCAAACCCATTGACTCACCATCTAGTGCAACTGCAGAACGTGCACGATTGAGAACCTGGAGAAGTTTTGGAACCTCTTCAGGATAGTCTGTCAAAGCTAGATCATCTTCCTGCACTGGCCGGGTGTTGGAAGAGTCAGCAGCAGACTCGCCTGGGAGAACTGCACTCACAAGGAAGTCAGCTGGGGCTTCACCCTCCACTCTCACCGGGAGAGGGAATCTGACAAGGTCAACAAGTGAGGTATTCTTCCGCAGGGGAAATTCTCGACTATGCATGTTGACAACAAGGACTTGCAACTTACCACGTTGCACTGTGTGCAAGGATGGTTCAAGGGAGAGGCCCTTGACTCGGCATGTGTCGTTGTCAACCAGCACATGGTCTCCTTCAAAAGCTCTGCTCACGTACACCGTAACAGGAGTGAGCGAGTTAGCTGACAAAGTGACGTCATACTTTGTACAAGCAGTAACTCTGCTCGCTGATGCCATGACACGAGTCAGACAGTCGCCTGCCGACAGGGATACTGCGGCTTGACAACTGCTGGTCTCTACAACAGCGTCAGAGTTAGAGTGAAGGTTAGACTGGGCGTCCCCAGACTGGGTTTCACTGGTAACTACGCGCTGATGGCCAGGAGGTGATGGGCAACGAGCTCTACTACGAGGTCGATCAGGACGAGAGACCGACCCCGGGGAGAATGTGCTATGGAAACCACCGGTTTCCAACGATTCTAGGCACTGTGCGTACTCTGAGACGGAGTAGCACGTAGTGGATCCTAAGCGCACGCCCCAGAAGGGCACATCCACTCCGTTGAATTCCGCTTTCCACTCAGCTGGATCTAAACGGATCCTAAGATCTGCCATGGTTTTGAACCCTATGAGCAGGTCACCATGGAAAACAATACCATCTACGACTAAGAATTTTGCGGACAGCTTGTGACCCTGGACCACAAATTCTAGCGTTGTGCGACCGCGAACCGTCAGCGGTTTACCTGAGACTCCTCTCAAGGTCTGAATGGCAGATGGCTCTGTCAACATGGCCGCGTGAAGGCCAATGTCTCAGAAAAAGGTGGAGCGGACAATGTTAACCACCGAACCTGTGTCTAGGAAAAGCTGAACAGGCTTATTGTGGACAGTGGACTCGATGAGCGGTCCACATGGGTTGTCATACCGAACATGAAGGCATGACAGGCCGACGAGGTCCCCGGAGTCACAGCTGCTCGAGGCTCGACACTTGTTGACGAGGCTCGACCTGGAAGGTACGGTAAGAGTCTCAGCAACAACGTCAAGACACTCGGTTTCCTCACTGTCGGCAAGCGTATCACTGCCCAGGGCGGCGAATGCATTGCGGACAGGGACGGAATACAGCGACTCCGACAGGGTTACTACGTCTTTCGTTGGTTTTGCGGACGCGCCTCTTCCCCCGAACTAGTGGAAGGGCTTCTACGAGCATGTGCATTGCGCGACGACTGCTTGCTCCACTCAGCTGTCAGCATACTTCGCAGCTTGTTACACTCATGGGAGGTATGACTGGAAGTATTGTGGTAAACACAGATTCCCTCGCGAGACTGGGCATGGGGACGGTGACGGTTACCTTGATACTGAGCGTGGGGACTGTGACGGTTACTTTGCGGGGACTTAAGTTTGTAACACTCAGATCGGTAGTGCCCTCGTTTGCCACAGTTGAAACAAGTCACTACACGCTTAGCGGGTGAGGTTGGGGGTGGTGTCTGCTGGCGACGTTTCGCCCTGGTCCAGGAAGTCGATGACTGCCTTTTTGTATAAGACCGACTGTTGTTACTGTGGTCGCTATTTTTACTTAGGCGCGTATTAGTGGGACTGGGGTTAGAACCTTTGTGGGTTGGCTGTCTGACAGCAGCAGCAAAAGTGACTTCCGGCTGCGACCGCGGGGTCACTGCGGACGGCGCTGCAAGGATGGGTAGGGGATCATCCGCAAAGCGGCAAACCTTGCCTTGCTCGGAAGGCGGCTTGAGCGAGTCGATGGCGTCATATGCACCCAGGACGTCGTGCTGAGGGCCGAGTCCTAGCGCATCAATGGCAGCCCAGAGGTTAGGGGCGGAATCCCTCCGCATGATGCCGACAGCCAGCATGGGGATGATGTCTTTAATAGCCATACGGCCATCACCATCCGCCCACTTAGTGGAGTTGACGGCATCAGTAAAGTCCGTGGCGGCTTGCTCGAAACGGCAAACGCAAGCCAGGGGGCTTTCGTGCCGGTATTGACATTCGGCCAAGACGCTGGTAACGATGTCAATGTAATGGCGTTGGCGACTACGCCGAAAATAACGCCTAAATTCCTCCTTAAGTTCACCCCAAGACTGAATCTTACAAACGCGCTTGAGCTGCACAAAGGCACCTATATCACCCTGGGTGAGATCCACTGCTGCAACAGCAGCACGAATGTACTGTGTATCTGTTGGGCTATCAAATAGAGCCTGAACAGTCGCCTCGACTGACTGCAGCCATGGCTCTAAACTATTTGCACGACCGTCAAAAATAAGGGTCAGGTATGGACGATGAGCCGGCCCACTGGTGGTCGAGGCTTGAGCCACAAGTTGACCAACTGTCGCTGGGGCTTCGATGCCCTGCCGCGTGCTCACTCTGGCTGAGGCCCCATTGCTGGCACCAGCAGAATCTGGGGTAACGGCATGGCCACTGCGTGTCTTAGTCATGACGTCAATTGTTGAAATGCAAGTAGGTCACGAAGATGGTAAACAGGTCAGAGCAAGAAATGGTATGCACTGGCTACAATTCAAAACAGAGTCAAAGAGAACTCAGCACCACAGTACTAGGTAAACTGCTTAGTGATAGAAATAATTTGAGCAAAACAACAATAAAAAGGGAAATAGTGATACACTCTGAAAACAAAATAAGAGATGTATGCAAGTGAATGTACTACAGGGAAGTGCACAAAATGAAGCTAAGGATAGTCAATAATTTCACCAGGAATCTGGCAACAAAATTTATGAAAAGGAGTTGAACTGTAAACACTGGTAGCAAAAATTGCACAAAATTAAAATAAATCAGGTACTACACAACACTAAACTGTGCTGCAAGTTTAAAAAGATTGCGGGTGCTAGCAGTAGCAAATTGAAACGCAAAAAAAAAGGTAATTCACTTGCACAAGGGAAGTTGGCACAAAAAAGATATCAGAGTATGGAATAGTGCCAAAAATCACACAAAAAAAAAAATACACTGACCAGAATTGCTATATTGCACACAAAATAAAATTAATAAAAATGCAAATTATTAAATTCAAGAATATGGCAAAGGTTAACTGGTGTTAGCAGGGTGTACACTGGCAAAAAGAAAAAAAAAATTTGCACAATCTCAAGGTCAAAATTAATTAACTTCACAAGGAATTTTGGTAATTAATGGTAAATAAGCAGGTTCCCAAAAATACACTCAATGACTTGGGTATATAAAATAGCAAAAAGCAATGCACATAGGTGAATATTCACTGATAAAACATAGAATATATGTAGAGCAAAATAAATGGGGGAACAGAAAAAAAAAAATTTAATGGGCTAGGCACAGATTGTATGACTGCAGGTAGAATATACTAATACTTAAGTACTTGAAGATTACACTTATTAAAAAAAAACTAACAAACAAAACAGTGCAGGGGTGTCAACAATCTGTGGCTAACTTGCAGGTGCAACTAGAAAAAAATAACAGCACACAGGAATTACATGAAAACTGTATGTGAGAGGTAAATTGTATAAATGGTTAACACTGAACAATTTAAATCAATAACTGAGGTGCAAGAAGCAGAATAGAAAAAAACTGGAATTTAAAATGTAGGAGTGCAAAAATAAATTCACAAAATTTAAGCTGTAGGTAAATGGCAAAATGTGCACTGATGACACTGAACAATTTACTGAAGTATGGCTTCAGTAACTAACTGTATTGGTGCAGGACAGTTAAATAATGTCACAAAATATTAGGAAATGCTAGGTAAGTCACTGTTTACTTAACTTTGAGTGCAGGTGGACGAAGGTACGGCAGGTGCTGGAACTTTCAGTGATGTTCTAGTGACACTACACGCCTCGTAGCATTTGTATACTGCTATGGGGCTTCAATGTCGTAGAAAAAAAATATCAGAAAGGACTTGGGAAGAACAGGAAGGACCGGAGTAACTCTGTGGAGGTATAAGATATTAGACGTGGGTACCCGGCGTGAACCACAGCTGGTGTATGGTTGTTTACACTGGCAAGCGTGTCTGGGCGCGCTGACTGACTGCGGCTTCAGCACACGGAGAACAAAACATTTACTGCACTACTCGAACGTGCTAAAAACAAGCTTAAGTGAAACTTTGAACTGGGACGAGTAAGTTTTACTTTAACAGATCACTGGGGAAAACAGAACTGGTGGTAAAACAGCAAGGGAAAGGGAAAAAAAAACATTTAAACTGGGCAACACAAAAAAAAAAACTGCACTGGCTGGAGATACGTAGGCGCTGAGTAGTAGTAGACACTATGATGAGTCACGAGCTGCTGTAGACGCTGAACTTTGCTGGCTTAGGGGCTAAGCCAACTGGGTTCCCACGTGGCTAAGCCAGGTAGAACTTCTTGGAGGAAACTGGGAAGAACACAACACACATGGACGGCGAGAAGGACGTCTTTGCCTAGCAGATAAGGCTGTATAGAGGGCTGGTGTGTTTACACGCTGATTAGGGTATAAACCAACCCGAGAGCTGCCTCGTGGTCACTCGTGGAGCCACACGAAGCCAACACACTAACGACCTCACCTCTACTTCTTGTAGCTGAGAAGGGCGTAGGGACGCTGTAGGAGGCAGGAGAATGGTGCTGGAGAGTGTTGAAGGGCTGTAGAGAGGGTGATGAGGTGAACACGTGACTGCTAAGGCTGGAGATGACGCCGTGATGCCTATGTCCAGATTTTGTGGGAAAAATCTAGGACGAAGATCTATCTCGGGTCCCGTCAAGACGCTGGGAGTAGCAGATAACTCTTTAGGCTAGCAGGTGCGTTGGATGACGACGGATGATGTTGACTGGTGTCGACCGATCCCCTCCACCCTGAAAAGGCTCACAAGGCCGCTGACTCCGCTGTCACCACTGTTATTGCTGTTCTTACTGTTGAACAGCGGTTTAGTGCCGATGAAGGTAGCGTAGGTAGCAATGATACGGCCGTGGACTAGATTGGCTTTAATCGGGTAGGAGTGAGTACACAACGGGCAGTGTGAGGAAGTGACCGCAAGCCAGTCCGTGGAGGGGGAGTACCTGTGTACCTCAAGTCGGTCGAAGCGGGAGTGAGAGAGGGTGGACTGTGTGTCCCACCGACCTAGGTAGGCCTACAGAGGGCAGCACTGAATGCCGCGAAATATGAACTAGTCAGAGCAGACGGCTAGGCTGTGTGCTCTGCCAGTACAGGCTGTCTACACCAGCGGCTCAGTGCGGCTGTTCAAAGGGGTAATGCCTGCTGTACTTTGGGCACACGCCCCAGCTCCAAGGAGCTGGATGAGATTTTCACCTTATAATCAGTGATACACACGTAACAACATGTACCGTATATGCCACCTTTATATCAGCAATGTATTTCTTAAATCTTTTGTACCATATTATGTTATAAAATATTCCTATTGGTAAAAAAAAAATATGGAAAGATGGGGTGGTAGGGGAAGTGAAATATTCAAACGGCTTCAGGAAGAAATCCAAATATATATATATATATATATATATATATATATATATATATATATATATATATATATATATATATATATATATATATATATATATATATATATATATATATATATATATATATATATACATACATATATATATATATATATATATATATATATATATATATATATATATATATATATATATATATATATATATATATATATACATATATATATATATATATATATATATATATATATATATATATATGTACATATATATATATATATATATATATATATATATATATATATATATATATATATATATATATATATATATACATATATATATATATATATATATATATATATATATATATATATATATATATATATATATATATATATATATATACATATATATATATATATATATATATATATATATATATATATATATATATATATGTATATATATACATATATATATATATATACATGTATATATATATATATATATATATATATATATATATATATATATATATATATATATATATATATATATATATATATATATATATATATATATATGTATATATATATATATATATATATATATATATATATATATATATATATATATATATATATATATATATATATATATATATATACATACATATATATATATATATATATATATATATATATATATATATATATATGTATATATATATATATATATATATATATATATATATATATATATATATATATATATATATATATATATATATATATATATATATATATATATATATATATATATATATATATATATATATATATATATATATATATATATATATATATATATATATATATATATGTAGTGTTTGTGTGTGTGAATACGATTCTTCGAAAAAATGTTTCATTGTGATTTTGAAGTTCTTCAATAAAATGAATAGTCGAGTGAACGGCTTGTTTGGTTGACTTTAAAGTCTAGATTCCCAGCCGGTGAGGCGGTCTTGCCCGCAGCAAACTATTGCAAGTCTTCACTTCAAGAAGATTGGGTGTGTGTTGAGCCGTGGAATAACCCCAGATGGGCTCTCTCCGGTCTGAGGGCAACTCTGGCTTCATTCAAACTTGTTGGAGGGTAAAAGGGCTTTCCAGGACGCCTCACAAGGCAGGGGGATCAAAGAGGCAAACCCTAAGGACTTGCAGCTACATTGTCTCCGGTAAGCTTCTGCTCAGCTCACCACGGATAACAGTCGTGGTACTGGATAATGGAAATATGTTTGTAATCTGAAGCACACGGTGAATGATCACTAGTATTTTGGTGAGGTTTATTTTTGCGACTAATGTGATTTCTCTTTAATTTTCTCAGGATCATAGTTATGTCTAATTGTGTGAATTGTTTTGTTAATGAAATTAATATTTAAATCATTCATAGTTTTATAAACAAATTCTTTTTTCTTCTGCTGTTCATCTGTTTTCGGAACTTCTACTACTACGACCTATTGAGTTGCACTCTCACTGCTACTGAACTCTCTACAGGAGTACACAA
The DNA here is from genome assembly GCF_038502225.1 of Cherax quadricarinatus. Taxonomy (NCBI): domain Eukaryota; kingdom Metazoa; phylum Arthropoda; class Malacostraca; order Decapoda; family Parastacidae; genus Cherax; species Cherax quadricarinatus. The sequence continues at coordinate 6,285,897 of NC_091315.1, forward strand.
ACAGAAACAAAGAGTTTACATTATTGTCAGAAACAAGAGCTCCAAAAACAAACAACTCTCGAAAGGTTACATACAAGACCTTGTCACAAGCCACCAAACCAGTCATCCTCACGCCATTAGGAAACATCCCTAAAATGAAGAGAATCGTTATCACAACAGATAAAAGATGCGTAGTCTTCCTCAACACGGTAGATTATGATGTCAAGATTTCTGGCCATCTTAGAGACTGTAACACATGTGAGCAAGATATTACTTAGGTAGGCTCGCTACATACTTCACAACACTGTATCTCTCACTGACCAACCCAACAACAGCCAGATTTAGATTCCCAAAACCCAGAAAGCCAATAATCCTTCTCACATCTTCCACTTCAGGTATCGGGAGTGCGCTTTTCATAAGCTGGCAGGTAAATTATTAAAACATATATCCTAGCAAGTGAGTACCATAAGCCAATTAATTATGATCTCAGTCAAGTGGACATATGCGTCAAAAGCACCTTGCAAGTTTCGAGGTAGAAATTCTCTTCAGTTACATACCAGTCACACAGGCAGTATCTCTTCTGTGCTAAAATGTTCATGAAAACTTAAACCTACCCTCACCTAGCATGGACTTTGAGAATCTGAAAAAACTGTATCGACGTCTGTTTGTGCTAAGGAACAACAGAAATATAGGCAACACTTTGGGATGGCTGTGGGCTCATCAATTAATAACGTCTTAGCAAATCCCTTCATGAAGCACCTCGGCGAAAATACATCTTGCAAGTCTTCTTCGACAGCTTATTGATGACACAGCTAATTACCAAGTGATTTGCACAAATAAGAATATATAGATTCCAAAACGCTAAAGTATTAAACGTTGAAAAGAGTTATTGACATTTATGATAGCTGTGTAGCAATAGTAATAGCCGATTAATTCATACGAGTGTTTAATATACTACATGCACAGTGTGACTGAACACTTGTCGTTTTTTATTGTAATGAAGAACTCGAACGAAGATTATATATGCATAGAGTAGTTTAACTGTATTTCAATATGGATATCATGAAACATCTACTTTTTTGATAAATTAGACACATGTGCAACTCTTGGGTATCTTTATTGAGGAAACGTTTCGCCACACAGTGGCTTCATCAGTCCATACAAAGGAGAATCTTGAAGAACAGGAGGAGAATGAGGTAATCAGTCCCTCAACCTTGAGTCGATGTGGTCAGTCCATCAATCTTGAATAGAATACGGCATACGTGCTGAGAAGGAGCTTATAAACCGTTGGCAGGAGAGGTGCAGAAGTCATAGGTCGTGTAACATTTGTTCAATGTTGAAGTAGGTCGTGCCCAAGAATTAGGCAAGCGAAGAATTCCCAAGTATTAAGATCCCAAGAAGTTGCAGTGTCTGACAGGTTTGTAGATGAATGGTTCAGAGAACCGACATGTTGATAAATTAGACACATGTGTCTAATTTATCAACATGTCGGTTCTCTGAACCATTCATCTACAAACCTGTCAGACACTGCAACTTCTTGGGATCTTAATACTTGGGAATTCTTCGCTTGCCTAATTCTTGGGCACGACCTACTTCAACATTGAACAAATGTTACACGACCTATGACTGCTGCACCTCTCCTGCCAACGGTTTATAAGCTCCTTCTCAGCACGTATGCCGTATTCTATTCAAGATTGATGGACTGACCACATCGACTCAAGGTTGAGGGACTGATTACCTCATTCTCCTCCTGTTCTTCAAGATTCTCCTTTGTATGGACTGATGAAGCCACTGTGTGGCGAAACGTTTCCTCAATAAAGATACCCAAGAGTTGCACATGTGTCTAATTTATCAACATGTCGGTTCTCTGAACCATTCATCTACAAATCTACTTTTTTAAAGGTTAGTTAATGACACATTAACAGAGTACTAGATAAGTGTGAAAATGTTATATTGATAGACCCTCCCAAAATTTAAGATTTGACATCATCAGGAGAAAAGGGTGATGATATGAGGAAAATTCAGACAAAATATAATCAGTACACTGATACAGGAATAAGTAGAAAAATAGCCATAAGCATTTTTTTAAGAATTATAGTACAGTAAGTTCAAATACAACATTTAATACAGTGGTGCCAGTTTCTATCCTCCTTTAATTAAATGAAATAATTTTTAACCGTGTTTAATTCAGATAATGAATAGGAAGATTTCCGAGGTAGTTTTAGTGTTTGTATGACTGTTCGAACTGTTGATGTCGTTACTACATTACTATACATAAATTGGCAACTTAAAAAAAAAAACAGAAGCAGCCAGTTACACCGGACTGAAAAAGTTTTAAAGTATTCCTATAATAAAAACGACCAGAACAGCTGAACATGCTTCTTAAGTACATTTGCCTACTCAGTTTATATCAGATCTACAAAACTTCCATATTAAGCTTGAAACTACTAATACATTTCTAGGAAGCTGTTTCAATACAAATGATATTGACTGATTCTTTAGATAAAATTATAGCCCGATACAGTCGAGTGGTTGTCTTATAAGTATGACAAAAGCTATTTTCGCTTAGATTTTCAATCTATTCAACAATTGCATATCATATTCTAACGAGTCGTCATGTAAATGATATTATTTATGTTAATAATGATAATAAGAATAGATAACATCTTAATGAGGAACTCGTTGCAGATGCACATTGAAATAACAAATACAGAATGAGGACAAGATGGACTTATAATTTTATTGTATAGAACCAGTAGTGTAGATGATAAGAAAGAAATGATTACCAATGTTGTGCATGTAAAGAAGTTGGATGTCCTAGCTCTAAGCGAAACAAAGCTGAAGGGGTAGGGGAGTTTCAGTGGGGAAAAATAAATGGGATTAGGTCAGGAATATCTGAAAGAGTTAGAGCTAAGGAAGGGGTAGCAATAATGTTGAAGGATCAATTATGGAAGGAGAAGAGAGATTATGAGGAATAAAATAAGGGCCAAATGCGAAAAGTGGGTTATAATAAGTGTATATGCACCTGGAGAAGAGAGGAATGTATAGGAAAGAGAAAGATTTTAGATGTTAAGCGAGTGTTTAGGAACTTTTGAACCAAGTGAGAGAATAGTTGTGGTAGGGGACCTAAATGCTAAAGTCGGAGAAACGGTTAATTAGGGTGTGGTAGGTAAGTTTGGGTTGCCAGGTGTAAATGGAAATGGGAGGCGTTTGATTAAACTTTGTATAGAAAGTGGTTTGGCAATAGGTAATACATAGTTTTAGAAAATAAGGATAAATAAGTGTTCAAGATATGATATAGGGCGTAATGACAGTAGTTTGTTGGACTATGTACTGGTAAATAAAAGACTGATAGGTATACTTCAGGATGTACATGTTTATAGAGGGGCCACAGATATATCACATCATTTTTTAGTTGTAGCTACAGTTTGAATAAAAGGAAGATTAAATACTAGGAGTGTATATCTAATATTTTTTCTTTGGTGCTAAGTAATAACATCTGACTGCTTTATAACAACGTGACTTGTGCATCTATAACATAGTGATTTGTGTTAACATCTTTCAGTACTGGAAACGTGGATTTGTTACGCAGAAATGTGGGATGGCTGGGGGCTTGAGCCTGGTCTAAGGGCAAAGGTAAAAGTTACACACCTCTCAAGCATAAACAGGCCACCCAGGGCTATCCCAGTCAAAACAGAAAGCGCTAAACCAGTATGTGTTACTTCAATGGGTTGGTTAACAGAGGGTTAGGTAAAAATCCCAGTTAGGAAAATATATCTATTTATTCAACATAACACTATATACACACTCTAGAAACACCTTAATCCTAAATGCCCAAAAGAGGATACACAAGAAACAGCTGGCTAGAGGTCCAGCCACCATAACACTAGGCCTAGTCACCGCCAGGCCGTCTCTACTCCACTACAAACCCCATTTCTTATTTCCTCACTCCTCCCACAGCATCCTGGCCATGTCAGAGCCTGGGTGAACATACAGGTAAGCCATAGAAGAGCCTATGGCTTGGGTTAGCTAAACAAAAGGAGTACACGACTACAAACTTAGCTCAAATACACAGGATCTCCGACGCCAGCCTCCACACCATGCTGACTCCACGTGACTCCCCCAGCCACGCTCACTCCGCATACCCAAACACCCTTGGAAAATAAATCCCTAGCAGGATTTCTTTATAATTACAGTTAGAGTACTTTACAGTGCCCCCAAATGCACATTATGAATTATAAAATTATTCTTTACAATTATAACATTCATCTATTATTATGGCACACTTCTCCACTGTATATACATTACAATGTCATGCAGAACCCTGCATAACACCCCCACCCCCAGACCATAGGTCTCACTCTGCTAGCAGGGTCCCTACGGACACTGCTAGGCAAAAGGAAAAAAAGGAAAATAAACCCCACATTAAGGTCTGAGGCAACGGGCAAAATGATAACTGGGGAATGACCACCATACAATCATGGTCTTTTGGTACTACAAATATGCAATATTAACAAACTGAGGTACTAGACTGCTGACATGTGTAACTCGCAGAACATAAAAGTGATCAAGTTCTATGCCAAACGAGCCCACAGTCACACTCTTAGACAATTGTGTTAGGAAAAGGCACCATCACAACACAGCGCTGGCCAGACACTGGCATTGATGCATTTTACCTAAATTACATCAAGCAAACTTATAAACGAGCAAGTTAACTTTGTACAAAAGTGCCCCTGAGGAATACCATTTTATGAAGTAACACCAAAGTTCAGTATGTTGCAAGGCAGACCAAACTGTATGTGCCACCAAAAAAAACTTTTAAACAGTAAGTACATTTTCCATGAGTTCAAAGAAAAGAAAAACAGATTTTACATGTTAAATTCTACTTAGAAAGCAACATCACATTATCACTCCCATCTCACAGCAATTTTTGTGTAAACAAAACTGGTTCCCCATGACACACCTCTGCGAGAATCAGGAGAGCACAGGAGAGGGGAAAAATATCAGGCCCCTAAAAACAACGGGTGGATAGGCACATAAATCTTGTTGGTGGGACTGCGGCCGTAAAACCCTGGAGTCATCACTGAAGACCCCCGAAAGGTGGACCTCCCAGGCCGCCACCTACATGTCATTCCAAGGACCCTGGAGTCACCCCAGTGGTGATCCAAAAAGGAAAAATTGAAAAAGAGTCCTGGAGAACCAAAACACCTCGGATCAAAAGACATGACCCAAACAGTGGAGGGCATCACCGCCAGCCCCACATTCACTAAAACGTTAGGTCCAACAGTCCCTATACCAACATAAAACAGAGGCGAGGCATTCCAGCCAACACCTAAAAAACGTAGCATACCTTACCTAGGCATGGTCTTTGATGTGACTACCCCCCTAAATACACACACACTAGGGAATCCTGATACCTCCAGCTCCAGCTCAACCTGCCCTTCTCCTTTGGGTGGCCCAGAGTTCCATCTACTCGTCTACCGCAAATCACTGCAAAATAAGAATAGATAAGTGATCTATACACTACATTGTGCACTTTAAACACGAGACAAGGCATCAGCAACCACATTCTCCGCTCCCTTCACATAATGAATCACCAGATTAAGAGGTTGGAGAAACAAGGCCCACCTCGTAAGTCTCTGATTGTGGTTCCTCATTAAGTGAAGGAAACGTAAGGGATTATGGTCACTATACACAGTTATAGGGTGAACTGAGGAGGAGACATAAACCTCAAAATGTTGCACTGCTAACACTAAAGCAAGAGCCTCCTTTTCTATGGTGGCATAGTGCTGCTGGTGTTTCTTAAGTTTTGCCGAAAAGTAGCTGACTGGCAACAATTGTCCCTCCACTTCTTGCAGTAGTACAGCCCCAACACCAGTATCACTGGCATCTACTTGTAGAGAAAATGGCAATGTGAAATTAGGACTAGCCAGCACCGGAGCACTTGTAAGCAAAGCTTTTACATGTTCAAATGCCCTCTGACACTTCATATCCCACACAAATGTACACTTGGGGCTAGTCAGGTCAGTGAGTGGAGAGATCACCTTTGACAAATTTGGACAGAACTTTCTATAAAATGTTACCATGCCCACAAAACGCATAACCTCCTTCCGGGTCTTTGGTACAGGATAATTGTCTATAGCCTCCACCTTGGCATTCACTGGGGCCACCTTCCCCTGGCCAATAACATGTCCTAGAAAAGTTACCTGGGCTTGCCCGAAAACACTCTTTGCCAAATTAACTGTGAGCTGAGCACCAGCGAGCCTAGAGAAAAGCTCTCGAAGCTGCCTTACATGCTCTGACCAACAGTCGCTAAAAATAACCAGGTCATCAATATAACACCTCACGCCCTTTAGGCCACGTATAACCTCCTGCATTCTGCGTTGAAAACAGGAGGGTGCATTACGAAGCCCAAAGGGGAGAACTTTGTACTGAAAAAGCCCATCCGGCGTTACAAAAGCAGAGATGTCACTGGCACGTGGGGTTAAAGGTATCTGGTAATAACCCTTCAACAGGTCTAACTTACTTACATATTTAGCTCCCCCCACTGCATCAATGACATCATCCATTCTAGGAAGAGGAAAACAATCAGCCTTACTTATTAAATTAACCTTACGGTAGTCAGTGCACATCCTCATGGTGCCATCTGGTTTGGGAACCATCAGACAGGGGGATGCCCACTCACTCTCGCTTGGTATTATTAAATCATTGTCAAGTAAAAATTTCACCTCCTTCTCCATACTTTTTCTCTTTTGTGGGTTCATTCTGTAAGGGACCTGCCGAATTGGTTCAGCTTCCCTTACATCTATATCATGGGGCTTTAGCTTGCTTACACGAGGGATATCCCCAAACAAATCCTCAAAATTCCAGAGAAGCTGAACCATCTCAGCAACCCTTTCCTTACTAAGACCTAACATACATTGTGAAGGATCTTTTAACAATGCCCTGTTACTAAGGTGTACATCTGTGGCCCCCTGTGCATCAGTGTCCACCCTTGGGTCACCTACTATATTTACACATGCCACACCTCTTTGGTGGTACCTTTTCAGCCTGTTTATATGTACCACCCGTTCAGACTTCCGTCGCCCAGGTGTGTGAATTCTGTAATTTTGATCCGTGACCTTTTCCACGACCTTGTACGGCCCACTGAACTTTGCTTTTAAGGCATTACCAGGCACCGGCTCCAATGCTAGTACCTCCTCTCCTACTTCAAAGGTACGAGGCACGGCCTTGCGGTCAAATTGTTTCTTCATCTTGGTTTGGCTGATGTGCAGGTTCGCAGCCGCCAGATGCTTCATGTGAGCCAAACGGTCTCTGAAAGCGAGAAAATCCTCCGAGGGGGCAGCATCACAATCTTCACCAAGCCAGTAATCCTTCAAAATCATCAGTGGTCCCCTTACCTGGTGACCATAGATCAGTTCGAAAGGACTATAGCGTAATGAATCCTGAGTGCTGTCCCTCACGGCAAATAAAAGGAGGGGGATACCCTCATCCCAGTCCTTCTGGTACTGGGCACAATAAGCCCGCAGCATAGTTTTGAGAGACTGGTGAAACCGCTCCACAACTCCTTGACTCTCTGGGTGATAGGCAGTGGAGGTCGTCATTTTAATATTAAACTCCCCCAAAACTGTGCGAAAATGTTTAGATGTAAAATTTGACCCCTGATCTGTTTGAATTTCCTTAGGGATCCCGACCTGCGTAAAAAATTTCACCAGTGCTCTCAAGACTACACGTGTGGTAATCTTACGTAGTGGAATGGCCTCCGGAAATCTGGTAGAGGAACAAATAATAGTAAGTAAGTACTGGTTTCCCATCTTGGTCCTGGGTAGCGGCCCCACACAATCCACCACCAGCCTGCTAAAAGGTTCTCCGGCGACTGTTATAGGGTTAAGAGGGGCAGGTTTAATTCCTTGATTAGGTTTTCCTATTCTTTGGCAAACTGGGCATGATTCTACATACTTACCCACTGATTCCCATACCTGGGGCCAGTAAAAATGTTTAGAAATCTTGCCCATAGTCTTTTTAACACCTAAATGTCCTCCCATGGGAACATCGTGGGCCAAACGCAAAACCTGATATCTAAATGGTTCCGGCACCACCACTTGGTAGAGTGCCTGCCGTGCTCCATCATTAGATGTCGCATCCGATAAGGTCTTTCGCATTAAAATACCGTCTGCAAAAAAAAAAAACAGTTAGTTAGTTGAGAGGCCTCTTCCTCGGTAACAGCAGATGACCGAATAGCTTGTAGGGTGTCGTCACACCCCTGGGCCTCGATCAGCCGCTCACGAGTAGGAGTCGCCCCCCCTATACCAGCTCCAAGACCCCCACTCAAACAGGGTCTTGCCTGGGATGGTTCATCACAACCCCGAGCCAACTGCAGGCTAGGCTCGAGGAATAGATTTCCCAAACCCAAATCATCCCCAGGATCTAACGAGTCACAGCGAGAGACTGCCCTCTTCTCTTTTGACATTTTCCTGGTTACTGCACACAACGGAAATAACTCGGGCAATGTAGCCCTAGCTTTTTCCTCCCAACTCTGTGAGGCTGGGTCCCTCCAAACCAGAGGTTCCTCACTTTCAAGACAACCCATGACATTATTGCCTAAGAGTAGGTCAACCCCTGCACAAGGTATATCCTCTGTGATACCTACAGCTAAGTAACCACACTGGTATGCAGACTCCACCCATAACCTGTGCACTGGAGTCTTGACAGGGCATCCTGTAATTCCTTTGAGCAAAACGTCCAACCCAGTGTATGTGTCATCCGACACTGGCAGTATGCCCCTACGAAGCAAAGTGTATGTGCTACCAGTGTCCCTCAAAGATAGAACACCTGTTACCCTACCTTCATTTTGGTGTAAGGCCACGGTGGACTTGCTTGTAAAGACCTTCATCCGAGGGTCCAAACCTGCTGAGGTACCTGACATACCCGGAGGTGGTGCTTCAATATTAGCTACCATGTGGGTACCTGGTGTATCTACCTTAGAAACTCCAGCAAGCGCCTGATCTCTACGCATCTTCTTGCAATACGGCTGCAGATGGCCCTGTTTATGACAATAAGTACAGTAATATGGTTTAAAGGCCCCCTGCCCGTTTGACATAGGCTGGGGCCCATGATCTTGGGAAACTGGGCTCGTCCCACCTGTTCCTTGTAGTCCTGGACCTGTGACAACTGACTTAAAACCTCCTCGAGTGGATACTGGAAAATTAGGGTTATTACAACTCTTGTGGTTATTAGGCTGATAAATGGGTGGCTTAAACTTCTGAAATTTCTTATTCCTATTTGTGGGTGGAGAAAACTTACCATTATTAGTATGTGGGGTGTGGTAACTGCTACCAAATTTTTGGTTAGCTAAAAATCTGTCACCCAGCTCTAAAGCATTATTAAAATCATCAAGATCCTTCTCCTCAAGATATGCCTTAAGGTCAGGAGGAACATTTCTCAAAAGATCCTCTAACAAAATTAAGGTAATTACACCTTCATAATTGCCTACCACCCCCTTTGAGCGACACCACCTATTTAGAAGTGACATCTTCTCCTTACCATATTCCACCAAAGACTGCCCTGACTGAAACTTTAGTCCTCTGAATTTCTGCCTGTACCTTTCCGGCAACATTTGATAAGCCAGTAAAACTACCTCTTTTAGCTTATGATAATCAGAAAAGGCAGATCCTTCTAAAGAACTAATAGCCTGTAACCCTTTACCAACTAATTGGGTTCTTGCTAATGTCGCCCATTCCTTTTCCGGCCAAACTTGGGATTTGGCCGTACTTTCAAATAACAGAAAAAACTGGTCTGGGTCTTTCTCTAGGAATTTGGGCACAAATTTTATGGCTTTATCCAAATGAAAAACATCTACTCTTGTGTCTGTGGCTGGGTGAGAAGCAAGCTGCCTCTCTTTAGCTCTTTCTTGAGCCCTAAGCTCCTCTAAGGCTCTCTGTTCCTGGATCTTTGTGCGCTCAATCCTTAACCGTTCCTTTTCTTCTGCAACTAGGGTTAATTTCATTTGTAAAATTACTACTTCCTTATCCAGGTCCCTATCATGGGGATTTGATTCAATGTCACCTTCCAAATGCATGTCATCCTCAGAATTTTCACCAGTGTCAGCCATTTTGGGAAATAATAGCACCAAATCTTACTACCAGCCACAGAACTTACTGATATAAAATAATAAAGCACACAGCAAGGTACATATACTGAAGTAGTATATTCACAAGCAGTTGTCATGTGACTCCCTCAAATTAAACAGGATTGCACACAAAAAGAAAATCCTGGCAGAAAAAAAAAGAGCTACTGCACTTGCAAAGGTAAATTATTTCCAGAAATTTAGGTAAGCATATCCCCCTAAAAATCAGCAAGATTGTACCTGCAAGGGTAAATTATGCACAAAATATCAAGTATTAATAACACCCTAAAAATCAACAATATGGTACAGAAAGGTAAATGATTTATAGAGTATTAATTAATAATAACACCCTAAAACCAGCAATATTATACAGGTAAATTAAAGGGTAAATTATTCACAGGGTATTAGGGTATTAATTAATAATAACACCCTAAAAACTAGCAATGTTGCACACAAAAGTAAATTATTCACAGGGTATTAATTAATAATAACACCCTAAAAACTAGCAATGTTGCACACAAAAATAAATTATTCACAGGGTATTAATTAATAATAACACCCTAAAAACTAGCAATGTTGCACACAAAAGTAAATTATTCACAGGGTATTAATTAATAATAACACCCTAAAAACTAGCAATGTTGCACACAAAAGTAAATTATTATTTTAGTGTGAGTGTTATAGTGAATGCTTCCTCTGACCAACCCAGTAAAGAATGATTATTGACTTTCCAGGTTGCAAACTTGAATTACCACAAAAATTTGATAATTCTCCCATTTACAGGCCCCCATGTTACGCAGAAATGTGGGATGGCTGGGGGCTTGAGCCTGGTCTAAGGGCAAAGGTAAAAGTTACACACATCTCAAGCATAAACAGGCCACCCAGGGCTATCCCAGTCAAAACAGAAAGCGCTAAACCAGAATGTATTACTTCCATGGGTTGGTTAACAGAGGGTTAGGTAAAAATCCCAGTTAGGAAAATATATCTATTTATTCAACATAACACTATATACACACTCTAGAAACACCTTAATCCTAAATGCCCAAATGAGTATACACAAGAAACAGCTGGCTAGAGGTCCAGCCACCATAACACTAGGCCTAGTCACCGCCAGGCCGTCTCTACTCCACTACAAACCCCATTTCTTATTTCCTCACTCCTCCCACAGCATCCTGGCCATGTCAGAGCCTGGGTGAACATACAGGTAAGCCATAGAAGAGCCTATGGCTTGGGTTAGCTAAACAAAAGGAGTACACGACTACAAACTTAGCTCAAATACACAGGATCTCCGACGCCAGCCTCCACACCATGCTGACTCCACGTGACTCCCCCAGCCACGCTCACTCCGCATACCCAAACACCCTTGGAAAATAAATCCCTAGCAGGATTTCTTTATAATTACAGTTAGAGTACTTTACAGTGCCCCCAAATGCACATTATGAATTATAAAATTATTCTTTACAATTATAACATTCATCTATTATTATGGCACACTTCTCCACTGTATATACATTACAATGTCATGCAGAACCCTGCATAACAATTTTGTTGTAGCTAGGTAGAACGACTCAAGAGATTGAAAGATATCCAAAATCCTGGTATACAAAGGGTTCTTTCAGGTATACAGAAGTAAGATTAGGGACAAGATTGGCCCACTTAAGAGTAACTATGGTCAGATCACTGACAGTGATAGGGATATGTGTGAAATTCTCAATACCTACATCCTTTCAGTTTTTACCCAGGAAAATACTAGCGATATTCCTTAAATAACATCTTATGTAGAACAGGACGATAATAAACTATGCACGATTGCGGTAATTAGTGGCATGGTACTCAGACAAATAGAGAAACTAAAACCTAACAAATACCCAGGTCCTGATGAACTGTTTGCTAGAGTGATAAAGGAATATAAAGAGGAACTTACCATACCTTTGGCTAATCTGATTAACATATCACTACAAACTGGCATAGTGCCTGATAAGTGGAAAATGGCAAATGTAATACCTATTTACAAGGCAGGTAACAGGTCCTTGGCATCGAACTATAGACCAATAAGCCTTACCTCCATAGTGGGAAAAATTCTGGAATCAATAATTGCCGAAGCAATTCGTAGCCATTGATAGGAACAGATTGATTAATAAATCTCAACACTGTTTTACAAAGGCGCATTCCTGTCTTACGAATTTACTAACATTTCTCACTAAGGTGTTTGAGGAGGTAGATCATGGTAATGAATATGATATTGTGTATATGGACTTCAGTAAGGCTTTCGATAGAGTTCCACATCAGAGGCTATTGAGGAAACTTAAGGCAGAGGGAATAGGAGGAGAAATTTTTTCCTGGGTAGAGGCATGGCTGACAAATAGGTAGCAGAGAGTTTACATAAATGGGGAGAAATCAGAATGGGGGCACGTCACAAGCGGTGTTCCTCAAGGGTCAGTGTTGGGCCCGCTGTTGTTCACAGTTTACATAAACGACATAGATGAGGGAATAAATAGCGACATAAGCAAATTTGCTGATGACACCAAAATAGGCCGTCTAATTCATTCTAAAGGGGCGCGGGGGCGTGGACCCCCAGAACTCTCTCCAGGTAAACTCCAGGTAATGAGGACACTAGAGCACTACAGGATGATTTGAATAGCATGATGCAATGGTCGGAGAAGTGGCAGATGCAGTTTAATGTAGACAAATGCAAAGTTCTAAGTGTTGGGCAGGAAAATAACCATGCGGCATGTAAACTAAATAATGTAGATCTTAATACTACTGTTTGCGAGAAGGATTTAGGAATTCTGGTTAGCAGTAATTTAAAACCAAGACAACAGTGCATTAGTGTTTGAAAAAAAGCTAACAGAATTCTTGGCTTCATATCTAGAAGTATAAATAATAGAAGTCCTCAACTTTATATATCCTTGGTTAGGCCTTATTTAGATTATGCTGCTCAGTTCTGGTCACCATATTACAGAATGGATATAAATGCTCTGGAAAACGTACAGAGGAGGATGACAAAGATGATCCCATGTAACAGAAATCTTCCCTATGAGGATAGACTGAGGGCCCTGAATCTGCACTCTCTCGAAAATCATAGAATTAGGGGGGATATGATCGAGGTGTATAAATGGAAAACAGGAATAAATAAAGCGGATGTAAATAGCGTGCTGAAAATTTCCAGCCAAGACAGGACTCGCAGCAATGGTTTTAAGTTGGAAAAATTAAGATTCAGGAAGAATATAGGAAAGCACTGGTTTGGTAATAAAGTTGTAGATGAGTGGAACAAACTCCCGAGTACAGTTATTCTGGCTAAAATGTTGTGTAGTTTTAAAAATAGGTTAGATAAATACATGAGTTGGTGTGGGTGGGTGTGAGTTGGACATGACTAGCTTGTGCTGCTGGGTCTGGTGCCGTGCTCCTTCCTTGAGTGGAGGTGGCCAGACCGGATGGGTCATTGGACTAATCCGTGGGGGGTTCATTGGGCTAATCCGGGGGAAGACATGGACCTGCTCCGCATGGGTCAGTAGGCCTGTTGCAGTGTTCCTTCCTTCTTTTGTTCTTATGTTCTTAAGAGGAAGATTCAGAGGCACCTCAGGGACTCCTCTCCAATAAGTCTACCCTCATGGACTGTGTTGTAAAGTTGTAACTAAGATAATCCATCACAGGAAAGCATTTCATGAGCTCCTAAAAACTTTAGATACCCTTCCAGCTATTGCAGAAGGCCAGTGCAAGCCTACGTCAAATGACATTAGATGCTCAGCTGATAATGACACTACTGACAAGGACTGGAAGTCTCACAGTGAGGTCAACTCAGAAATAAAAAACTGATGGAATTCTGTCTTCGCTAAGGTTCCATAGATAAATAGAGCTCAAAACACTGCACTTGGAAATTCTAACACAATTCCTCTGGCCACCATAAAGGGAACATATCCTCTTCTCAGCATTGAAGTAAGTCTTGAATCTGTTAACTCTCTTACACCTGACATCATTGCTTCAACACCTGACAGTACACCAGACAGCACATATACCATCACTAATACATCACCTGTCACCACACCTGCCAACACTACTCCAACGTCTGGCAACAGTGCTCTGTCTATCAATAATGAGTCAGGATTTTCTCCACTAGAGATTGGTGTAGTTAATAATCTGGGGACCAACACTGCACCTGAACAAATGCTGCACCAAAGTAAGAACAGGAGGGGCACATCTGACGGAACTGTACTGGGGCGTGGTAGAGGATGTGAAAGAGGGAAAGGACATCTACAGCTCTCTCACCTTCCACCAACACAGTCCCAGGAAAACGCTCACCAGATACACAATCATTAGGCTCACCAACGGCAGAACCAGCTGCTGAATCAGCAGCGAAACACAGGAGGTGCAACAAATGGGAGTCCACCCTCCCAGGCAGGGCCGGCCTTAAGCCGATTGGACCGATTGCTCCCAGTTGGGCCCCGCACCTAATGAACTCCCGCGCTAGAGTGTAATCTACTCTCGGCTTGTCAAGTACACACAGCAACACGAAGTGCAAAAAAAAAGGGGCTCTGGATATAATATGTTGGGGAATTTCTCCGATAACGGTGGCGAAGTTGTTCGATTGGGTGGCGATTGTACCCGACATCGGACATTACAAACAAAATACTGCGATGGTTTCCACTTTTATTTTTTTTTATCTTTTTCCTTTAGGATCCTGTGGTTTCTGTAAATATGAGTAAAAGGCCAAGAAACATCGGCAGAAAATATTTAAGTGACAGTAAGAAGAGGGTGCATGCACGACTTCTACAGAAGAACTCAATAGCTTTTTTTACACCATGTGCATGTCACAACTACAACCTAGTTTTGGGAGACATGGCCAAGACATGTCCAGATGCAATGACTTTCTTTGGAACTCTTCAGCCTATTTACACCCTTTTTGCATCATCTACTAAAAGATGGACTGTTTTTAGAAAACTTGTGACAGGTCTGTCTGTAAAACCTCTCTCTGAAATACAGTGGGAATGTAGATTGGAAAATGTCAAAGCTGTAAGGTACCAAGGTGCTGAAGTTTCTAATGCACTAGAAGAGTTAACAGAAAACACTGACGATGCTCAAGTAAAGAGCGATGTTGAATCGCTAGTTCGCCAAATGAGAGATTACAAGTTTCTGGTATCGCTAGTTTTCTGGCACTCCTTACTCTTTCAAGTAAATTATGTGAGTAAGGAACTTCATAGTGATACCATGGGTTCTGCTACAAGGCTTTCTTCATTCGAAAAGATTTGTATCTGGTTAAAGACATACAGGGGAAAAGGTTTTGATGAAGCATTGATTGACGCTAGTGAACTTGCCAAAGACCTGTATTCAAAACACAGAGTAAGCGCTTATTCAAAAAAAAAAAAAAAAAAAAATTGTTACGAATCTGCAGATGAACCTTTGCAGATCCAAAAGCAGCCTTCAGAGTGCAGTGTTTTAATCAAGTGGTAGATAAAGCACTGCAAATACTTGAGCCACGGTTTGAACAACTGAGAAGTATCAAAATTTATTTGGATCCCTGTACAACTTTCAGGACCTGTCCAAGGACACCATAAGAAAATCTGCGGCAGATCTGAAAGTGGCATTGACCGCGGTCAAGGTGGCACAGGAAAATAGATCAAGTTAATACCACAAAACTGGCTGATATAGATGGATACATGCATTGTGAGGAAATGGAGGCACTAAAGTCAATTCTGCAGTCAGAGATTTAAAATTCCTATGAAAATGCTTGAATTCCTTACTTGTAACAACAGATCGACCGCATTTCCAAATTTGTTTATTGTTCTTCGGATTTTCTCGACAATCCCAGTGACTGTGGCATCTGGAGAAAGGAGTTTTTACAAGCTGAAACCAATCAAAACTTTCTTGAGATCATCAGTTCAGCAAGAACGTTTGAACAGTTTGGCGATTATGTCTATTGAATCTGAAATTAGCAAGAGTTTAAACTTCGACAAAACTCTAAAAGACTTTGCAGAGAAAATAGTAAGAAAATTAACTTTTTCCTAATAAAAGGCAATAATAATATGACTCATTTATAGTTTATGAATATTAAGTGATTATTAGAAGCTCAAAAAAGATAATTTGTTTCCAACAGTGCACTTTAATTCTATTTTTTTTTTCTGAACAAAAATAAATTAATATTTTTAATAAATCAGTTCACACTCATTAAAGCAAGTGGTATTGTGACTATGCACTTTTCAGATGTGATATACAAATTTTGTTTGTTACATGTAGGCTTACATGTATGCAATTTTGTATTAAAATATAGCTTACATCTGTTTGGCCTATTAATCCGCATGCATTTTTAAGCACACAGTTTGAGTGCTTTCCATACATGGGGCCCACCAAAATTCTTTCCAAGGCCTAAGGCCGGCTCTGCTCCCTGGCACCTCGGCAGAGCTCTCGCTGTCACCGTAGGGAGCACACCACTAACAACTCCCTGCGAGGTACCAGGTGCAATTAGTGCCACAAGAAGGAACATCATGACTAGTGTCGGAAGAAAAAGGAACTTGACAGACAGGGTCACCTGTTTAGGATAACTGAATTAGTGAACACACATGTCACTCACCTAGCTACTCCTACCTCAGCCCTGCAGGTGGTATTTTGCCTTATACAAGACTACAGACTTACATCCCAGCGGCTGCCCCGGTGCCCTACCTCTCTCAAGGGCAGGTACCTAACACACATCAAATCAAGCTGAACACAATCATGAGTAGCCAGTCTATCAGCATCCTGTCGGCCAACATTAGAGGATTCATTACCAGTGCTGGAGAGCTCACGCACAGTTTCGTGAACATTAGACGTCCCGACATGATCGCTATAGTTGAAACATTTTTGGACAACAGGTCTCCAGAAAATTTTGCAAGAATTGCTGGCTACACCTCATGGATGAGGAGAGACAGGTAAGGGCAAGGAGGAGGTGTAGCTGTGTGCTTCCCTAAAAGTGTACATGCCCAGGTTATTAATTAATGTTGTCATCCCTACTCATTTAGAAATGATATTCTTTAAGCTATGCATGAACATTAGTATCTCTGTACTATCATGCTCAATGTACAGACCTCAGTGGCAACATGCAGACCCTATCAAGTCCCTAATAGAAAATGTGGACTCCTTTCTACTCCAACACAACGGTCAACATATGATAATCGTTGGTGACATCAACCAACATCTTATACAGAGGAACTTTGATGACCTTCTTGCAGTGTTTGACATGAGAAACTTTGTTGATTTCCCTACTCACATTTCTGGCTCCTCCCTCGACCCAGTAGTGAGTGATCTAGCAGAAAGTATAGTCACTTATCAACCTCTCGGTTATGTTGGATCGTCTGACCACAAGGCTGTTTTTTCGACACTAAAGATTCCAACAGAACGAGGTAAGGAATCCACACTTACAACTCGGCTGTGGGAAAGAGGAAACTGACCAGCCCTTTGCTCTAAGCTCGCCACCTCCGATTGGAATGCTCTTCTTCACGGTGATGTTGACTACCAAGTGAATGCCTTCACTAGACACATCCTTATTCTGCAACAAGAACACACCCGTTAACGGCAGCACATGACAAAATCTACAGCTTAGCCTTGGATCGGCTATCATTGTAGATAGGTTGCTACTGCTAAGTACAAGACTTGGCGAAGGTATAAGAGACATCCTACTACCTATAACAGGAACTTGCACAGGCAAGTTCAAAAGTGGGTCATCTTTAAATGGGAGGTGGACACAAAAAGAAAGTTAGCATCAGGTAAAGTGGGCTCCAAAGCCTGGTGGTTTTTGGTCAAGTAGAGACAAGGTTATCTGCCTGATGAACTTATTTCACCTCTAAATCGACAGAATGGGACCATCTCTACAAGTAGTCAGGAGAAAGCTGACCTGTTTGCCGAACACTTTGCTGCTAAAATACAAATTCCTGATCCAGCAGGGACCATTCTTGGCTAGCTGCCAGAACTGTGTCAAAGCTGTCAGTGGTGACAATAAGGCAGGAGGAGGTGCATCGTCGAGACAAGTTGAGCCCAAGATTGTTGAGTAGATGTGCAGACCAGTTAGCGGCACCTTTAATTCGCATCTTTCAGCCCTGCATAGTACAGTGTAAATGGCCTTCTCTGTGGAAAAACGCAAATGTAGTCCCTGCTCAAAAAAAGAAGAGCAGAGCAGAAATCAGCGACTACAGACCAGTGTCACTCCTGTCAGTCACTGACAACATCCTTGAGACAATAATCTCACGAAAATGACTACCACTCACTATGTGGCCGTCAATATGACTTCAGGAGAGGTGACTCTGCTGCTGATTTCTTGTTAAATATCTCCACTAAGACGCACCAGTCACTGGATGAATTCAAAGTCAGCTAGTGATAGCACTGGACATTGCTGGTACTTTCGACCGAGTATGGCACCAGGAACGCTTGGCAAAACTGCAAGTACTGGGAATTGCAAGCTCTACACTATATCTCCTCAATGATTACCTTCAAGGTAGATCTCTCAGTGTAGTTCTCAATGGGACAGAGGCACTAAGACATCCTACTGGGGCAAGTGTTTCACAGGGAAGCGTGTTTGGGCCATTGTTATGGAATGTTTACTTCAACGACCTTCTTCATTTCATCTCAGAATCCCATGCATATGCAGAGGACTTTACTCTGACATTTACTTATCCAAGAGAGGATATGCCAGCTGCCCTAAGCTACATCAATCACCAGCTAAGAGCTATATCAGGCTGGGGAAACCGATGACAAGTAACATTTGCTAATGAGAAAACACAAATAATGGTAATGCTGGAGCAGTAGTAAGTATGAATGGGAGAGTGTTGGTACCCGGGCACGAAGTTGATATCCTTGGGGTGAAATTTGACTCCAAATTGACCATGAAGAATCATGTTGTAAATCTTGCAAACAAGGGGGCCAGGAAGTTTATAGCACTTCGACGTATCTCGCAGCAAAGAACATAAGAACATAAAAAAGAAGGAACACTGCAACAGGCCTACTGGCCTATGCGAGGCAGGTCCAATTCACCCACCGACTTAAGCCAATGTCTTGACCTAGTGAGGTCAGACACGTCACTTAAGGGAGGAGCACTGCATCCGACCTGGCAGCACAAGCTAGTCATTTCCAATTCACACCCACCCACACCCACTCATGTATTTATCCAACCTATTTTTAAAACTACACAACGTCTTAGCATCTATGACGGTACTCGGGAGTTTGTTCCACTCATCCACAACTCTGTTATCAAACCAGTACTTTCCTATATCCTTCCTGAATCTGAATTTTTCCAATTTAAAGCCATTGCTGCGAGTCCTGTCTATGTTTGATATTTTTAGCATGCTATTTATATCTCCTACATTAATTCCTGTTTTCCATTTATACACCCCAATCATATCCCCCTTAATTCTACGCCTTTCTAGAGAGTGCAGATTCAGGGCCCGCAATGTATCCTCATAGGGAAGATTTCTGATACATGGGATCAACTTTTTTATCCTTCTTTGTACGTTTTCCAGTGCATTTATATCCATTCTGTAATACGGTGACCAAAACTGTGCAGCATAATCTAAATGAGGCCTAACCAAAGATATATAGAGTTGAAGAACAACCTGAGGACTTCTATTATTTATACTTCTTGATAAGAAGCCAAGGATTCTGTTAGCTTTATTGCGAACATTAATGCACTGTAATATTAAGATCTACATTATTTAGTTTATATGTCGCATGGTTATTTTCCTGTCCAACATTTATAACTGCATTTGCCACTTCTCCGACCACTGCATCAGTCTATTCAAATCATCCTGGAGTGCTCTAATGTCATCATTAGAATGAATTGGACGGTCTATTTTGGTGTCATCAGCAAATTTGTTCAAAATATTGACTTGGATGACAGCCAATAAACTTACACTTAACACTGACAAAACCTACTACGTTATGTTTGGCAGCAGAGCAGGTGTTCCGCAACTTAACATTAAGATCGACAACACTCTAATTGCCAGACATAATGAGGGCAAATTCCTAGGTCTATACCTCGACAGCAACCTAAATTTCAGAACCCATATCCATCACATATCAAAAAATGTATCCAAAACGGTGGGGATCCTCTCCAAGATACGATATTATGTGCCGCAAACTGCCCTTCTCACACTATACCATTCACTCATTTATCCATACCTCACCTATGCTGTTTGTGCTTGGGGATCAACTGCAGCAACACACCTAAAGCCAATAATAACCCAACAAAAAGCTGCAGTAAGAATAATCACTGAATCCCATCCCTGGCAACCCCCCCCCCACTCTTCATAGATCTAAACTTACTTCCTGTTAAGAACATCCACTCTTACTACTGTGCAATCTATATCTACAGGACCTTAAATTCCAATATTAACCTTGACCTAAAACGCTTTCTTGATAGTTGTGACAGGATCCACAGGCATAACACCAGACAGAAACATCTCTATGACATTCCCCGTGTTCGACTAAATCTTTACAAAAATTCAATGTGTGTCAAAGGGCCTAAAATCTGGAACAACCTACCTGAAAACTCTAGAACTGCAAACACATTCATCAATTTCAAAACTACAGTTAGAAAACATCTTATCTCCCTGATACACCCTGTCAACTAACTACATGAAAACCACCTGGTGTTTCACACTTACACTCACTCACCCATTGACTATAAACACAGAAATACGAATCTTAATCTTAAAATAATGAATCCTAACTAGTCATAATACTATGATACTCCAATATGGACACTATGTATTGTGCCAAAACAAAGGCATTCAAATTGCTAAACTCACAAACTATAATATAGTCACTTAGCCTTAATGCCATAATCTGTAATAATTTAAAGTTAAGAATTAATCTAAGTCTGCCCGAAATGCCTAGCCATGCTAGGTGTCCTAGTGGCCCCCTAAGTAATTAGTATTTTAAAACATGTAAACCACACAATATCCAAAATCTGTAAACCCCGCATTGTAATTCTTATAGAGAATAAACTTGATTGATTGATTGATTGATATGTCGCTATTTATTCCCTCATCCATGTCGTTTATGTAGATTGTGAACAACAAGAGGCCCAACACTGATCCCTGTGGAACACCGCTCGTGACGTGCCCCCATTCTGATTTCTCCCCATTTATGCAAATTCTCTGCTGTCTATTCGTCAACCATGCCTCAACCCAGTAAAAATTTTCTCCTCCTATTCCGTGTGCCTAAAGTTTCCTCAATGACCTCTGATGTGGAACTCTATCGAAAGCCTTACTGAAGTCCATATACACAATATCATATTCAAGACCATGACCTACCTCTTCAAATACCTTAGTGAAGAAAGTTAGTAAATTCGTAAGACAGGAAAGTCCCTTTGCAAAACCGTGCTGAGATTCATTAATCAATTTATGCCTTTCGAGATGGCTACGAATTGCTTCGGCAATTATTGATTCCCTAATTTTTCCCACTATGGAGGTAAGGCTTATTGGTCTACAGTTCGAAGCCAAGGACCTGTCAGCTGCCTTGTAAATAGGTATTACATTTGCCATTTTTCATTAATCAGGCACTGTGCTAGTTTGTAGTGATATATTGAAAAGATTAGCCAAAGGTGTGCTAAGTTCCTCTTTACATTCCTTTAACACCCTTGCAAACAGTTCATTAGAGCCTGGGGATTTATTAGGTTTTAATTTCTCTATTTGTCTGAGAACCATATCACTAGTTACCACAATCGTGCATAGTTTATTATCGTCCTGTTCTACATAATCTATTATTTCAGGAATTTCGCTAGTATTTTCCTGGGTAGAAACTGAGAGGAAGTAAGTATTGAAAATTTCACACATATCCTTATCACTGTCAGTGATCTGCCTGAGTTACTCTTAAGTGGGCCTAACTTGTCCCTAATCTTACTTCTGTATACCTGAAAGAACCCTTTTGGGTTAGTCTTTGAATCCCTTGCGACCTTAGCCTCATAATCCCTTTTTGTTTTTCTTATTTCTGTCTTTATTTCTCTTTTTAATTGAATATATTGATTTCTTAACTGCCCCTCCTCTCTTTTGATACACCTAGATATGCCTCTCTTTTGACCAATGATATGTTTTAATCTATTGTTCATCCATATGGGATCATTTTTGTTAGATCTAATTTCCTTACTCGGAACAAAAGTTGTCTGGGCAGCTAGAACTATGCTCTGGAAAACGTCATGATTCTGTACGAGGCACAAGCACGCTCGCATCTTAAGTATGCTCCAATTTCCTGGGTTGTCTGCACCCGTTTTCAACTGCGACTGCTTTACTGAGTAGAGAACAGAGCAAGACGACTCATCTTTCGCCTGGACCCAGCCTGGATGGATCTGTTATTTCAGAAGAGCCTTCAACACCGGAGAGGTGTTGGAGGCCTCACTGTCATGTACAAGGCCAACATTGTCAAAGTATCACACTTGGCTCCACTCCGAGGACAGCGAGAAGTGAGCTTCTACACAACAACGTCGCAGCAAACAGCAAATTCACTCTGTACTCTTCTCCAGAACATCGCTTCATCTGAGATCATTTATTCCCAGGATGACTCGAGTCTGGAACATGTTCGTACACCATAATGATATCAACGAGATAAAGCCAGTTGTTCAAACAAAAATGCTGGCCCACAGATGGCTTCAACTTCATCCTGTTCCCTACTTGTATGTCTCTTAACAATAAAAAGGCTTTCAAATGAGCTGACGCAGGTAACAGCTTTGAACTTGTAAATAAAGTTAGGAACCCTGTGTAAAGAAAAAAATTGAAGAGGCAGTTAGGGTAAGATATACACAACTATTGTAAGAATGATGGGATAGTGAGAGTATAGGAAATGAGGTTGAAGAGGTATGGGGTAGATTTAAGAATGCAGTGTAACAGTGTTCAGCAGAAGTTTGTGGTTACAGGAAAGTGGGTGCGGGAGGGAAGAAGAGTGATTTTTTTATATTTTATTTAAAAACAATACAGCTTAACATAAAACCCCTTAAATAAAATTTAAAATGAATGCATTATTGATCTCAGTCCTGACAAAATAAAAACGGCACAAATTAACTGACACAAAGAGATTGCACATATACACTCGCAAATATTGCAATATAACAGAAGCAATATTAAGAAGAATGGGTAATCTGAGCCCTATTTCACAAGAAACCTAACAAGGACGTAACTTACAGGTGACCTCAGTAACAGGGTCAAATAATGAATTATATAAACATCCATTGAAACGAAATCCTTTCAGGTATATATAGTTTACATAATATTACTGTGACATATGACAAAGGCTCTACACAATAGAAATAATATTCACGAGAAAATATATCAATTAATTACAACCTTCACATTAGTCAATAAACGAAATGGCCTACATCATAATCTTCTTAAAACAAGTACATACTCTTCCCCAACTAACCCCCGATACAGGAAATTGCCTAAAACATACATGCGAGTCATTGCAAAATAATGAAAGTCTTAAGCATTCCGCCCTCTTCCACAGGATGAACACATTATATAATGTAAAAAGAAACAAACTCCCTTTATCAGGGCAATGCGTGAAAGAAAGCACAGTATACAAAACAAACAATACAGAAGTATATCCTAACATAAAAAGCCATAATACATTTCATAAAGAAACACCAAATTAACACCTCAAATCGCGATAAACATATCACATAACAGACGTAACATTAAGAAGAATGGGTAATCTGAACCTTATTTCACAAGAAATCTAACAAGAACATAACTTACAGGTGACCTCAGTACCAGGGTCAAATAATGAATTATATAAACATCCATTGAATCGAAATCCTTTCAGGTATATATAGTTTACATAATATTACTGTGACATGACAAAGGCTCAATACAATAGAAAGAATATTCACGAGAAAGTATATCAATTAATCACAACCTTCACATTAGTCAATAAACTAAATGACCTACATCATAATCTCATTAAAACAAGTACATACTATTCCTCAACTAACCCCCGATACAGGAACTTCACTAAAACACATACGTGCCTCACTACAACCTTACCGAGTCATTACAAAGTAATGAAAGTCATAAGCATTCCGCCCTCATCTACAGGATGAGCACATTATATAATACAAAAAGAAAATGCCTTACAATCAATACAAACTCCCTTTGTCATGGCAATGCGTGTAAGAAATGCACAGTATACCAAACAATCAATAAAGGAGTATATCCTAACATAAACAGCCATAACACACTTCATAAATAACAACAAATTAACACCTCAAAACGCGATAAACATATCGCACATGAACATGTCCACAAGGCTGTATACGCACAGTCTACATAAACTCAAATACTCCTGCAAGGTCTTACGCCAACATTCATAACACCAATCACACTAAGTATATTAAGATGGTCATGAACCCACATTCACGTCACTCTCATCTCCCCCAGGAGGAGGCCCGGCTGTGACCCCCTGACTTCCCTCTCTACCTATGTAATCCCCAAAACCCCCACCCTTTACTCACTCATCCCAATTCACAGATTCACGAGAATCCCTAATGTTAGCGTTCTATATCCTTCCGAAAAATCCTGCGCCCACCTCCTCCCAAACAGTTCCTTGTTACGACACACCGTACGATAAAACGTTACCGCAAGTACCCGCCGCCGCACCTCACAAACCCCCCTCCCCCTCATCACCCACGATATATATATATATATATATATATATATATATATATATATATATATATATATATATATATATATATATATATAATCCACCATGATTTAATCCAAAGCCCTTTGACACCCTCGTCTAACCCTTCCACATCTAGGCTTAGTGCATGCAGAACCGACACCCCACTGTCCCCCACCCTCTGTACCACCCTACTTAACCAACACCTGACACCCTCCAACCCCTCACAAAATTATACTGCATGGAACGCTGTCTCATCCCCACCACAGATCCCGCACCTCCTGCACCTCCCGTACCTCCCGCACCTCCCGCACCTCCCGCCCACTACTACCCTTCTGGTTCTTAGTACCTCTCCTGACGGCAGGATGCCGTGCAGAAAACAATACGTCACCTCACGCACCCTAGGATTTAACTTCATCTTGCTAAACCTATACCAAATACTCCCCCACAAGTACATGAGGAACAACCCCTCTACTGGGACAATGATCCTCCCTGCAAGCAACCTACACAAAACCCCTATTCGAATTTTCCTCGGTTCTCTAACCAGCATCAAAGCCTGCAAGACGATTTCACATTCCCTCAACTCCTCTCCACCATACAACTTTCCCAACCTATCTTGTACTTTTCTCAGCTGCCAGCCCCCGTCACTCCCTCGTGCGAAAACCTCCCATTTAGGAAACACATTTAACCCTCCTTCTCAGGTCCATCAACCCCAACCCACCCTGACGCACAGGTAACATTACAACCTCTCTCCATAACCAATCGCAACTTGAACCTCACAAGAATTTAAACACTGGTCTCAGAATCCCCTCAATCACCGTCCCTGTTATTGGGAACACGGCCGCCACATGCCAAACCTTACTATACAATAATACATTTATGACAATTACTCTTTGCACGAGGGTCAGATGATGAGGTCTCAATGCATCCAGACGCCCCAGGATCCTTTCCAACAACCGTTTCGAGTTTTCCTCTCGTGCTGCGTCCAGGTCATCCCTATAGATGATACCACAAATTTTTAAAGACATCGTATATTTTCTCACAACGTTATATCTCCCTTCCCCCCATACCCAATCCCCCAACCCCATGACCATTGACTTCTTACTATTTACCTGCATTCCTGTTGCACATCCAAACAATTGCACAACATCATCCAGAAACCCCAGCGACATCCCTTCCCGAATCAGAACAGTTGTTTCATCTGCATATCCTATTAATCCAGGCCATACTTTCCCTACCTCCACCCCACCCCCACTCTTATTACATACACTACGTTCAACCATTCTATAGAAGGGGTCCTGAATGCATGCAAACAATATCTGTGACATGGGACACCCCTGCCTAAGTCCCCTTCTCATTGCAATATCCTCAAGCATCCATTTATCTGTACCCTCATCTAGGCTCCTTTGTACAACGTGATTACCCATTTAACTATTTCTTCCACATAAACCTGCCTCCTGAGTATAGCCCCCAATGCTCCCCTTTCCACTCTGCCATAGGCCCCCTGCCAATCTAAAGCCAACAATGTCGCCCCCCTCCCCCCCTTTTGACTCCACAAAACTTCTCAGTATCCCATGACCTTCAATCATCGTCCTTCCAGGCAACCCAAACTGCGTTTTCGAAACCACTCTCCCTACAACACATTTAAACCAATTACCCAAGACTTTAGCAAACAACTTATAATCTGCACATAGCAGTGATACGGCACGGTACTCCTAGAGGGTGTGCTGCCCCTTACCTTTTGGGACCAACACTACAACTGCTGTTGTTTGCTTCTCCCCCATCTCACCCTTCTTCATCTGATTTAATAACCTGGCCATGAAACCCTTATCAACTCCCAATGTTTTAGGTAAAATTCATCTGGGAGACCGTCTATTCCCAGTGCTTTGCCCTTCCTCATTCCCCTTGATGCCATCTCTATTTCCTCTACTGTAATTACCTCTCCTAATGCCTTCCTATCACTTTTCCCTAAATTGCACGTCACATACCCACACACCTTCTCTAAAGCCTCATCCAACACCCCCCACCCCCCCACCCTCCCACTTGTCCAATACCCTTCATACCATTTATCCGCATATGCACACATTCCTTTCGTAGCCCTTATCTCCTGACCTACCGTATAACCTCCCGCCGACTAGTCTACCTCTAATATTGGGATAGCTGTAACCTGCTTCCTTTGCTTTTGACGTCGCAACGCACGTGCGGTTTGTCGCCTCATAGCACCTCCTCTACCTCTGCCTGCACCCTTACCGCCTGAAATCTCTCATTTTGTAACTCCCTCAGTCTCCCCTTCACCTCGACAATATCATCCATAGGATAGTTGCCCCTTACAGCCCCCTGCCCATAACTGCCCCTTAACCTGCCCTCTAAATAGTTTGAAAGTCCATATTTTAAGTTATTTATACGTTTACCCTCCCTCACGTAATATTTCCTAATCCTTTCCTTAGCGACACAATCCCACCATTTCACATCTTCCACCCCTTGTGCGTCCTCACTAAGCTCCTTCTAAAGGACAGAAAATCCCTCTAACCCCTCCTCATCACTCAACACACTTATGTTTAATTTCCAGTTACTCCTGTATATTTCCGCAAGCACCTCCCACCCTACCTCCACCATCACTGCTCTATGATCCGACTATGCTACCTCAACAGTTTTGAAAGATTGTACTACAACCCCTTGAGAAAGATACACTCTGTCTAACCTCACTGCATACCCTCTCCTAACAAACGTATGCTGTCTCCCACGCCTCCCTCCCTCAAATGCTTCCCGTAACCAAATATCCCTCATTAAATCTCTTAGGGTCACAGACACATAGCCTGCCCCTTTCGGTTCCACATCGGCCCTCCTAATAACGCAATTCCAATTGCCTCCTACAAGTGCCACCTCCAGTAATGCACGTAAGAAAAACACAAGGTCTTCACACACAAACTCCTGTTTCACCTGTATGTTATTCTTTGCAGGCGCATACACGCTTACAAAGGACACACGCTTGCCCATCCACCAACCATCCATGCACAACACCCTCCCTTCCCTCCCCCCTCACTTCTCTGCAAAACAAATGGGCTCACCTCCCTAATTAATATACCCACACCTCCTTTTAAATGGGCAGATGGCAGGGTTACCACCTGAAACCCTGCCACCTCCAACACCCTACCCTCCTTAAAATTATGCTCCTGAAGGAACACAACATCCACTCTAGATTTATTCAGATACGTTCTAAACCATTCTCTCTTAACACTATTACACAAACCGTTAACGTTTACTGTCATACACCGTAGGCCATTTAAAGTTTCCACCCCTGCCTCCTCCCTCTACTCTTCCCAGGGGCACCAGAGCTTGTAGTTCCACTTGTCACCTTCACACTTCCTTCTCTCCCCCTCCCCTTCTTTCGGTGCCTCCTGTCGTGGCCACCACTACCTTCACCTTCCGCCCCAATCTGCTTCCCAGGTCGCTGCGCTGGCGTTAGGACATCATCTGAAACCGACGCACAAGCCCTCTTCCTCGTGACAATCACATTCTCCATAGCTTGGTCTGGGGATGCCTCACAATGGACCTTTACTTCCACTGTACATTGTTTCACTGGTCCCAGTGACATCTCTGCCACGCTGTCAATCCCGTAGTCCATTAGGTTCTCCTGTCGTTGACGCACCTCAGCCGTCAACTCGTCGTCCACTGCCCGCTCAGGTGCAACTGCCTCCTCAGGCGGTGGCAGAGACTTCAACACCTCAGCCAATTCCTCCTCAATTTCCAACACTTCCTCCTGTACTTTCTACTCCTCTGGGCCAGTTAACTGGTCAAGGGCCTCACCCTCTCCCCCAGCCATATGCACCTCATCCACTATCTCGCTCCATAGACGACCACGCCCTCCCTCACGTCGTTGTCCCCCATCTGCTTCCTCCATTGCAGGAGTGGATGCCTCCACTGCTTGGCCAGGTACTCGTTGCCGCTTCCCACACACCGCTGCTATGTGATCATATTCCCCACATAGGCGGCATGCTCATCTTTGCTCGGTGTACGAAACCATGACCTGTGTCCTGAATTCCTGTAGGTACATGTAGGATGGTATGGGGTGTCGCAATGTCATTTTTAGGTTAAAAGTGCCTTCAGGTAGAACCGCATAGGCTCCTGTCACCCACGTACCATGCTGGGCCAAATGAACTGTCCCATATTTCTCAAAAACTCCTCTGATATCTGCCTTATTCGCCTTGAAGGGAACATTACGAAGCTTGATCCATGTGTAATGCCTGGATACGTCAATCATCCTCACACGAACAGCTGGCATAGCATCAAGACTTACGTCCTGAAAACGATTGACCAACGATTCGTAGACCGTTGCTGTGAGCAATTTCACAAAAATCCTGTGCACTCTATTTATAGCTACCCCGTATAACTCTCCATCCTGAATGCCATACGTCTCTCTGATGATCTTGGGTAGTAATACTTGCGCCGAAACAGGCGATATTGCTCCTCGGAGAAGCTCAATTCCTACAGTGTTGATCCTGCATCTATGACTGAATGTCATGCTGACTAATGGTAGTTCTCCTGGTATGACAGCAGAGGCGCGACAATCACCACCTCACACCACCACAGCCAGGCAACTGAGGAGCGTCTGCGCAGTAGATCCTCTCGGCCCGAAAGCGAAGAGGACAAATGAGTGATTGGTAGAAAGATGAGACACAAGAGAAAAAGTTTGCATATGAGAGGCTTTTACAAAGTAGAAGTGATACATGGAGGGAGGAGTATATGGAGAGATAAAGAGAGGTTAAGAGTGGTGGTGGAGTGTAAAAGGAGAACAAACGAGAGAGTAGGTGAGATACTAGCAACAAATTTTGTTGACAATAAGTAAAATGAGAAAGACCAGGGAATGAATGGATCTGACAGTTAAAAAATAGAAGATTTATTAGATATTGGGTTAGCGGTATCGGGAAGATGGAGGGAATATTTTAAGAAGCTGTGGAATGTTGATGAAAATAAGGATGCTGTGATTTCGTGCACTGGGCAGAGGTATAACATCTTGTAGGAGTGAGGAAGAGCCAGTTGTGACTGTGGGGGAGATGCATGAAGCAGTGGGAAGAATGAAAGGGGGGTAAAGAAGTTGGGACTGATGGGATAAAGACAGAAATGTTAAAGGCAGATGGGGATGTAGTTTTGGAGTGGTTGGTGATTTTATTTAATGAATGTAAGAAAGAAGGTAAGGTACCTAAGGATTGGCAGAGGGTGTGCAAATTTCCTTTGCATAAAGGCAAAGGGTACAAAAGAGAGTGCAAAAACTATAGGGAAATAAACCTATTGATTATAAGTGGTAAAAAGTATGGCAGAGTTATTGACAGAATTAAGATTTAGATGGAGAGCAGGATCGCAGATGAACAAGGAGGCTTTAGGAAGAGTGGGGGACGTGTAGACGAAGAGTTTACAGTATAACATACAGGTGAACAGTATTTAGATAAGAGCAAATAGGTTTTTGATGCATATATGGACAATGGTGGGTACAGTTCTGCTAATCTGCTAACTGCTAATTAGCGGAACTATCTCTTTGTTTAGCGGATTAGTGTTTCTGCTAACTTCTGGAACTGTTAGTGGACCAATTAGCTTCAGGTAAATAAATTTCCACTAACTCTGAGTCCACTAAAAAAAATTCATACGTTGTTGGTAGTCGGAAAGCAATGCCTTTTCAACAGCGCATGCGTTTGTTCCTGTTTGTTTTGGGTATTTCTCCAACAGTCAGTCAGGCACGATATTGCCTACGTGTAAACGTGACTTGTCAATGTACAAGCAATGCACTTGAGCAGCATTGTTATAGTCTTACAGTGTCACCGATCACAGTGGTACATTGTCACTTATCGTCATGAACAGGGGGCACGTTTCTGTTCTGTGAAAAACACGGGCAATCTTCTTGTGGCAGCGCCGCTAGCAGGAGCAGCAGCCAGTCGTCACAGCCGCCTGCAAAGAGAGCTTGCCAGACCACCATTGGTGAAGCAATTGTTGCTGCTGGCACTAGCCTCCGTCAGTCTGTGGTGGACAAGGATTTGTGGCCCTATTTGTCTGCAACATGCTACCACTGTATGTAGTAGAATCCCCCACCTTTGTCAGCCTGATCAAGACGCTTAACCCCAGAAAGACGTTGATGTCCCGCCACACCCTGGGCAGGAGGATTTTGGTCAGCCATAAACAGTTGGAGTATTTTATAAGATATTTATGAGTTATAAGCGCTTATTAAACTACTACTATAGCTTTTTTGATATTTTCGTGGGTATTGCAAGTCATGACAGTTTTGAAGTACAGTACCTTTCCTAGTGTTGTAAAGTAACGAAGTAAAACTACCAGAGTACTGTACTTGAGTAACTTTTCTCGGTGTTTACTTTTCAAAAATTACTGATGAAGTAATGAGTAACGTATTGTTATCAGACTGTAGTAAAGTCAAAGTAATAACAGACTTCAGTACTTCAGTAAAAGTAAAAGTAGTGAGCAATTTCAGTACTTTTTTAAAGAGTAAATACCGAGAAGAGTTACTTAAGTATAATACTCAAGTAGTTTTACTTCGTTACTTTACAACACTGGTACTTATGCTCGAGTATAAATATTAAAAGTAAAAGTAAAAGACAAGAAAACTAAACTGAATCCAAATTCATGTGAAAAACTTAGCGGTTAGGTTTAGCTTTAGCTTCCGCTATTTTTTTTTTCGGCCGTTTAGCGGTTTAGTGTAAGTGGAACTAATTTTTTAATTAGCGGATTAGTGGTTAGCGAAGATAACTTTTGGGTTAGCTTTGCCCGCCACTGTTTATGGATTTGGAAAAGGCGTATGATAGGGTAGATAGGGGGCAATGTGACAAATGTGACGTCGCAGTGAAGAGTTTTTAAGACGATAGTGAGGCTTAGGTTAGAGTATGCAGGAGAGAGGGAGATTGTTTCCCAGTAAAAGCAGGCCTTATGCAGGGATGTGTGATGTCACCATGGTTATTCAGTATGTTTATAGATGGGTGTTTGCAAGAGGTGTGAAATTAAAAGACGAAGAATCTAACACAAAGTGGGAGTTATCACAGATGCTTTTCGCTGATGACACTGTGCTTTTGGAAGATTCTGAAGAGATGTTGCAGAGGTTGGTGACCTAATTTGGAGGTTTATGTAAAAGAAGGAAATTAAAAGTGACTATAAGAAAGAGTAAGCTGATGAGGATAACAATAAAAATTAGGTAATGAAAGAGTGGATATCAGATTGGAGGGAGGGAGGGAGTATGGAAGAAGTGAAAGTATTCAGATATTTGGGACTGGACTTGTCAACAGATGGGTCTATGAAAGACGAGATGAATCATATAACTGACTAGGTGAAAAAGATGAGTGGTGCACTGGAATGTCTGTGGAGACAAAGAACATTATCTATGGAAGCAAAGAGGGAAATGTATGAGAGTATAGTCATACCAACACTCTTATATGGGAGTGAAGCAAGAGTGGTGAATGTTGCAATATGGAGAAGGCTGGAAGTAGTGGAGATGCCGTGTCTGAGAGCAATGTGCAGTGTGAACACAATGCAGAAAATCTGTAGTGTGAAAATTAGGAGTTGCGGGGTTACTAAAAATATTATCCAGAGTGCTGAGGAGTGGTTGTTGAAGTAGTTCGGACATTCAGAGAGGCTGGAACGAAACAGAATGACATGAAGAGCATATAAATCTGTAGTGGAACGGTGGCGGGGTATTGGTCGGCCTAGGAAAGGTTTGAAGGAGGAAATAAAGGAGATTTTGTGTGTGAGAAGCTTGGACATCGAGCAATCATGCGTGAACGTATTAGATAGAAGCAAGTGGAGACAAGTAGTTTTTAGGACTTGATGTGCTGTTGGAGAGTGGGCACGGTAACATTTATGAAGGGATTCAGGGAAACCGGCAGGCGGTTTTGGCTTAAATAGCAAAACTCTTCTTGCTGAATAAGGAGAGCGAAAATTTGTGTATGCAATAACTTCGCAAAATTCATTCTGAACTTAACGAAAAAATATATTTCATTGTATTTGCTTATTATTAAATTATTGTAAACTTATCTAAAATACATTTAGTTGGATTAGACTAAAATAAATTGTGCTTGCTAAAATAAGGTTAGGCAAGATCTCTAAGATTCTTTTGGTGCAAAATTATAAATTTTCACATTAACATTAATGAAAAAAATATATCTTTAAACGTATAAGAGAAAATTTTAGTAACGACTTAGTTTTAAATGAGTTCTTGCTAACTGACCAGTTTTACCTACTAGGCACGATATATATATATATATATATATATATATATATGTATATATATATGTATATATATATATATATATATTACCTGGAGTTTACCTGGAGAGAGTTCCGGGGGTCAACGCCCCCGCGGCCCGGTCTGTGACCAGGCCTCCTTAGGTCAGTGTCCCAGGATGCGACCCACACCAGTCGACTAACACCCAGGTACCCATTTTACTGATGGGGAACATAGACAACAGGTTGAAAGAAACACGTCCAGTTTTTCTACTCTGGCTGGGAATCGAACCCAGGCCCTCACCGTGTGAAGCGAGAGCGTTAACCACCAGGCCACCAGAGCCCCCAATATATATATATACATATATATATATATATATATATATATATATATATATATTTATACATATATATATACATATATATATATATATACATATATATATATATATATATATATATATTTATATATATATATATATATATATATATATATATATATTTATACATATATATATACATATATATATATATATATATATATATATATATATATATATATATATATATATATATATATATATATATATATATATATATATATACATATATACATATATATATATGTCGTGCCGAATATGTAAAACTGGTCAATTAGCAAGAGCTCATTTAAAATTAAGTCCTTTCTAAAATTTTCTCTTATACGTTTAAAGATATATTTTTTTAATTAATGTTGATGCAAAAATTTATAATTTTGCACCAAAAGGAACATAGAAAACTTACCTAACCTTATTATAACAAGAACAATTTAATTTAGCCTAACCCAACTAAATATATTTTACATTTGTTTACAATAATTTAATACTAAACAAACACAGTGAAATATATTTTTTCGTTAGGTTCTGA
>NC_091315.1:6322252-6324752 GCF_038502225.1 Cherax quadricarinatus
AGAATATGGAGACGAATGGTTTTTGGGCCCTGACGAGCTGTTGGAGTGTGAGCAGGGTAATATTTAGTGAAGGGATTCAAGGAAACCGGTTATTTTTATATAGCCGGACTTGAGTTCTGGAAATGTTAAGTACAATGCCTGCACTTTAATGGAAGGGTTTGGTATATAGGCAGTTTGGTGGGATGTGTAATAGCACTGTATATATATAATTGGGGCCTTGTTATTGTAATTATTTCAGGTCAGTTTTTATATTGTATCTTTAAAAATGCTTCTAAACTGTTGTATCTGGGCGCCTGTACAAAAGCAGTGATTATGTATGAGTAAGGTGTAAGTGTTGAGTGATGAAAGTATTTTCGTTTTGGGGATTTTCTTTCGCTTTGGGTCACCTTGCGTAGGTGGGAGACGGCCGAATTCTTTATATATATATATATATATATATATATATTATATATATATATATATGTATATATATATATTTATATATATATATATATATATGTGTGTGTGTGTGTGTGTGTGTGTGTGTGTGTGTGTGTGTGTGTGTGTGTGTGTGTGTGTGTGTGTGTGTATGTGTGTGTGTGTGTGTGTGTGTGTGTGTGTGTGTATGTGTGAGTGTGTGTATGTGTGTGTGTGTGTGTGAGTGTTTGTGTGTGTGTGTGTATGTTTGTGTATGTGTCTGTGTATGTGTGAGTGTGTGTATGTGTGTGTGTGTGTGTGTGTGTGTCGTGCCTAATAGGTAAAACTGGCCAATTAGCAAGAACTCATTTAAAATTAAGTCCTTTCTAAAATTTTCTCTTGTACGTATAGAGATTTTTTTTCATTAAGGTTAACTTAAAAATTCATAATTTTGCACCAAAGGAACTTAGAAAACTTACCTAACCTTATAATGACAAGCTCAATTTATTTTAGCCTAATCCAACTAAATATATTTTAGATACGTTTATAGTAATTTAATACTAAACAAACATAGTGAATATATATTTTTTTCCAAACCATACCCCCGGCCGGGATTGAACCCGCGGTCATAGAATCTCAAAACTCCAGCCCTTCGCGTTAGCCACTAGACCAGCTAGCCACAATAAAATTCATCCAACTAGGTATATTTCTACACCATAGGAAAGTTAGCACAGGCACCTCTGTGACCACAAATGCAAGTTTTTACAGACGAATCTCCAGCTAGCGTGGCAGTGACGAACTCTAGCTCAAGTCCCTTCACTGCCGTCAACATGACCGCGGGTTCAATCCCGGCCGGGGGTATGGTTTATTTGCAATCGTGTCATTACGATTTCTTGAGTGATATTTTTTTCGTTAGATTCAGAATGATTT
The DNA here is from genome assembly GCF_038502225.1 of Cherax quadricarinatus. Lineage (NCBI taxonomy): Eukaryota > Metazoa > Arthropoda > Malacostraca > Decapoda > Parastacidae > Cherax > Cherax quadricarinatus. The sequence continues at coordinate 6,323,579 of NC_091315.1, forward strand.
TTGCAAAATTACTGCATACACAAATTTTCCCTTGTCTTATATGGCAAGATGAGCGTTGCTATTTAAGCCAAGATCGCAAGTTTTACATATTCGGCACGACATATATATATATATATATATATATATATATATATATATATATATATATATATATATATATATATATATATATATATATATATATATATATATATATATATATATATATATATATATATATACATATATGCAATAAGATCACAGTAAACAGGTGATTTCAGAATATGCGAAACAACCACTCTGAAAGGATAGAGAAATTCCAAGCGCTTTCGTGACTACTCACATTATCAAGAAACTTTGAAAGTAAAGCATTCAAGGAAGGTATATAAGGGGGTCTGGCCAACACGTCACTATCAGATCCCACAACGGTTAAACATCTGACGCGCGCCAGCCCAACTGGACAGGTCCTTTGCACAACCACCAACAAACTATTCTACCTAAGAAAATTTTTAAAATTATTATTTGTCCAGTGTATTATTAAATTCTTCCCAAATTCTATTAATTATGAATGGATCTAATTTATATAAACCAAAGGAAATATTCATATTATTGTCAAAACTGCTTTTTATGAAACAAGATTCAATTATATTCCTGTCGACCATGGACTTGCTTGATACTACTTTCTCAACTTTTTGAAAATCAATTGGATGGTTAAAATCTCTTACATGAATAAATGGAGCATTGGAATCTTGTCCAGTTCTAATGCTATATTTATGTTGTTTTAATCTTAGTTCGAGACTCAAGAAATCGTAATGACACGATTGCAAACAAACCATACCCCCGGCCTGGATTGAACCCGCGGTCATAGAGTCTCAAAACTCCAGCCCGTCGCGTTAGCCACTAGACCAGCTAGCTGGTCTAGTGGCTAACGCGACGGGCTGGAGTTTTGAGACTCTATGTCGGCGGGTTCAATCCCGGCCGGGGGTATGGCTTAGTTCGAGATTTTTACCAGTTTGACCGTAATAAACTTTATCGCAAATTTTACAAGGAATCTTATAGACACATCCATCAGCAACTAACTAAAAATATGTTGGTTCTCCCTTACCATGAAAACTTGTTTGATATGCCTTCTCTTCTTAAGACTTTTAATACTAAAGTTGTATTCAAAAATCTTGATACAGTAAAAAAACTTTTG
>NC_091315.1:6329752-6354752 GCF_038502225.1 Cherax quadricarinatus
TGGTCACAGTGGTGCCTGTGCTAACCTTCCTATGGTGTAGAAATATACCTAGTTGGATGAATCTTATTGTGGCTAGCTGGTCTAGTGGCTAATGCGACGGGCTGGAGTTTTGAGACTCTATGACCGCGGGTTCAATCCCGGCCGGGGGTATGGTTTGTTTGCAATCGTGTCATTACGATTTCTTGAGTCATGTTGACGGCAGTGAAGGGACTTGAGCTAGAGTTCGTCACGCCCACGCTAGCTGGAGATTCGTCTGTAAAAACTTGCATTTGTGGTCACAGTGGTGCCTGTGCTAACCTTCCTATGGTGTAGAAATATACCTAGTTGGATGAATCTTATTGTGGCTAGCTGGTCTAGTGGCTAACGCGACGGGCTGGAGTTTTGAGACTCTATGACCGCGGGTTCAATCCCGGCCGGGGGTATGGTTTGTTTGCAATCGTGTCATTACGATTTCTTGAGTCATGTTGACGGCAGTGAAGGGACTTGAGCTAGAGTTCGTGACGCCCACGCTAGCTGGAGATTCCTCTGTATAAACTTGCATTTGTGGTCACAGTGGTGCCTGTGCTAACCTTCCTATGGTGTAGAAATATACCTAGTTGGATGAATCTTATTGTGGCTAGCTGGTCTAGTGGCTAACGCGACGGGCTGGAGTTTTGAGACTCTATGACCGCGGGTTCAATCCCGGCCGGGGGTATGGTTTGTTTGCAATCGTGTCATTACGATTTCTTGAGTCACAGGAAAGAGTAAGGTTATGAGGATAACAAAAATATTAGGTGATGAAAGATTGGATATCAGATTGGAGGGAGAGAGTATGGAGGAGGTGAATGTATTCAGATATTTGGGAGTGGACGTGTCAGCGGATGGGTCTATGAAGGATGAGGTGAATCATAGAATTGATGAGGGGAAAAGGGTGAGTGGTGCACTTAGGAGTCTGTGGAGACAAAGAACTTTGTCCTTGGAGGCAAAGAGGGGAATGTATGAGAGTATAGTTTTACCAACACTCTTATATGGGTGTGAAGCATGGGTGATGAATGTTGCAGCGAGGAGAAGGCTGGAGGCAGTGGTGATGTCATGTCTGAGGGCAATGTTTGGTGTGAATATAATGCAGAGAATTCGTAGTTTGGAAGTTAGGAGGAGGTGCGGGATTACCAAGACTGTTGTCCAGAGGGCTGAGGAAGGGTTGTTGAGGTGGTTGGGACATGTAGAGAGAATGGAGCGAAACAGAATGACTTCAAGAGTGTATCAGTCTGTAGTGGAAGGAAGGCGGGGTAGGGGTCGGCCTAGGAAAGGTTGGAGGGAGGAGGTAAAGGAGGTTTTGTGTGCGAGGGGCTTGGACTTCCAGCAGGCGTGCGTGAGCGTGTTTGATAGGAGTGAATGGAGACGAATGGTTTTTAATACTTGACGTGCTGTTGGAGTGTGAGCAAAGTAACATTTATGAAGGGGTTCAGGGAAACCGGCAGGCCGGACTTGAGTCCTGGAGATGGGAAGTACAGTGCCTTCACTCTGAAGGAGGGGTGTTAATGTTGCAGTTTGAAAACTAGTGTAAAGCACCCTTCTGGCAAGACAGTGATGGAGTGAATGATGGTGAAAGTTTTTCTTTTTCGGGCCACCCTGCCTTTGTGGGAATCGGCCAGTGTGATAATAAAAAAATAATAATAAATATATATATGTATGTGTCGTGCCGAATAGGCAGAACTTGCGATCTTGTCTTAAATAGCAACGCTCATCTTGCCATATAGGGCAAGTGAAAATTTGTGTATGCAATAATTTCGCCAAAATCATTCTGAACATAACGAAAAAAATATATTTCACTGTTTTTGTTTAGTATTAAATTATTGTAAACAAATCTAAAATATATTTAGTTGGGTTAGGCTAAAATAAATTGCGCTTGTTATAATAAGGTTAGGTAAGTTTTCTAAGTTCCTTTTGATGCAAAATTATAAATTTTTGCATCAACATTACATTAATATTAATATTAATATTAATAATAATATTAATATTAATATAAAAGAAAATTTTAGAAAGAACTCATTTAAAATTAACTCCTTTCTAAAATTTTCTCTTGTACGTTTAAAGATATATTTTTTTCATTAATGTTGATATAAAAATTGTTAATTTTGCACCAAAAGGAACTTAGAAAACTCAGCTAACCTTATTATAAAAAGCGCAATTTATTTTAGCCTAACCCAACTAAATGTATTTTAGATTTGTTTACAATAATTTAATACTAAACATACAGAGTGAAATATTATTTTTTCGTTAGGTTCAGAATGATTTTGGCGAAGTTATTTCATACAAAAATTTTCACTTGTCCTATATGGCAAGATGAGCGTTGCTATTTAAGCCAAGATCGCAAGTTCTGCCTATTTGGCACGACATATATATATATATATATATATATATATATATTTATATATATATATATATATATATATATATATATATATATACATATATATATATATATATATATATATATATATATATATATATATATATATATATATATATATATATATATATATATATATATATATATATATGTGTGTGTGTGTGTGTGTCGTGCCGAATATGTAAAACTGGTCAATTAGCAAGAACTCATTTGAAATCAAGTCCTTTCTGAAATTTTCTCTTATATATTTAAAGATATATTTAAAGATATATTTTCATTAATGTTAATGCAAAAATTTTTAATTTTGCACCAAAAAAATCTTAGAAAACTTACCTAACCTTATTATATAGAGAGCAATTTATTTTAGCCTAACCCAGCTAAATATATTTTAAATACGCTTACAATAATTTAGTAAAAAACAAACCCAATCAAACATATTTTTTTCGTTAGGTTCTGGATGATTTTGGCGAAATTATTGCATACACAAATTTTCACTTGTCCGATATGGCAAGATGAGCGTTGCTATTTAAGCCAAGATCGCAAGTTCTGCCTATTCGGCACGACATATATATATATATATATATATATATATATATATATATATATATATATATATATATTTATATATATATATATATATATGTCGTGCCGAATTTGTAAAACTGGTCAATTAGCAAGAACTCATTTAAAATGAAGTCATTTCTAAAATTTTCTCTTATACGTTTAAAGATATATTTTTTTCATTAATGTTGATGTAAAAATTTATAATTTTGCACCAGAAGAATCTTAGAAAACTTACCTAACCTTATTATAACAAGATCAATTTATTTTAGCCTAACCCAACTAAATATATTTTATATTTGTTTACAGTAATTTAATACTATATAAACACAGTGAAATATATTTTTTTCGTTAGGTTCAGGATTATTTTGGCGAAATTATTGCATACACAAATTTTCACTTGTCCTATATGGCAAGATGAACGTTGCTGTTTAAGCCAAGATCGCAAGTTCTGCCTATTCGGCACGACATATATATATATATATATATATATATATATATATATATATATATATATATATATATATATATATATATATATGTATATATATATATTTACATATATATATATATACATATATATATATATACATATATATATATATATATGTATATATATGTATATATATATATGTATATATATATATATGTATATATATATATATATATATATATATATATATATGTATATATATATATATATATATATATATATGTATATATATATATATATATATATATATATATATATATGTATATATATGTATGTAATATATATATATATATATATATATATATATATATATACATACATATATATACATATATATATATATATATATATATATATATATATACATATATATATGTGTATATATATATATATATATATATATATATATATATATATATATATATATATATATATATATATATATATATATATATATATATATATATATATATATATATATATATATATATAAATGCAATAAGATCACAGTAAACAGGTGATTTCAGAATATGCAAAACAACCACTCTGAAAGAATAGAGAAATTCCAAGCGCTTTCGTGACTACTCACATTATCAAGGAACTATGAAAGTAAAGCATCCAAGGAAGCTATATAAGGGGTCTGGTCGGCACCTCACTATCAGATCCCACAACGGTTTAAACACGTGACGCGCGGCGAGCCAACTTGGAAAGGTCTTTGGCACAACTCACCCCACAAACTATTCTACCCAAGAAATAAGAAATTTTAAAGATTATTTGTCTAGTGTATTATTAAATTCTTCCCAAATTCTATTAATTATAAATGGATCTAATTTATATAAACCAAAGGAAATATTCATATTATTGTCAAAACTGCTTTTTATGAAACAAGATTCAATTATATTCCTGTCGACCATGGACTTGAAAGTTCCTGTTGATGATTTATTAAGTTTCTTATCTGAAGAACTCGTTAACTATGATTTACCATTGCCAGTTCCTACTATCATTAAACTTATTAAACTTTGCATTGTTGATGCAAAATTTGTATTTAATGATAAATTTTACACTCAGAAGTTTGGTATGGCAATGGGAAATCCTCTTTCACCTGTTCTTAGTAACCTATACATGGAATTTTTTGAAACAAGGTTACTTAAGACAATCCTCCCTAATAGAGCTAAATGGTTCAGATATGTTGATGATATTTTGTGTCTTATGCCCAAAAATGTAGATATACACCATTTCCTTGGAAAATTAAATAGCTTAGCCCATTCAATAAACTTTACTGTTGAGTTTGAAGAAAATAACTCATTGCCTTTTCTAGATGTTTTAATTATTAAGGGTAATAATGAATTCAAATTTAAAATTTACAGAAAACCTACTAATAACTGTTCCTATGTCCACTATTATTCCTCGCATCAAGATAGAGTCAAACTGTCTGTTTTCTCATCAATGTTTCTGAGAGCTTTACGAATTTGTAGTCCTGAGTTCATAGATGAGGAAATATCCAAAATTTATGAAATAGGTAATGATTTAAAATACCCAAGAAATGTAATTGATAAATCTTTTAAAGTTGCCAGAAATACTTTTTACAATCCAAAAAGGGACAACCAGCCTTATTCAAATAAAAATATGTTGGTTCTCCCTTACCATGAAAACTTGGTTGATATGCCTTCTCTTCTTAAGACTTTTAATATTAAAGTTGTATTCAAAAATCTCGATACAGTAAAAAAACTTTTGATAAAGAATTCCCCCCAAAATGCTGATGGATGTGTCTATAAGATTCCTTGTAAAATTTGCGATAAAGTTTATTACGGTCAAACTGGTAAAAATCTCGAACTAAGATTAAAACAACATAAATATAGCATTAGAACTGGACAAGATTCCAATGCTCTATTTATTCATGTAAGAGATTTTAACCATCCAATTGATTTTCAAAAAGTTGAGAAAGTAGTATCAAGCAAGTCCATGGTCGACAGGAATATAATTGAATCTTGTTTCATAAAAAGCAGTTTTGACAATAATATGAATATTTCCTTTGGTTTATATAAATTAGATCCATTTATAATTAATAGAATTTGGGAAGAATTTAATAATACACTAGACAAATAATCTTTAAAATTTCTTATTTCTTGGGTAGAATAGTTTGTGGGGTGAGTTGTGCCAAGGACCTTTCCAAGTTGGCTCGCCGCGCGTCACGTGTTTAAACCGTTGTGGGATCTGATAGTGAGGTGCCGACCAGACCCCTTATATAGCTTCCTTGGATGCTTTACTTTCATAGTTCCTTGATAATGTGAGTAGTCACGAAAGCGCTTGGAATTTCTCTATTCTTTCAGAGTGGTTGTTTTGCATATATATAAATATATATATATATATATATATATATATATATATATATATATATATATATATATATATATATATATATATATATATATATATATATATATATATATATATATATATGTATATATATATATATATATATATATATATATATATATATATATATATATATATATATATATATATATATATATATATATATATATATACATATATATATATATGTGTGTGTGTGTGTATATATATATACATATATATATGTATATATATATATATATATATATATATATATATATATATATATATATATATATATATATATATATATATATATATATATATATATATATATATATATATATATATATATATATATATATACTTACTATTCCAAGACTCACTTACTTCCTGAGAATTCCACCCTCTTTTGACAACCCAACACTCGACGAATATGACGCACACCTGAGGTCAACATTTAAGAAGGCACTGAACCTGTCACTAGAGGATCAGCAATAGGATCAGGCAACCCTCCCAGTGCGACTGGGAGGTATAGGGTTGCACAAAGCAATGCATGTTGCTTTACCTGCTTTTCTGTCTTCGTGTTTGGCTTCCAGTGCATTAGTCAAGAAGACTGTTCCCGAACGCTTGAGAGACGTGGTAGGAGCTCAAGAGCCCAGGTTCACTGAAGCAGCGATTCGGTGGGACACCCTTACAGATTCCTTCAGTAGACCAGCTCCTCCCAAATAACACAAACAGTCCCACTGGGACAAACCGATCATGGAAAAAATCTCCAACATAGTGCTCTCCAACGCCCCAGGAAAGGACAAAGCTCGTCTCCTGGCAGTGAAGGCACCACACTCCAGAGATTTTCTGTTAGCTGTTCCCAATTCCTCCTTGCGCACTCGATTAGACCCACAGGCCATTCGGATTGGTGTTGCTCTTCGCCTAGCCGCCCCCATCCTTACCGATCATAGGTGCATTTGAGGCAGGGCGACAGCTGATCAATTCAGACTTCATGGTCTCGTGTGTGACACAGCAGAAGGGTAGTATGCCAGGCATGAGGAGGTCAATGACATCATAAAGAGAAGCCTCGCCACAGCCCGTTGGGGTTCCCGTTGTCCAGCTCAACGGGAACCCCAAGTGCAGAGGTCTGACGGAAGCTAAAAGCGTCCTGATGGAGCCACTGTGCTACCTTGGAAGGATGGAAAGCAGATTGCCTGGGACTACACCTGTGCCGCCACATTGGCAGACACCTACTTGCCATACTCCGTAGTGGAAGGGGATGGAGCTGCCAGCCACAGGGAGACCCAGAAGATCCGCAAATATGAAGACCTTCCCCCTTGCTATAACTTCATCCCAATTGGGTCGGAGACCCTTGGAGCATGGGGCAAGTGTGCTCTAAAGTTCCTCCAAGAGCTAGGTGAAAAGCTCATCATAGAAACCAAGGAGCACAGGGCGACCAGCTTCCTCTTTCAGAGACTCAATGTTGCGATCCAGAGAGGAAATGCCTGCAGCATTCCGGGCACGCGGCCCACCGCCGGGGAGCTGGACGAAGTATTCGAGATGTAGCTCTGAGTTGTTATCTATGTTGTTTTACTTTCTATTGTATCTTTGTGAATGTTTTGCCAATGTATTTTGTCTCTCTCTCTCTCTCTCTCTCTCTCTCTCTCTCTCTCTCTCTCTCTCTCTCTCTCTATATATATATATATATATATATATATATATATATATATATATATACATATACATATATATATATATATACATATACATATATATATATATATATATATATATATAAATATATATATATATATATAAATATAAATATATATATATATATATATATATATATATATAAATATATATATATATATATATATATATATATATATATATATATATATATATATATATATATATATATACATATATATATATATATATATATATATATATATATATATATATATATATATATATATATATATATATATATATATATATATATATATATATATATATATATATATATATATATATATATTTTTTTTTTTTTTTTTTTTTTTTTTTTTTTTTTTTTTTTTTTCAACAAGTCGGTCGTCTCCCACCGAGGCAGGGTGACCCAAAAAAAGAAAATCCCCAAAAAGAAAATACTTTCATCATCATTCAACACTTTCACCACACGCACACATTATCACTGCTTTTGCAGAGGTGCTCAGAATACAACAGTTTAGAAGCATATACATATAAAGATACATAACATATCCCTCCAAACTGCCAATATCCCAAACCCCTCCTTTAAAGTGCAGGCATTGTACTTCCCATTTCCAGGACTCAAGTCCGACTATATGAAAATAACCGGTTTCCCTGAATCCCTACACTAATTATTACCCTGCTCACACTCCAACAGATCGTCAGGTCCCAAGTATCATTCGTCTCCATTCACTCCTATCTAACACGCTCATGCACGCTTGCTGGAAGTCCAAGCCCCTCGCCCACAAAACCTCCTTTACCCCCTCTTTCCAACCTTTTCGAGGACGACCCCTACCCCTCTTTCCTTCCCCTATAGATTTATATGCTTTCCATGTCATTCTACTTTGATCCATTCTCTCTAAATGACCAAACCACCTCAACAACCTCTCTTCTGCCCTCTGACTAATGATTTTATTAACTCCACACCTTCTCCTAATTTCCACACTCCGAATTTTCTGCATAATATTTACACCACACATTGCCCTTAGACAGGACATCTTCATTGCCTCCAACCGTCTCCTCGCTGCTGCATTTACCACCCAAGCTTCACATCCATATAAGAGTGTTGGTACTACTATACTTTCATACATTCCCTTCTTTGCCTCCATAGATAACGTTTTTTGACTCCACATATACCTCAACGCACCACTCACCTTTTTTCCCTCATCAATTCTATGATTAACCTCATCCTTCATAAATCCATCCGCCGACACGTCAACTCCCAAGTATCTGAAAACATTCACTTCTTCCATACTCCTCCTCCCCAATTTGATATCCAATTTTTCTTTATCTAAATCATTTGATACCCTCATCACCTTACTCTTTTCTATGTTCACTTTCAACTTTCTACCTTTACACACATTCTCAAACTCATCCACTAACCTTTGCAATTTTTCTTTAGAATTTCCCATAAGTACAGTATCATCTGCAAAAAGTAACTGTGTCAATTCCCATTTTGAATTTGATTCCCAATAATTTAATCCCACCCCTCTCCCGAACACCCTAGCATTTACTTCTTTTACAACCCCATCTATAAATATATTAAACAACCATGGTGACATTACACATCCCTGTCTAAGACCTACTTTTACCGGGAAGTATTCTCCCTCTCTTCTACACACCCTAACCTGAGCCTCACTATCCTCATAAAAGCTCTTTACAGCATTTAGTAATTACCACCTATTCCATAAACTTGCAACATCTGCCACATTGCTCCTCTATCCACTCTGTCATATGCCTTTTCTAAATCCATAAATGCAATAAAAACTTCCCTACCTTTATCCAAATACTGTTCACATATATGCTTCAATGTAAACACTTGATCTACACATCCCCTACCCACTCTGAAGCCTCCTTGCTCATCCGCAATTCTACATTCTGTCTTACCTCTAATTCTTTCAATTATAACTCTACCGTATACTTTTCCTGTTATACTCAGTAAACTTATTCCTCTATAATTTTTACAATCTCTTTTGTCCCCTTTCCCTTTATATAAAGGGACTATACATGCTCTCCGCCAATCTCTAGGTACCTTCCCCTCTTTCATACATTTATTAAACAAAAGTACCAACCACTCCAACACTATATCCCCCCCTGCTTTTAACATTTCTGTCATGATCCCATCAGTTCCAGCTGCTTTACCCCCTTTCATTCTACGTAATGCCTCACGTACCTCCACCACACTTACATTCTGCTCTTCTTCACTCCTAAAAGATGGTATACCTCCCTGGCCAGTGCATGAAATATATATATATATATATATATATATATATATATATATATATATATATATATATATATATATATATATATATATATATATATATATGTATATATATATACATATATATATATATATATATATATATATATATATATATATATATATATATATATATATATATATATATATATATATATATATATATATATATATATATATATATATATATATATATACATATTATTTTAGCAATAACATACTGCGACTAGCCGGGGATCGAACTCCACTAGGTATGTTTCATGATGCGAGGACATACGTGGCTGTGGTAAGCTCAGAACTAATTTCATTCTACTCCCGTATATGTACCAGCCTTCACAAGCAGTCTACATATTAATGCAATCACGAGCAAGTGGTATTTTAGGAATAACAAGCTGCAGCTAGCTGGGAATCTAACCAGTGTCGTTTTGGCCCGCCTCTTGGAAAGCAAGTCAGAATTCACAACATTCTAACCACTAAACCAACAATCCTACAAACATCATGTACCTAGTATCACTAGGCATGTTTCATGATGTGAGGACATACTCGGCTGTGGTAAGCTCAGAACTAATTTCATCTACTCCCCCGGGATAAAACAACACGGGTTGGTTAGCCAGAGGGGAATTTAAGGGGAGGGGGAGTGTTACTGGACTGTATATTTTATTAAGAAAATATTTAATGCACGGTTCACAAAAGCTGGATCACAACGGAACAATGATTAATACTAATAATATGCTAAGAGATGATGAATCTACAATGTAAGCTTGGGAAATTGACAGTAGAAAATATAAGATCATTAACGATACAAATAAATTCAGCACAATACCTGACAAATAAAAGTGTAACTGCATTTATGAGGTAGATTGTTACAAATAATGAGCTAGAAAAATTCTAGAGACTTGGTAAAAAAAAAAAATTCTAGAGAATTGGAGGTGTTATATGACTCGGTTGGCAGCACACTCGGCTCACATATTGAGTTCCCGTGGTTCAATCCCCGCAAAGGTGACAACTTATTATTATTATTAAAGATTAGCCGGTATTCTCCCGGCCCGGGCCTTTTCCAAGTGGTGGCCCGGCCTTGGCTCCCTCTCTAGGGAGTGTCTGAGACCTATGTCTCTCATGGGAGGAGGCACAAGTACCTCCTCATCTTTGGGACCAACTGTCCCCAGGCTAGCCACAAGCTAGGCCTCTCTGGTCTGCCATCCCCGCCCCAAGGGGGCTAATGGGAATGACAGTCTTATGAGCTAAAGGCTCGGGCTCAGGCACCTACCCTACCCTAGAAGGGTTAGGCATGGTATCGATAAGGGGACAACGTTAGGCATGTTTCCTTACACTACCTGTTCACGTAGCGGTAATTAGGTACCTGGGTGTTAGTCGACTGCTGCGGGTCACATCACGTATGTGGAAGTATGCCTTGTATAAGCTGGGCTTTGGAATGAGCTGTGGTAGGATAACAGTTCCTAGCCTGTAAAATTGACTTTTATAAAAAATAAAAAACATATTTCTTAAACAACACTGATGAATATTTTATGATAAGTTTAAGTAGTGAATAAATTTGTTACCATAGAAATATCGTAATTACAAAGTATGAATTTTAAAACTAATTGTGAAAGGAATTTTACAAAAAAAAAAAAAAAAAAAGAGACCCGGGCTGGGATCCATACCGGCAAATCAAATAGAATAGAATAGAAAAAAAATCGATACCATGCCCAACCCTTCTTGGGTAGGGTAGGTGCCTGAGCCGGAGCTTGCAGCTCACAAGCCTGTCATTCCCATTAGCCCCCTTGGGACGGGGATGGCAGACCAGAGAGGCCTAGCTTGTGGCTAGGCCTAGAGACAATTCGTCCCAAAGATGAGGAGGTACTTGTGCCTCCTCCCATGGGAGACTTAGGTCTCAGACACTCTCTAGACAGGGAGCCAAGGCCGGGCCACCACTTGGAAAAGGCCCGGGCCGGGAGAATACCGGCGAATCTTTAATAATAAATAATAAATAATAATAATAAAAAAAAGTAAGGAAAACAAGTGAAAATTATGCATTGACTGTAGCATCCATATTGCATAAATTGTTTAAAATAAAAACTACTAACTATGAACAATAAGAGTTTTTAAACAATACAAATATATTCCATACTATACTTCACAATATACCACTAAATAAGTATGTAACAACATTTTTGAGGTAGGCTGTTACTATAAATTAGCTATTTATGAGTATTAAGAAATCGAGGAATAACAAAATGACAAACTGTTACTAACCGAGAGTACATTACAGACATCTATTATAGGTATCCACTTTTCGGGGAGAGCTGATAAATTATTTTATATCAAGATTATCACTAACGCACTAGAAAGATCTTGCATAGGTTGTATAGATACATAAGTAGGAATGGGCGGATGTTAAGAAGTTTGGCATCGCGAGAACCTAAACTCTCTGCTTATCCGTCATATGTTTGAATGTTCCTATAATTTGATAATAAGTTTTAGACAAAATCACAATTTTTAACGTAATCTTATTGTAAATGCAAAATTATTATGTTTTAATGTAATGAATGAAATGTTTAAACATTGAATGATATGTGTGGTCGTGTTCACTCCAGCGGGGAAAGAATACAATATCCGAGGCACGTCTGGAAAGCGATGATATCTGACGGGATTTGCACCTTCTCACGACATCCAAATTGAAAAATATTTGTCTCCAAGACGTTTCTGGCGAGGCCAGCCAGTGTAGTCACATTGCTGGGTACGCCAAGAAGGTATACGGCTGAGGTAAACATTCCAAGAAGTATGTGTAGGCCTTTTTTTAACCAAAAATGTTTAAAGTTTAGTTTTGTATACAATTTTTTTTATGGTATCGGCTTACATGCAAAGAATATTTATAGTTAATGTTGTTATAACAGGATTATTAATGGCTTAGATTTACGTTATTAAGAAATTTTTTGACTAAGGTTTTCTTACCAAGATTTCATGACTGATGTTAGCATACTATGAATGTTTATAACAAAAGTTTGTTGGCTTACATGCCAAGATTGTTTTTGACTGAGAATTATATACCATCTTTTAAGTTTGAGGTTGACTAAAAATTATGATTTGTGTCTAGTTTAGATGCTAGTAATGTTAGCCGCTGAGGCATGTATACCATATGCATGCTACATGCATACCATATGCATGCTACATGCATACAATATGCATGCTACATGCATACCATATGCATGCTACATGCATATCATATGCATGCTACAAGCATACCATATGCATGCTACATGCATGCAATATGCATGCTACATGCATACCATATGCATGCTACATGCATATCATATGCATGCTACATGCATATCATATGCATGCTACATGCAAGGCAGGATCACTACGACAAGGTCCTAAATGCAGTAGAAGACAAAAAGAATGCAGATGTAATATATACAGACTTTGCAAAAGCCTTCGACAAGTGTGACCATGGCGTAATAGCGCACAAAATGCGTGCTAAAGGAATAACAGGAAAAGTCGGTCGATGGATCTATAATTTCCTCACTAACAGAACACAGAGAGTAGTCGTCAACAGAGTAAAGTCCGAGGCAGCTACGGTGAAAAGCTCTGTTCCACAAGGCACAGTACTCGCTCCAATCTTGTTCCTCATCCTCATATCCGACATAGACAAGGATGTCAGCCACAGCACCGTGTCTTCCTTTGCAGATGACACCCGAATCTGCATGACAGTGTCTTCCATTGCAGACACTGCAAGGCTCCAGGCGGACATCAACCAAATCTTTCAGTGGACTGCAGAAAACAATATGAAGTTCAACGATGAGAAATTTCAATTACTCAGATATGGTAAACACGAGGAAATTAAATCTTCATCAGAGTACAAAACAAATTCTGGCCACAAAATAGAGCGAAACACCAACGTCAAAGACCTGGGAGTGATCATGTCGGAGGATCTCACCTTCAAGGACCATAACATTGTATGAATCGCATCTGCTAGAAAAATGACAGGATGGATAATGAGAACCTTCAAAACTAGGGAGGCCAAGCCCATGATGACACTCTTCAGGTCACTTGTTCTATCTAGGCTGGAATATTGAAGCACACTAACAGCACCTTTCAAGGCAGGTGAAATTGCTGACCTAGAAAATGTACAGAGAACCTTCACGGCGCGCATAACGGAGATAAAACACCTCAATTACTGGGAGCGCTTGAGGTTCCTAAACCTGTATTCCCTGGAACGCAGGCGGGAGAGATACATGATTATATACACCTGAAAAATCCTAGAGGGACTAGTACCGAACTTGCACACGAAAATCACTCACTACGAAAGCAAAAGACTTGGCAGACGATGCAACATCCCCCCAATGAAAAGTAGGGGTGTCACTAGCACGTTAAGAGACCATACAATAAGTGTCAGGGGCCCGAGACTGTTCAACTGCCTCCCAGCATACATAAGGGGGATTACCAACAGACCCCTGGCAGTCTTCAAGCTGGCACTGGACAAGCACCTAAAGTCGGTTCCTGACCAGCCGGGCTGTGGCTCTTACGTTGGTTTGCGTGCAGCCAGCAGTAACAGCTTGGTTGATCAGGCTCTGATCCACCAGGAGGCCTGGTCACAGACCGGACCGCGGGGGCGTTGACCCCAGGAACTCTCTCCAGGTAAACTCCAGGTAAGATGGTCAATCCCTCAGCCTTGAGAAGTATTTAGCTCTTTAGCCTCGATCAAAGTTATGACAACTTCTCAAATCTGTGAGAATAACGACTTAAAAGTTACGTTTCTTCATAGCTGAAGGGCTGATTACTTCCTATTTACTTCTCCACTGCTTCTGCTGTCCCCATCAGCTCTGTATTCGACTGAATACAGACGTGAGTTCGACTGTGCACTATAGTACAGTATAAATACAGTGTCTACATTCTGAAGAATGGATAGAGATGTTGCGGTTTCGAAGGTTATTTGAAATGTAATGTTTCTGCACTTCTGGGGTTAAATTCATTAATGGTGAATTTGTTTTCTTCTTTAATGGTAAAATGCCAGTGTGGTTAACAGAAACCTCCATATTCTTCCAGCATTCGACTAGCGGCTTACGTAGCAACAATTTTAATAGTCTGGCGAATTTCTCACGGAGTTGAAAACAAATGTGTAATGGGAGTGTTGGTGTGTTTTTGGATTGCGAAATGAGTACGTATTGTGTAATGAAATCAGGAAGTGTATGAGTGTGTGTGTGTGTGTTTGTGTGTGTGTGTGTATACTCACCTAATTGTATTCACCTAATTGTGATTGCAGGGGTAGAGACTCAGCTCCTGGCCCCGCCTCTCCTCTGGTCGCTACTACGGGAGTACTCACCTAGTTGCACTCACCAAGTTGTGGTTGCAGGGGTCGAGTCATAGCTCCTGGCCCCGCCTCTTCACTGGTCGCTACTGAGTCACTCTCCCTGAACCATGAGCTTTATCATATCTCTGCTTAAAGCTATATATGGATCCTGCCTCCACTACATCGCTTCCCAAACTATTCCACTTCCTGACTACTCTGTGGCTGAAGAAATACTTCCTAACATTCCTGTGATTCATTTGTGTCTTCAACTTCCAAATGTATCCCCTTGTTGCTATGTCCCATCTCTGGAACATCCTGTCTTTGTCCACCTTGTCAATTCCTCTCAGTATTTTATATGTCGTTATAATGTTCCCCTCTATCTCTCCTGTCCTCCAGTGTCGTCATGTCGATTTCCCTTAACCTCTCCTCGTAGGACATACCCCTTAGCTCTGGGACTAGTCTTGTTGGAAACCTTTGCACTTTCTCTAGTTTCTTTACGTGCTTGGCTAGGTGTGGGTTCCAAACTGGTGCCGCATACTCCAATATGGGCCTAATGTACACAGTGTACAGGGTCCTGAACGATTCCTTATTAAGATGTCGGAATGCGCCTCAGATGTGCCTGGTGTTATACTCACCCCTAGATCTTTTTCCTTGAGTGAGGTTCGTAGCCTCTGGCCCCCTAGACTGTACTCCGTCTGCGGTCTTCTTTGCCCTTCCCCAATCTTCATGACTTTGCACTTGGTGAGGTTGAACACCAGGAGCCAATTGCTGGACCAGGTCTGTAGCCTGTCCAGATCCATTTGTATTTCTGCTTGGTCTTCTTCCGAATGAATTCTTATCATCAACTTCACATCATCTGCAAACAGGGACTCTTCTGGGTCTATTCCTTCCGTCATGTCGTTCACAAATACCAGAAACAGCACTGGTCCTAGGAATGACACCTATAGGACCCCACTCGTCACACTTGCCCACTCTTACACCTCGCCAAGTACCATGACTCGCTGCCGTATTCCTGACAAGTATTCCATGATTCATTGTAGTGCCCTCCTTGTTATCCCTGCCTGGTCCTTCAGTTTTTGCACTAATCTCTTGTGTGGAACTGTGTCAAACACCTTCTTACAGTCCAAGAAAATGCAATCTACCCTCCCTTCTCTTGTCTTACTGCTGTCACCCTGTCATAGAACTCCAGTAGGTTTGTGATGCAGGAGTTCCCATCCCTGAAAGCATGTTGGCTGCTGTTGATGAGATCATTCCTTTCTAGGTGTTCCACCTCTCTTCTCCTGATAATCTTCTCCATGACTTTGCATACTATACATGTCAGTGATACTGGTCTGTAGTTTAGTGCTTCATGTCTGTCTCCTTTTTAAAAATTGGGACTACATTTGCTGTCTTCCATGCCTCAGGCAATCTCCCTGTTTCGATAGATGTATTGAATATTGTTGTTAGAGGTACACATAGTGTCTCTGCTCCCTCTCTCAGGACCCATGGATAGATGTTATCTGGCCCCATTGCCTTTGAGGTATCTAGCTCACTCAGAAGCCTCTTCACTTCTTACTCGGTTGTGTGTACTGTGTCCAGCACTTGGCGGTGTACCCCACCTCTCCGTCTTTCTGGAGCCCCTTCTGTCTCCTCTGTGAACACTTCTTTGAATCTCATGTTGAGTTCCTCACATACTTCCCGGTCGTTTCTTGTTGTCTCTCCTCCTTCCTTCCTTAGCCTGATTACCTGGTCCTTGACTGTTGTTTTCCTCCTGATGTGACTGTATAACAGCTTCGGGTCAGATTTGGTTTTCGCTGCTATGTCGTTTTCATATTGTCGTTGGGTCTCCCTTCTTATCTGTGCATATTCATTTCTGGCTCTATGACTGCTCTCCTTATTCTCCTGGGTCCTTTGCCTTCTATACTTCTTCCATTCCCTACCACATTTGGTTTTTGCTTCCCTGCACCTTTGGGTGAACCATGGGCTCATCCTGGCTTTTTCATTATTCCTGTTACCCTTGGGTACAAACCTCTCCTCGGCTTCCTTGCATATTGTTGTTACATATTCCATCATCTCATTTACTGGTTTCCCTGCCAGTTCTCTGTCCCACTGAACTCAGTTAAGGAAGTTCCTCATTCCCGTGTAGTCCCCTTTCAGTTTGACTTCATTTGCCCAGGCCTTCCTGCTTCCCCCTCCACTTGTAGCTCTAATGTGTATTCGAAGCTTAAAACCACATGATCACTGGCCCCAAGAGGTCTTTCATATGTGATGTCCTCAATATCTGCACTATTCAAGTTTTCCAGTACCACCTCCATCATCTTAGCCCTCCATGTATCTTGGCCCCCATGTGGCTCCAAGTTCTCCCAATCGATTTCCTTGTGGTTAAAGTCACCTATGATCAGGAGCTTTTCCCTGCAAGCATGAGCCTTTCTGACCACTAGAGCCAGTGTGTCAACCATTGTTCTATTGCTTTCATCATACTCTTGCCTTGGCTCCTTGCTGTTCTGTGATGGGTTATACATCACTGCAATTACCACCTTGGGACCTCCAGACTGAAGCGTTCCTGCTATCACTTGCTTCTCCACTGTCTCCTCTCTCCAGCTCATCAAAATTCCATCGGCTTTTGATCAGCAGTGCCACTCCACCCCCCTGTTCCCTCTGTCTTTCCTCAGGATCTGGTATCCTGTTGGGAAGATGGCATCTGTTATCATACCTGTATGCTTGGTTTCTGTGAGAGCTATTATGTCCAGTGATGCCTCTTTGACTCTTTCGTGCCACTCCTCCCACTTATTTGTTATTCCATCAGCGTTTGTGTACCATACCTTCAGTTTCCTCTCCAACACCGTTGTTTGGGGGCCTGTGAGGGTGGGGGACCTGGTAGTGTACTGTGGGATTCAATAGCTGAGTGTCGGGTGGGAGCTGTGAGTATGGATTGTAGTTTGTTTTGGGATGGTGTGATAGCTTGTGGGGTTCTGGGGATGGTTATGTGTGTGCTTGCTCTTGTTGCTCTATCCTGCTCTGATTGACCTCTGCTTGCTCTGTCCTTGTCTCCCTTCCTAGCTCCTTACGCTTTTTTGTCCTCTCCCTCAGCTTATGTCATTCTGTTTGTGTTGTTTCTCTGTCTAGGAACACCCTCTTGTACTCTGCTGAGTACTTCAACCGTGGTTACTTTTGGAGGATCCTGTTCTGCACTATTTCTGTCCTGAAAATCAGCTTGATCAGTCGATTTCTCCCCTTCAAGTAGCCCCCTATTCTCTGAAAATTTACAATCTCGTCCATGTCTTCTTCACCTATATCTGTGATGATGTTCTCAATCTCCTTTGTTTCTGCCTGCTGTCTTTCAGTGTGTGTCCTTCCCTCGCTCTCCTGAAGCCCATGAATAAACACTGGTTTTGCCCTTTCCTCCTACCATTGCCTTTCCCTCTGTGACTCTGGTTCCTGTCTATAAGTGGCCATTTTCTCTCTTGTTTTTTCCAGTATCTCTTGGTAGCATGGTTGTGCCTCTGTATTTGACCTATCACTCTCTCCATCTGCACCCAGCTGCTCTCCCCTTTCACTCCTTGGCCCTGCTTGGCAGTCTTGTATGACCTTAACATAATTCATATCTCCTTACTGTTCGGCCTCCCAGCTTCATATGCTGTGTCTTCTCTGGTCAATACCCCTGTAACTCGCTTCAGCCTGTTTACCTCATCTTCTAGGACTCTTATCCTGGCTACTGCAGTTTCGACTTGTGCCTTCCAATTCTTCTTCTCCTTCTCCAACTTCTTTTCCAATTTCTCAGAAAGCTCTGTCTCCATTTTTTCAGAAAGCTCTCCTAATTTTCTCTCCCACTCTTTATCCATCCTTTTACACTGCTCCTCCATCCACTCCTCCCTACCAGAACCATTCTCATCTGATCCCTGGTTCCTTCGAGTCCGGACCATTTTTTTTTTATGAGGAAAGAGTGAGAGAGAGAGAGAGAGAGAGAGAGAGAGAGAGAGAGAGAGAGAGAGAGAGAGAGAGAGAGAGAGAGAGAGAGAGAGAGAGAGAGAGAGAGAGAGAGAGAGAGAGAGGGAGAGAGAGAGAGAGGGAAATAGAGAAGGGAAAGGTAGAAGGAGATAGGGAGAGAGTGAGAGGGGAAAAGAGGGAGAGAGAGAGAGAGAGATAGAGAGAGAGAGAGAGAGAGAGAGAGAGAGAGAGAGAGAGAGAGAGAGAGAGAGAGAGAGAGAGAGAGAGAGAGAGAGAGAGAGAGAGGTGAGGAGAGGGGAGAGAGAGAGAGGAGAGGAGAGGGGAGAGAGAGGGGGCAAAGAGAGGGGAAAGACAGGGGAAAAGTGGGAGAGAGGGGGAGATGGAAGAGAGAGAGGAGAGGGAGAGAGAGAGGGGAGAAAGGGAGAGAGAAGGGAGAAAAAGATGGGAAATGGGAGAGAGGGGAGAGATAATAAGAGGGGGAGAGAAGTTAGATGGGAGAGATAGGAGAGGGGAGATAGATAAATAGATAGATAGATAGATAGAGAAAGAGAGAGAGAGAGAGAGAGAGAGAGAGAGAGAGAGAGAGAGAGAGAGAGAGAGAGAGAGAGAGAGAGAGAGAGAGAGAGAGAGAGAGAGAGAGAGAGAGAGAGAGAGAGAGAGAGAGAGAGAGAGAGAGAGAGAGAGAGAGAGAGAGAGAGAGAGAGAGAGAGAGAGAGAGAGAGAGAGAGAGAGAGAGAGAGAGAGAGAGAGACAAGGTTATCTGCCTGATGAACTTATTCCACCTCTAAATCGACAGGATGGGACCACCTCTACTAGTAGTCAAGAGAAGGCGGACCTCTTTGCTGAACACTTTGCTACCAAAATGCAAGTTCCTGATCCAGCAAGGGACCCTCCTTGGCTAGCTGCAAGAACTGTGTCAAAACTGTCAGTGTTGACAATAAGGCAGGAGGAGGTGCATTTCCTTCTTAAATCACTTGACCAAGAAAAGGCTGTGGGCCCAGACAAGTTGAGCCCAAGATTGTTGAGAAGATGTGCAGACCAGCTAGCAGCACCTCTAACTCGCATCTTTCAGCACTGCCTAGTACAGTGTAAATGGCCCTCTCCATGGAAAGAGGCAAATGTAGTCCCTGTTCACAAAAAGAAGAGCAGAGCAGAAATCAGCAACTACAGACCAGTGTCACTCCTGTCAATCACTGGTAAGATCCTTGAGACAATAATCTCAAGACAAATGACAGATTTTTTTGACTACCACTCACTACTTTGTGATCGTCAATATGGCTTCAGGAAAGGTTACTCTGCTGCTGATCTGTTGTTAAACCTCTCCACTAAGTGGCACCAGTCACTGGATGAATCCAAAGTCAGCTGTGTGGTAGCACAGGACATTGCTGGCGCTTTCGACCGGGTGTGGCACCAGGGCCTCTTAGCAAAACTTCAAGCACTCGGAATTGCAGGCTCTACGCTATGTCTCCTCAGTGATTACCTTCATGGTAGATCTCTAAGTGTAGTCCTCAATGGAACGGAATCAGCAAGGCATCCTATTGGGGCAAGCGTTCCACAAGGAAGTGTGCTGGGTCCACTGTTATGGAATGTCTACTTCAACGACCTTCTTCATCTCATCCCAGAATCACATGCATATGCAGACGACTGTACACTGGCATTCACTTATCCAAGAGAAGAAATGCCAGCTGCTCTAAGCTACATCAATCACCAGCTGAGAGCTATATCAGCTTGGGGAAATAGATGGCAAGTAACATTTGCACCTGAGAAAACGCAAATGATGATCGTCTCTAGGCACCATGATGGTAATGCTGGTGCAGTAGTAAGGATGAATGGGACGATGTTGGCACCTGGAGAAGAAGTTGATATCCTTGGGGTGAAATTTGACTCCAAACTAACCATGAAGAACCATGTTGTAAATCTTGCAAACAAGGCAGCCAGGAAGCTTACAGCACTTCGCCGTATCTCGCATCTGCTTGACAGTAGGGGTTGCAAGATCCTGTATGAGGCACAAGTACGCTCACACCTTGAGTATGCTCCACTTTCTTGGTTTGCCTGCCCCCCCCTTTCATCTGCGACTGCTTGACAGAGTAGAGAACAGAGCAAGACGTCTCATCTCTCGCCTGGACCCATCCTGGATAGATCTGTCATTTCAGCAGAGCCTTCAACATAGGAGGGATGTGGGTGGCCTTACTGTTATGTACAAGGCCAATATTGTCAAAATACCACACTTGGATCCACTTCGAGGACAGCGTGAAACAAGCTTTTATGCCACAAGACGGGCAGAAAGCAGCAACTTCACTCTGGCTGTACCCTTCTCCAGAACATCACTCCATCTGAGATCATACATACCCAGGATGACTCGAGTATGGAACACATTCGTACAGCATAATGATGTCAACGAGATAAAGTCAGTTGATCAAATGAAAATGCTGGCCCACAGATGGCTCCAACTTCATCCTGTCCCGTACTTGTATGTCTTATAACAATAAAAATGCTTTCAAATGAGCTGATGTAGGTAACAGCTCTTAGCTTGCCAATAAAGTTAGGAATCCTTAACCTGTAATATAGCTGTCAATAAAGCTAGGGATCCTTAACCTTGTCAAACCCTGTGTAAAAAAAAAAAAAAAAAAA
The DNA here is from genome assembly GCF_038502225.1 of Cherax quadricarinatus. Lineage (NCBI taxonomy): Eukaryota > Metazoa > Arthropoda > Malacostraca > Decapoda > Parastacidae > Cherax > Cherax quadricarinatus. Next base: position 6,351,405 of record NC_091315.1, read on the forward strand.
AAAAAAAGAGAGAGAGAGAGAGAGAGAGAGAGAGAAAGAGAGCGAGAGAGAGAGAGAGAGAGAGAGAGAGAGAGAGAGAGAGAGAGAGAGAGAGGGAGAGAGAGAATGTGAAGTGGATAGTGGAGTGTAAGAGATAGGGAGGGAGGGTTTACCAGGTCTTTTCTCAGGAAGGTGTGAAACCCTGTGTATGTGTGTGTATGTGCGTGTGCGTGTGTGTGTGAGTGCACACGCGCATTTATGCCTGTGTGCCCAGAAATATACCTCCTCACTTCAATGTATCAATAGTGCTAATGAAATGCTAGTAATAACACTAGTACTTCCACTAATTATAATCCTAATGCTATTACTACTTACTACAGCTTTTACAAGTGCCTGACCGCTTGTTTCTATGTGTGTGTGTGTGTGTGTGTTAGTTAGATAGTTACCATTGTGTCCTAGGCACATGTCGATTAGACACTAGGCCTGTTGTGTATGCGCGCGCGCGTGTGTGTGTGTGTGTGTGTACTCATCTAGTTGCACTCACCTAGTTGAGGTTGCGGGGGTCGAGTCCGAGCTCCTGGCCCCGCCTCTTCACTGATCGCTACTAGGTCACTCTCTCTGAACCGTGAGCTTTATCATACCTCTGCTTAAAGCTATGTATGGATCCTGCCTCCACTACATCGCTTCCCAAACTATTCCACTTACTGACTACTCTGTGGCTGAAGAAATACTTCCTAACATCCCTGTGATTCATCTGTGTCTTCAACTTCCAACTGTGTCCCCTTGTTACTGTGTCCAATCTCTGGAACATCCTGTCTTTGTCCACCTTGTCAATTCCTCTCAGTATTTTGTATGTCGTTATCATGTTGTCCCTATCTCTCCTGTCCTCCAGTGTCGTCAGGTTGATTTCCCTTAACCTCTCCTCGTAGGACATACCTCTTAGCTCTGGGACTAGTCTTGTTGCAAACCTTTGCACTTTCTCTAGTTTATTTACGTGCTTGGCTAGGTGTGGGTTCCAAACTGGTGCCGCATACTCCAATATGGGCCTAACGTACACGGTGTACAGGGTCCTGAACGATTCCTTATTAAGATGTCGGAATGCTGTTCTGAGGTTTGCTAGGCGCCCATATGCTGCAGCAGTTATTTGAATGATGTGCGCTTCAGGAGATGTGCCTGGTGTTATACTCACCCCAAGATCTTTTTCCTTGAGTGAGGTTTGTAGTTTCTGGCCCCCTACACTGTATTCCGTCTGCGGTCTTCTTTGCCCTTCCCCAATCTTCATGACTTTGCACTTGGTGGGATTGAACTCCAGGAGCCAATTGCTGGACCAGGTCTGCAGCCTGTCCAGATCCCTTTGTAGTTCTGCCTGGTCTTCGATCGAGTGAATTCTTCTCATCAACTTCGCGTCATCTGCAAACAGGGACACCTCAGAGTCTATTCCTTCCGTCATGTCGTTCACAAATACCAGAAACAGCACTGGTCCTAGGACTGACCCCTGTGGGACCCGCTGGTCACAGGTGCCCACTCTGACACCTCGCCACGTACCATGACTCGCTGCTGTCTTCCTGACAAGTATTCCCTGATCCATTGTAGTGCCTTCCCTGTTATCCCTGCTTGGTCCTCCAGTTTTTGCACCAATCTCTTGTGTGGAACTGTGTCAAACGCCTTCTTGCAGTCCAAGAATATGCAATCCACCCACCCCTCTCTCTCTTGTCTTACTGCTGTCACCATGTCATAGAACTCCAGTAGGTTTGTGACACAGGATTTCCCGTCCCTGTAACCATGTTGGCTGCTGTTGATGAGATCATTCCTTTCTAGGTGTTCCACCACTCTTCTCCTGATAATCTTCTCCATGATTTTGCATACTATACATGTCAGTGACACTGGTCTGTAGTTTAATGCTTCATGTCTGTCTCCTTTTTTAAAGACTGGGACTACATTTGCTGTCTTCCATGCCTCAGGCAATCTCCCTGTTTCGATAGATGTATTGAATATTGTTGTTAGGGGTACACATAGCGCCTCTGCTCCCTCTCTCAATACCCATGGGGAGATGTTATCTGGCCCCATTGCCTTTGAGGTATCTAGCTCACTCAGAAGCCTCTTCACTTCTTCCTCGGTTGTGTGCACTGCGTCCAGCACATGGTGGTGGTGTGTGTGTGTGTGTGTGTGTGTGTGTGTATGTGTGTGTGTGTGTGTGTGTGTGTGTGTGTGTGTGTGTGTGTGTGTGTGTGTGTGTGTGTGTGTGTGTCTGTGTGTGTGTCTGTGTGTCTGTGTGTGTGTGTGTGTGTGAGTGTGTGGTGTGTGTTATGTGTGGATTGCGTGTGTTGTGTGTGTGTGTGTGTTGTGTGTGTGTTGTGCGTGTTGTGTGTGCATGTGTGTTGTGTGTGTGTTGAGCGTGTTGTGTGTGCGTGTGTTGTGTGTGTTGAGCGTGTTGTGTGTGCGTGTTGTGTGTGTGTGTGTGTGTGTGTGTGTGTGTGTACTCACTCACCTAGTTGTACTCACCTAGTTGAGGTTGCGGGGGTCGAGTCCGAGCTCCTGGCCCCGCCTCTTCACTGATCGCTACTAGGTCACTCTCCCTGAGCCGTGAGCTTTATCATACCTCTGCTTAAAGCTATGTATGGATCCTGCCTCCACTACATCGCTTCCCAAACTATTCCACTTACTGACTACTCTGTGGCTGAAGAAATACTTCCTAACATCCCTGTGATTCATCTGTGTCTTCAGCTTCCAACTGTGTCCCCTTGTTACTGTGTCCAATCTCTGGAACATCCTGTCTTTGTCCACCTTGTCAATTCCTCTCAGTATTTTGTATGTCGTTATCATGTCCCCCCTATCTCTCCTGTCCTCCAGTGTCGTCAGGTTGATTTCCCTTAACCTCTCCTCGTAGGACATACCTCTTAGCTCTGGGACTAGTCTTGTTGCACAACCTTTGCACTTTCTCTAGTTTCTTCACGTGCTTGGCTAGGTGTGGGTTCCAAACTGGTGCCGCATACTCCAATATGGGCCTAACATACACGGTGTACAGGGTCCTGAATGATTCCTTATTAAGATGTCGGAATGCTGTTCTGAGGTTTGCTAGGCGCCCATATGCTGCAGCAGTTATTTGGTTGATGTGCGCTTCAGGAGATGTGCCTGGTGTTATACTCACCCCAAGATCTTTTTCCTTGAGTGAGGTTTGTAGTCTCTGACCCCCTAGACTGTACTCCGTCTGCGGCCTTCTTTGCCCTTCCCCAATCTTCATGACTGTGTGTGTGTGTGTGTGTGTGTGTGTGTGTGTGTGTGTGTGTGTGTGTGTGTGTGTTTATATAAGCAAGTCCTCATTACCCATGTATGTACTACATATGTACCTGATTGCTTGGTTCTCACTGT
>NC_091315.1:6357252-6379752 GCF_038502225.1 Cherax quadricarinatus
AATTTTAGAATGGACTTAATTTTAAATTTCTTGATAACTGACCAATTATATATACAGACACACAGACACACACACACACACACACACACACAAATATATATATGTATATACATATTATATATATATATATATCTATATTATATATATATATATATATATATATATATATATATATATATATATATATATATATATATATATATATATATATATATATATATATACATATATATATAAAATATATATATATATATATATATAAATATATATATATATATATATATATATATATATATATATATATATATATATATATACATATATATATACATATATATACATATATACATATATATACATATGGATTTGTCAGTTAAAAATAGGAGAGGAGAGTTATTAAATGGAGAGTTAGAGGTATTGGGAAGATGGAGGGAATATTTTGAGGAATTGTTAAATGTTGATGAAGATAGGGAAGCTGTGAATAACATCTTGTAGGAGTGAGGAAGAGCCAGTTGTGAGTGTGGGGGAAGTTCGTGAGGCAGTAGGTAAAATGAAAGGGGGTAAGGCAGCCGGGATTGATGGGATAAAGATAGAAATGTTAAAAGCAGGTGGGGATATAGTTTTGGAGTGGTTGGTGCAATTATTTAATAAATATATGGAAGAGGGTAAGGTACCTAGGGATTGGCAGAGAGCATGCATAGTTCCTTTGTATAAAGGCAAAGGGGATAAAAGAGAGTGCAAAAATTATAGGGGGATAAGTCTGCTGAGTATACCTGGTAAAGTGTATGGTAGAGTTATTATTGAAAGAATTAAGAGTAAGACGGAGAATAGGATAGCAGATGAACAAGGAGGCTTTAGGAAAGGTAGGGGGTGTGTGGACCAGGTGTTTACAGTGAAACATATAAGTGAACAGTATTTAGATATGGCTAAAGAGGTCTTTGTGGCATTTATGGATTTGGAAAAGGCGTATGACAGGGTGGATAGGGGGGCAATGTGGCAGATGTTGCAGGTGTATGGTGTAGGAGGTAGGTTACTGAAAGCAGTGAAGAGTTTTTACGAGGATAGTGAGGCTCAAGTTAGAGTATGTAGGAAAGGGAAATTTTTTCCCAGTAAAAGTAGGCCTTAGACAAGGATGTGTGATGTCACCGTGGTTGTTTAATATATTTATAGATGGGGTTGTAAGAGAAGTAAATGCGAGGGTCTTGGCAAGAGGCGTGGAGTTAAAAGATAAAGAATCACACACAAAGTGGGAGTTGTCACAGCTGCTCTTTACTGATGACACTGTGCTCTTGGGAGATTCTGAAGAGAAGTTGCAGAGATTGGTGGATGAATTTGGTAGGGTGTGCAAAAGAAGAAAATTAAAGGTGAATACAGGAAAGAGTAAGGTTATGAGGATAACAAAAAGATTAGGTGATGAAAGATTGAATATTAGATTGGAGGGAGAGAATATGGAGGAGGTGAATGTATTCAGATATTTGGGAGTGGACGTGTCAGCGGATGGGTCTATGAAAGATGAGGTGAATCATAGAATTGATGAGGGGAAAAGAGTGAGTGGTGCACTTAGGAGTCTGTGGAGACAAAGTACTTTGTCCTTGGAGGCAAAGAGGGGAATGTATGAGAGTATAGTTTTACCAACGCTCTTATATGGGTGTGAAGCATGGGTGATGAATGTTGCAGCGAGGAGAAGGCTGGAGGCAGTGGAGATGTCATGTCTGAGGGCAATGTGTGGTGTGAATATAATGCAGAGAATTCGTAGTTTGGAAGTTAGGAGGAGGTGCGGGATTACCAAAACTGTTGTCCAGAGGGCTGAGGAAGGGTTGTTGAGGTGGTTCGGACATGTAGAGAGAATGGAGCGAAACAGAATGACTTCAAGAGTGTATCAGTCTGTAGTGGAAGGAAGGCGGGGTAGGGGTCGGCCTAGGAAAGGTTGGAGAGAGGGGGTAAAGGAGGTATTGTGTGCGAGGGGCTTGGACTTCCAGCAGGCATGCGTGAGCGTGTTTGATAGGAGTGAATGGAGACAAATGGTTTTTAATACTTGACGTGCTGTTGGAGTGTGAGCAAAGTAACATTCATGAAGGGGTTCAGGGAAACCGGCAGGCCGGACTTGAGTCCTGGAGATGGGAAGTACAGTGCCTGCACTCTGAAGGAGGGGTGTTAATGTTGCAGTTTAAAAACTGTAGTGTAAAGCACCCTTCTGGCAAGACAGTGATGGAGTGAATGATGGTGAAAGTTTTTCTTTTTCGGGCCACCCTGCCTTGGTGGGAATCGGCCAGTGTGATAATAAAATAAAAATAAATAAATATGTATATATGTATATATATATATATATATAATATATATATATATATACATCTATATATATACATATATATATATATATATATATATATATATATATATATATATATATATATATGTATATATATAGATGTATATATATATATATATTATATATATATATATATATATATATATATATATATATATATATATATATATATATATATATATATATTATAGGTAGTAGGTTGGTAGACAGCAACCGCCCAGGGAGGTACTACCGTCCTGCCAAGTGAGTGTAAAACGAAAGCCTGTAATTGTTTTACATGATGGTAGGATTGCTGGTGTCCTTTTTTCTGTCTCATGAACATGCAAGATTTCAGGTACGTCTTGCTACTTCTACTTACACTTAGGTCACACTACACATACATGTACAAGCACATATATACACACCCCTCTGGGTTTTCTTCTATTTTCTTTCTAGTTCTTATTCTTGTTTATTTCCTCTTATCTCCATGGGGAAGTGGAACAGAATTCTTCCTCCGTAAGCCATGCGTGTTGTAAGAGGCAACTAAAATGCCGGGAGCAAGGGGCTAGTAACCTCTTCTCCTGTATATATTACTAAATGTAATAGGAGAAACTTTCGTTTTTCCTTTTGGGCGACCCCTCCTCGGTGGGATACGGCCGGTGTGTTAAAAGAAAGATATATATGCGTATATATATATTATTATTTTATTATTATTATCACACTGGCCGATTCCCACCAAGGCAGGGTGGCCCGAAAAAGAAAAACTTTCACCATCATTCACTCCATCACTGTCTTGCCAGAAGGGTGCTTTACACTACAGTTTTTAAACTGCAACATTAACACCCCTCCTTCAGAGTGCAGGCACTGTACTTCCCATCTCCAGGACTCAAGTCCGGCCTGCCGGTTTCCCTGAATCCCTTCATAAATGTTACTTTGCTCACACTCCAACAGCACGTCAAGTATTAAAAACCATTTGTCTCCATTCACTCCTATCAAACACGCTCACGCATGCCTGCTGGAAGTCCAAGCCCCTCGCACACAAAACCTCCTTTACCCCCTCCCTCCAACCCTTCCTAGGCCGACCCCTACCCCGCCTTCCTTCCACTACAGACTGATACACTCTTGAAGGCATTCTGTTTCGCTCCATTCTCTCTACATGTCCGAACCACCTCAACAACCATTCCTCAGCCCTCTGGACAACAGTTTTGGTAATCCCGCACCTCCTCCTAACTTCCAAACTACGAATTCTCTGCATTATATTCACACCACACATTGCCCTCAGACATGACATCTCCACTGCCTCCAGCCTTCTCCTCGCTGCAACATTCATCACCCACGCTTCACACCCATATAAGAGCGTTGGTAAAACTATACTCTCATACATTCCCCTCTTTGCCTCCAAGGACAAATTTCTTTGTCTCCACAGACTCCTAAGTGCACCACTCACTCTTTTTCCCTCATCAATTCTATGATTCACCTCATCTTTCATAGACCCATCCGCTGACACGTCCACTCCCAAATATCTGAATACGTTCACCTCCTCCATACTCTCTCCCTCCAATCTGATATTCAATCTTTCATCACCTAATCTTTTTGTTATCCTCATAACCTTACTCTTTCCTGTATTCACCTTTAATTTTCTTCTTTTGCACACCCTACCAAATTCATCCACCAATCTCTGCAACTTCTCTTCAGAATCTCCCAAGAGCACAGTGTCATCAGCAAAGAGCAGCTGTGACAACTCCCACTTTGTGTGTGATTCTTTATCTTTTAACTCCACGCCTCTTGCCAAGACCCTCGCATTTACTTCTCTTACAACCCCATCTATAAATATATTAAACAACCACGGTGACATCACACATCCTTGTCTAAGGCCTACTTTTACTGGGAAAAAATTTCCCTCTTTCCTACATACTCTAACTTGAGCCTCACTATCCTCGTAAAAACTCTTCACTGCTTTCAGTAACCTACCTCCTACACCATACACTTGCAACATCTGCCACATTGCCCCCCTATCCACCCTGTCATACGCCTTTTCCAAATCCATAAATGCCACAAAGACCTCTTTAGCCTTATCTAAATACTGTTCACTTATATGTTTCACTGTAAACACCTGGTCCACACACCCCCTACCTTTCCTAAAGCCTCCTTGTTCATCTGCTATCCTATTCTCCGTCTTACTCTTAATTCTTTCAATTATAACTCTACCATACACCTTACCAGGTACACTCAACAGACTTATCCCCCTATAATTTTTGCACTCTCTTTTATCCCCTTTGCCTTTATACAAAGGAACTATGCATGCTCTCTGCCAATCCCTAGGTACCTTACCCTCTTCCATACATTTATTAAATAATTGCACCAACCACTCCAAAACTATATCCCCACCTGCTTTTAACATTTCTATCTTTATCCCATCAATCCCGGCTGCCTTACCCCCTTTCATTTTACCTACTGCCTCACGAACTTCCCCCACACTCACAACTGGTTCTTCCTCACTCCTACAAGATGTTATTCCTCCTTGCCCTATACACGAAATCACAGCTTCCCTATCTTCATCAACATTTAACAACTCCTCAAAATATTCCCTCCATCTTCCCAATACCTCTAACTCTCCATTTAATAACTCTCCTCTCCTATTTTTAACTGACAAATCCATTTGTTCTCTAGGCTTTCTTAACTTGTTAATCTCACTCCAAAACTTTTTCTTATTTTCAACAAAATTTGTTGATAACATCTCACCCACTCTCTCATTTGCTCTCTTTTTACATTGCTTCACCACTCTCTTAACTTCTCTCTTTTTCTCCATATACTCTTCCCTCCTTGCATCACTTCTACTTTGTAAAAACTTCTCATATGCTAACTTTTTCTCCCTTACTACTCTCTTTACATCATCATTCCACCAATCGCTCCTCTTCCCTCCTGCACCCACTTTCCTGTAACCACAAACTTCTGCTGAACACTCTAACACTACATTTTTAAACCTAGCCCATACCTCTTCGACCCCATTGCCTATGCTCTCATTAGCCCATCTATCCTCCAATAGCTGTTTATATCTTACCCTAACTGCCTCCTCTTTTAGTTTATAAACCTTCACCTCTCTCTTCCCTGATGCTTCTATTCTCCTTGTATCCCATCTACCTTTTACTCTCAGTGTAGCTACAACTAGAAAGTGATCTGATATATCTGTGGCCCCTCTATAAACATGTACATCCTGAAGTCTACTCAACAGTCTTTTATCTACCAATACATAATCCAACAAACTACTGTCATTTCGCCCTACATCATATCGTGTATACTTATTTATCCTCTTTTTCTTAAAATATGTATTACCTATAACTAAACCCCTTTCTATACAAAGTTCAATCAAAGGGCTCCCATTATCATTTACACCTGGCACCCCAAACTTACCTACCACACCCTCTCTAAAGGTTTCTCCTACTTTAGCATTCAGGTCCCCTACCACAATTACTCTCTCATTTGGTTCAAAGGCTCCTATACATTCACTTAACATCTCCCAAAATCTCTCTCTCTCCTCTGCATTTCTCTCTTCTCCAGGTGCATACACGCTTATTATGACCCACTTCTCGCATCCAACCTTTACTTTAATCCACATAATTCTTGAATTTACACATTCATATTCTCTTTTCTCCTTCCATAACTGATCATTTAACATTACTGCTACCCCTTCCTTTGCTCTAACTCTCTCAGATACTCCAGATTTAATCCCATTTATTTCCCCCCACTGAAACTCTCCTACCCCCTTCAGCTTTGTTTCGCTTAGGGCCAGGACATCCAACTTCTTTTCATTCATAACATCAGCAATCATCTGTTTCTTGTCATCCGCACTACATCCACGCACATTTAAGCAACCCAGTTTTATAAAGTTTTTCTTCTTCTCTTTTTTAGTAAATGTATACAGGAGAAGGGGTTACTAGCCCATTGCTCCCGGCATTTTAGTCGCCTCATACGACACGCATGGCTTACGGAGGAAAGATTCTTTTCCACTTCCCCATGGACAATAGAAGAAATAAAAAAGAACAAGAGCTATTTAGAAAAAGGAGAAAAACCTAGATGTATGTATATATATATATGCATGTGCGTGTCTGTGAAGTGTGACCAAAGTGTAAGTAGGAGTAGCAAGATATCCCTGTTATCTTAGCGTGTTTATGAGACAGAAAAAGAAAACCAGCAATCCTACCATCATGTAAAACAGTTACAGGTTTCTGTTTCACAGTCATCTGGCAGGACGGTAGTACTTCCCTGGGTGGTTGCTGTCTACCAACCTACTACCTATATATAAATATATATATATATATATATATAAATATATATATATATATAAATATAAATATATATATATATATAAATATATATATATATATAAATATGTATATATATATATATATATATATATATATATATATATATATATATATATATATATATATATATATATATATTTATATATATATATATATATTTATATGCTGCCACATTGGCAGACACAGACTTGAAAGCAGATTGCCTGGGACTACACCTGTGCTGCCACATTGGCAGACACAGACTTGCCATACTCCGTAGTGGAAGGGGGTGGAACTGCCAGTTACAGGGAGACCCAGAAGATCCGAAAATATGAAGACCTTCCCCCTTGCTATAACTTCATTCCAAAACGGTCGGAGACCCTTGGAGCATGGGGCAAGTGTCCTCTAAAGTTCCTCAAAGAGCTGGGTGAAAAGCTCATCATAGAAACCAAGGACCACAGGGCGACCAGCTTTCTCTTTCAGAGACTCAGTTTTGCTATCCAGAGAGGAAATGCCTGCAGCAGGGGACCTGGACGAAGTATTCGAGATGTAGCTCTGAGTTACCTATGTTGTTTTACTTTCTGTTGTATTTTTGTGAATATTTGGCCAATGTATTTTATATATATATATATATATATATATATATATATATATATATATATATATATATATATATATATATATATATATATATATATATATATATATATATATATATATATATATATATATATTTATATGTCGTGCCGAATAGGCCGAACTTGCGATCTTGGCTTAAATAGCAACGCTCATCTTGCCATATAGGACAAGCGAATATTTGTGTGTGCAATAATTTCGCCAGAATCATTCTGAACCTAACGAAAAAAATATATTTCACTGTTTGTTTAGTATTAAATTATTGTAAACAAATCGAAAATATATATAGTTGGGTTAGGCTAAAATAAATTGTTCTTTTTATAATAAGGTTAGGTAAGTTTTCTAAGATTCTTTTGGTGCAAAATTAAAAAAAATTACATTAACATTAATGAAAAAAATATATCTTTCAACGTATAAGAGAAAATTTTAGAAAGGACTTAATTTTAAACGAGTTCTTGCTAATTGACCAGTTTTACATATTCGGCGCGACATATATATATTTCAACAAGTTGGCCGTCTCCCACCGAGGCAGGGTGACCCAAAGAGAAAGAAAATCCCCAAAAAGAAAATACTTTCATTATCATTCAACACTTTCACCTCACTCACAGATAATCACTGTTTTTGCAGAGGTGGCCAGAATACTACAGCTTAGAAGTATATACGTATAAAAATACACAATATATCTCTCATAACTGCCAATATCCCAAACCCCTCCTTTAGAGTGCAGGCATTGTACTTCCCATTTCCAGGACTCAAGTCCGGTTATATAAAATAACCGGTTTCCCTGAATCCCTTCACTAAATATTACACTGCTCACACTCTAACAGATCGTCAGGTCCCAAATACCTCTCCATTCACTCTTATCTAACATGCTCACGCACGCTTGCTGGAAGTCCAAACCCCTCACCCACAACACCTCATTTACCCCCCTCCCTCCAACCTTTTCGAGGACGACCCGTACCCCGCCTTCCTTCCCCTACAGATTTATACGTTCTCCATGTCATTCTACTTCGATCCATTCTCTCTAAATGACCAAACCACCTCAACAACCTCTCTTCAGCCCTCTGACTAATACTTTTATTAACTCCACACTTTCTCCTAATTTCCACACTACGAATTTTCTGCATATTTACACTACACATTGCTCTTAGACAGGGCATCTCCACTGCCTCCAACCGCCTCCTTGCTGCAGCAAGATTCACACCCATATAAGAGCATTGGTACTATTATACTTTCATACATTCCCTTCTTTGCCTCCATAGATAACATTTTTTGCCTCCACATATACCTCAATGCACCACTCACCTTTTTTCCTTCATTAATTCTATGATTAACCTCATTCTTCATAAATCCATCCGCTGACACGTCAACTCCCAAATATCTGAAAACATTCACTTCTTCCATACTCCTCCTCCTCAATTTGATATCCAATTTTTCTTTATCTAAATCACTTGATGCTCTCATTACCTTACTCTTTTCTATGTTCACTTTCAACTTTCTAACTTTACACACATCCCCAAATTCGTCCACTAACCTTTGCAGTTTTTCTTTAGAATCGCCCATAAGCACAGTATGATCAGCAAAAAGTAACTGCGTCACTTCCCATTTTGTATTTAATTCCCAATAATTTAATCCCACCCCTCTCCCGAACACCCTAGCATTTACTTCTTTTACAACCCCATCTATAAATATATTAAACAACCATGGTGACATTACACACCCCTGTCTAAGACCTACTTTTCCCGAGAAGTAGTCCCCCTCTCTTCTACACACCCTAACCTGAGCCTCACTATCCTCATAAAAACTCTTCGCAGCATTTAGTAATTACCACCTATTCCATAAACTTGCAACATCTGCCACATTGCTCCTCTATCCACTCTATCATATGCCTTTTCTAAATCGATAAATGCAATAAAAACTTCCATACCTTTATCTGAATACTGCTTACATATATGCTTCACATCCCCTACCCACTATAAAATCTCCTTGCTCATCCACAATTCTATATTCTGTCTTACCTCTAATTCTTTAAATAATAACCCTACCGTACACTTTTCTTGGTATACTCAGTAAACTTATTCCTCTATAATTTTTAAAGTCTCTTTTGTCCCCCTTCCCTTTATATAAAAGGACTATACACGCTCTCCGCCAATCTCTAGGTACCTTCCCTTCTTTCATACATTTATTAAACAAAAATACCAACCACTCCAACACTATGTGTCCCCCTGCTTTTAACATTTTGTCATGATCCCTTCAGTTCCAGCTGCTTTACCCCTTTTCATTCTACGTAATGCCTAAAGCACCTCCCCCACACTCACATCCTGCTCTTCTTCACTCCTAAAAGATGATATACCTCCCTGGCCAGTGCATGAAATTACCGCCTGCCTTTCTTCGTCGACATTTAAAAGTTCCTCAAAATATTCTCGCCATCTACCCAAAACCTCCATCTCCCCATTTACTAACTCCCCTTCTCTGTTATTAACTGATAAATCCATTTGTTCAATAGACTTTCTTAACTTGTTTAACTCATTGCAAATTTTTTTCTTATTTTCATTAAAATTCCTTGACAGTACCTCTCCCACTCTATCATCCGCTCTCCTTTTGCACTCTCTCACTACTCTCTTCACCTTTCTTTTACTCTCCATATACTCTACTCTTCTTATAACACTTCTGCTTTGTAAATACCTCAAATAAGCTACCTTTTTCTCTTTTATCACACCCTTTACTTCACCATTCCACCAATTACTCCTCTGTCCTCCTGCACGCACCCTCCTATAACCACAAACTTCTGCCCCACGACTCACGAAATCGTAATGACACGATTGCAAACAAACCATACCCCGGCCGGGTTTGAACCCGCGGTCAGAGAGTCTCAAAACTCTGGAGTTTAGAGACTCTCTGACCGCGGGTTCAATCCCGGCCGGGGTATGGTTTTTTTTCTGCCCCACATTCTAATACTGCATTTTTAAAACTATTCCAACCCTCTTCCCCCCCCCCCCCACTACTCATACCCGCACCAGTCCACTTTTCTGCCACTAGTTGCTTATATAAATATATATATATATATATATATATATATATATATATATATATATATATATATATATATATATATATATATATATTTATATATATATATATATATATATATAAATATATATATATATATATATATATATATATATATATATGTGTATATATATATATATATTTATATATATATATATATATATATATATATATATATATATATATATATATATATATATATATATATATATATATATATATAAGCAACTATTGGCAGAAAAGTGGACTGGTGCAGGTATGAGTAGTGGGGGGGGGGGTTGAAGAGGGTTGGAATAGTTTTAAAAATGCATATATATATATATATATATATATATATATATATATATATATATATATATATATATATATATATATATATATATATATATATACATATATATATATATATATATATATATATATATATATATATATATATATATATATATATATATATATATATATATATATATATATATATATATATATATATATATATATATATATATATATATATATATATATATATATATATATATATATATATTAATTTAGTGCCTCTTTTCTGTCTCATTTTTTAAAAATGGGAACTACATTTGCGGTCTTCCATTCCTCAGGTAGTTGCCCAGTTTCAAGGGATGTGTTGAAGATTGTAGTTAATGGCACACACAACATATCTGCTCCCTCCCTGAGGTAGGTGAAGAAGCTGCCACGTGACCTTGATACCTCAAAGGCAATGGGACCGGACAACATCTCCCCGTGGGTCCTCAGGGAGGGAGCAGATATACTCTGTGTGTGCCATTAACCACAATCTTCAACACATCCCTTGAAACTGGGCAACTACCTGAGGTATGGAAGACCGCAAATGTAGTTCCCATTTTTAAAAAAGAAGACAGAAAAGAGGCACTAAATTACAGACCAGTGTCAATGACGTGTCTAGTATGCAAAGTCATGGAGAAGATTATCAGGAGGAGAGTGATGGAGCACCTGGAACGGAATAAGATTATAAACGATAACCAGCACGGATTCATGGAAGGCAAATCCTGTGTCAAAAACCTTCTGGAGTTCTATGACAAAGTTACAGAAGTACGACACGAGAGAGAGGGGGTGGGTTGATTACATTTTCTTGGACTGGAAGAAGGCCTTCGACACAGTTCCTCACAAGCGACTAGTGCAGAAAATAGAGGATCAGGCACGTATAACAGGAAGGGCACTGCAGTGAATCAGAGAATATCAGACAAGGGAGGCAACAACGAGTCATGGTACGGGATGAGTTATCACAGTGGGTACCTGTGACGAGCGGGGTCCCACAGGGGTCGGTCCTAGGACCAGTGCTATTTCTGGTATATGTGAATGACATGATGGAAGGGATAGACTCAGAGGTGTCCCTGTTCGCAGATGATGTGAAGTTAATAAGGATAATTAAATCAGATGAGGACCAGGCAGGACTTCAAAGAGACCTGAACAGGCTGGATATGTGGTCCAGCAACTGGCTTCTTGAATTCAACCCTGCCAAATGCAAAGTCATGAAGATCGGAGAAGGGCAAAGAAGACCGCAGACAGAGTATAGACTAGGTGGCCAAGGACTGCAAACCTCGCTCAAGGAGAAAGATCTTGGGGTGACCATAACACCGAGCATGTTTCCGGAGGCACACATCAACCAGATAACTGCTGCTGCATACGGGCGCCTGGCAAACCTGAGAATAGCCTTCCGATACCTTAGTAAGGAATCGTTCAAGACACTGTACACTGTGTACATCAGGCCCATTATGGAGTACGCAGCACCAGTTTGGAACCCGCACTTGATCAAGCACGTCAAGAAATTAGAGAAAGTGCAAAGGTTTGCAACAAGGTTAGTTCCAGAGCTAAGGGGAATGTCCTATGAAGAAAAAGGTTAAGGGAAATCGGACTGACGACATTGGAGGGCAGGTGGGTCAGGGGAGACATGATAACGACATACAAAATACTTCGTGGAATAGCTAAGGTAGACAGAGTTAGGTTCTTCCAGAGGGGACAGAGAAACAAGGGGTCACAATTGGAAGCTGAAGAATCAGACGAGTCAGAGGGATGTTAGGAAGTATTTCTTCAGTCATAGAGTTGTCAGGAAGTGGAATAGCCTAGCAAGTGATGCAGTGAAGGCAGGAACCATACATAGCTTTAAGACGAGGTATGATAAAGCTCTGGAAGCAGAGAGAGAGAGGACCTAGTAGCGATCAGTGAAGAGTCTGGGCCAGGAGCTGAGTTTCGAACCCTGCAACCACAAATAGGTGAGTACAATTAGGTGAGTATACACACACACACACACACACACACACACATGCCAGAAGACCATAACGAGTCCTTGGTTCACCCAAAGGTGTAGGGAGGCAAAAACTAGAGAATGGAAAAGGTACAGAAGGCAACTTACCAAGGGAAATAAAGAGATCAGCCGATGAGCCAGAAACGAATATGCACTGATAAGAAGTTTTTGGGAGATGTTAAGCGAATGTATAGGAACCTTTGAACCAAGTGAGAGAATAATTGTGGTAGGGGACCTGAATGCTAAAGTTGGAGAAACATGTAAATAGGGTGTGGTAGGCAAGTTTGGGGTGCCAGGTGTAAATGATAATGGGAACCCTTTGATTGAACTGTGTATAGAAAGGGGTTTAGTTATAGGTAATACGTATTTAAAAAAAAAAGAGGATAAATAAGTATACAAGATATGATGTAGGGCATAATGACAATAGTTTGTTCGACTATGTATTAGTAGATAAAAGATTGTTGAGTAGACTACAAGATGTACATGTTTATAGAGGGGCCACAGATATATCAGATCACTTTGTAGTTGTAGCTACAGTGAGGGTAAAAGGTAGATGGGATACAAGAAAACTAGAAGCATCAAGTAAGAGAGAGGTGATGGTGTATAAACTAAAAGAGGAGGCAGTTAAGGTAAGATATAAACAACTATTAGAGGATAGATGGGCTAGTGAGAGTATAGGCAATGGGGTCGAAGATGTATGGGGTTGGTTTAAGAATGCAGTGTTAGAGTGTTCAGCAGAAGTTTGTGGTTACAGGAAAGTAGGTGCGGGAGGGAAGAAGAGCGATTCGTGAAATGGAAGGGAGAAAAAGTTAGCATACGAGAGGTTTTTACAAAGTAGAAGTGATGCAAGGCGGGAAGAGTATATTGAGAAAAAAAGAGAGGTTAAGAGAGTGGTGAAGAAATCTAAAAAGAGAGAAAATGAGAGAGTGGGTGAGATGTTATCAACAAATTTTGTTGAAAATAAGAAAAAGTTTTGGAGTGAGATTAATAAGCTGAGGAAGCCTAGGGAACACATGGATTTGACAATTAAAAATAAGAGAGGAGAGTTATTAAATGAAGAGTTAGAGGTATCCGGAAGACGGAGGAAATATTTTGAGGAATTGTTAAATGTTGATGAAGATAAGGAAGCTGTGATTTCGTGTATAGGGCAAGGAGGAATAACATCTTGTAGGAGTGAGGCAGTGGGTAGAATGAAAGCTAGTAAGGCTGCTGGGATTGTGGGATAAAGCTATATAGGGATATAGCTTTGGAGTGGTTGGTGCAATTATTTAATAAATGTATGGAAGATGGTAAGGTACATAGGGATTGGCAGAGAGCATGCATAGTTCCTTTGTATAAAGGCAAAAGGGATAAAAAAAAAGTGTGCAAAAACTATAGGGGAATAAGTCTGTTGAGTATACCTGGTAAAGTGTATGGTAGTGCTATTATTGAAAGAAATTAAGATTAAGACGGTGAGTAGGATAGCCGATGGCTATCCTACACACCCCCTACCTTTCCTAAATCCGAGGCTTTAGGAAAGGTAGGGGGTGTGTAGACCAAGTGTTTACAGTGAAACATATAGGTTTTTGTGGCATTTATGGATTTGGATAAGGCATATGACAGGGTAGATAAGGGGGCAATGTTGCATCTGTTGCAGGCGTATGGTATAGGAGGTAGGTTACTGAAAGCAGTGATGAGTTTTTACAAGGATAGTGAGGCTCAGATTAGAGTATGTAGGAGAGTGGGAGATTATTTCTCAGTAAAAGTAGGCCTTAGACAAGGATGTGTGATGTCACCGTGGGTTTTCAATATATTTATAGATGGGGTTGTAAGAGAAACGAATGCGAGGGTCTTGGCAAGAGGTGTGGAGTTAAAAGATGAAGAATCAGGCACAAAGTGGGAGTTGTCACAGTTGCTCTTTGCTGCTGACACTGTGCTTTTGGGGGATTCTGAAGAGAAGTTGCAGAGGTTGGTTAATGAATTTGGTAGGGTATGTAAGAGAAGAAAATTAAAAGTGAATATAGGAAAGAGTAAGGTTATGAGGATAACAAAAATATTAGGTGGTGAAAGATTGGATATTATATTGGAGGGAGAGAGTATGGAGGAGGTGAATGCATTCAGATATTTAGGAGTGGACGTGTCAGCAGATGGGTCTATGAAGGAGGAGGTGATTCATAGAATTGATGAGGGGAAAAGGGTGAGTGGTACGCTTAGGAGTCTGTGGACACAAAAAGCTTAGTCTGTGGAAGAAAGAGGGGAATGTATGAGAGTATAGTTGTACCAACACTCTTGTATGGGTGTGAAGCATGGGTGATGAATGTTGCAACGAGGAGAAGGCTGGAGGCTGTGGAGATGTCATGTCTGAGGGCAATATGTGGTGTGAAGAGAATTCGTAGCTTGGAAATTAGGAGAACGTGTGGGATTACCAAAACTATTGTCCAGAGGGCTGAAGAGGGGTTGTTGAGGTGGTTCGGACAGGTAAAGAGAATGGAACAAAACAGAATGACTTCGAGAGTGTATAAATCTGTAGTGGAGGGAAGGCGGGGTAGGGGTCGGCCTTGAAAGGGTTGGAGGGAGGGGGAAAAGGAGGTTTTGTGTGTGAGGGGCCTGGACATCCAGCAAGCATGCGTGAGTGTATTTGATAGGAGTGAATTGAGACGAATGGTTTTTAATACTTGACGTGTTGTTGGAGTTTGAGCAAAATAACGTTTATGAAGGGATTCAGGGAAACCAGCAGGCTGGACTTGAGTCCTGGAGATGAGAAATACAGTGTCTACACTCTTAAGGAGGGGTGTTAATGTTGCAGTTTTATAACTGTAGCGTAAAGCATCCCTCTGGCAAGACAGAGATGGAGTGAATGATGATGAAAGTTTTTCTTTCTCGGGCCACCCTGCCTTGGTGGGAATCGGCCGGTGTGTTAATATAAAAAATTGTCAGCGACAATTCGAAAATGACATAGTATCGAAAGTCAAGTCTGACCCAAAGCTGTTGTATAGCCACATCAGGAGGAAATCAACAGTCAAGGACAAGGTAATCAGACTGAGGGAGGATGATGGGGAGTTCAAAAGAAACGACTAAGAGGTATGTGAGGAGCTCAACACTAGATTTAAAGAAGTATTTACAGTGGAAACCGGTAGGACTCCAGGAATCAGAACAGGGAGGTACACCAACCAGTGCTGAATGTGGTACACATAACCGACGAGGAGGTGAAGAAGCTTCTATGTGAACTTGATACCTCAAAGGCGGTGGGACCAGACAATATCTCTCCATGGGTCCTTGGAGAGAGAGCAGAGATGCTGTGTGTGCCACTAACAAAGATCTTCAACACATCCACTGAAACTAGGCAACTCCCTGAGGTATGGAAGATGGCAAATGTAGTCCCAATTTTTTTAAAAAAGGAGACAGACAGGAGGCATTAAACTACAGACCTGTGTCACTAACATGTATGGAGAAGATCATCAGGAAGAGAGTGGTGGAGCACCTGTAAAGAAACAAGTGTATAATCAGGGAAGGAAAATCCTGTGCCACAAACCTACTGGAGTTTTATGACAAGGTGATGGATGTAAGACAAGCTAGAGAGGGGTGGATAGACTGCATGTTCTTGGACTGCAGGAAGGGGCCTTCGACACAGTTCCTCAAAAGAGGTTACTGCAAAAGCTAGAGGACCACGTACACATAACAGGAAAGGTACTGCAGTGGATCAGAGAATACCTGACAGGGAGGCAACAACGAGTCAGGGTACGTGACGAGGTGTCAGAGTGGGCGCCTGTGACAAGCGGGGTTCCACAGGGGTCAGTCCTAGAACCTGTGCAGTTTTGGTATATGTGAATGACATAACGGAAAGGAGACTTAGAAGTGTCCTTGTTTTCAGATGATGTGAAGTTAACGAGGAGAATCAAATCGGTCGAGGACCAGCCAGGACACAGGACACACACACACACACACACACACACACACACACACACACACACACACACACACACACACACAAAAACACACACACACACACACACACAACACACACACACACACACACACACACACACACACACACACACACACACACACACACACACACACACACACGAACGCACACACAAATGTACACACACACAAACGCACACACACACGCTCACACACGCACACACACGCACAGTGTGTTAGGCTCCAGGGATTGCGTCTCAGCTCCTGACCTCGCCTCTTTACTTGCTACTTACCATATTCCAGACTCTCCCCCAAGACTCTTGGGCTCTGTCGTACTGCTCCCAGATCACCCTGAGGCTGAAGAAACACCTGCTGACATGTTTCAGTCTCAGGTACAGTCCCTCTGTACCTGTTTCTCGCCTCTCAAACACCCATCCCCTGCTACCGTATTACTTCTCCCGAGTATTTTGTATACTGCTCTTATTCAACTTTCCTCTAATGCCATCAGGCTCTGTTGCTCTAGGCCATCCTCTAAGGTCACTCTCATTAATTCTGGGACCAGTTTCATTGCTTACCTCTGCAGTTTCTCAAATTTTTAAACATACTTTATCAGGCGGTATTTTTGGCATAGAGGTTCTTAAATGACATTGTCGAGAATCCTGAAGGTTACTCTAAGATTTGCCGGACAAGCATTGACTACAAAAGATATACCATTGATGTGCGATAAGTGAGACATATGCAACAGTTAGGTATCGTTTTCCTCGAAACGTTTCGCCTACACAGTACGCTTCTTCAGTCGAGTACAGAAGAGTTAGCAGAAGCAGTAATTAGGAAGACGATGTAATGAGTCCATCACCATTAAAGACGTAATTTTGAAGTGGCCAATCCCTCGGCCTAGAGAAGAGTTTTGCTTCATAGTCTGAAACAATGTGAAGTTGAAGCGACAGTATGGAGACATACTTTCAAAAGGTGAGGCGCCGCAGCCCACTAGTAGAATGTAATCATTGAGAGGGCATGTCCCTCTCAGAAGATTGGATTTTAGACGGACATGCAATCTCGATGATGACATTCTTTCTTCTGCTAGTGGACTGCACCTCATCTTTTGACACTATGTAAGTCTCCATACTGTCGTTTAAACTTCACATTGTTCCAGACTATGAAGCGAAGCTCTTCTCCAGGCCGAGGGACTGACCGCCTCAAAATTAATTCTTCAACGGTGATGGACTGATTACATAGTCTTCACATCTACTGCGTATGCTAGCTCTCCTGTACTCGACTGAAGAAGCTTACTGTGTAGGTGAAACGATTCGGAATCAAGACACCTAAATGCTGCACATATGTCTTACTTATCAACCTGTCGGTATTGTATACCATTTTCGTATTCATTCATTTGAGGTGTGTCTCCAGCAACCTGCTGGCACTATGTTCACCCCCAGGTCTTTATGAGTGAGGTCTAAATTCTCCGTCCCCAGAGTTTGATCTCTGTGTACAGTCTTCTTGCCTCTTCACCAGTGTTCTTAACTGCACTTATTAGGTAAAAGGACACAAGTGCAACTAATGTGACATTTTATTGTGGCAACGACTTGATAAAGGTTCCTGGAGAGCGAGACGTTTTAAGTGCAGTTTAGTGCAGTTAAGTACAGTTTTAAGTGCAGTTATATTAAAATTGGTAATTCTACCAACTTTAATATAACTGCATTTGCTGGGGGCTGAATTCAAGTATCCACTTACGTGAAGAATCTGGCAGTTTGTCCAGATCCATTTGTAGGCAAGTGCTCTCCAGACCCAGCTCCCGTAACCTTGCTACGTTGCCACAGAAATTGGACGCTATTTTGTCCGTATAACTCAAGGGCTCCATCTTTTCTCCTCGTTTCTTTCCTACAAAGAGAATCAATACATTTGGATTTTACTTCTTGTTTTGAGGAATCTTATAATGTGTCTTTCACGATTCAAGAACTTGATCCAACACTCTCCGCTTTGTGACCGTCTGCAGTTAGTCCTGATGGCGTCCATATCTGCTTGGATTCCTGTGGTCGTAATGTCTTTTATATTAAACTTCTGGGTATTGCAGCCTTTGCGTTTGACAGTAATAGCCTTTACAACATACTGGCCAGGCTTATTCTTTGGGCCTTCGCGGAAATCTGCGCTTTTCCTAAAGAATTTCTTGTAGGAAATACTCGTCTGTGTCCGGATTGAAAATATGTTTTCTTCTGGCTTGTCCAGCATGAAGGTGTCTCTAAGGGTTGTGTTCGTAGAACCATCTTTTTCTCGGTTGTCTATTAATCACCCTGACTCTGTTCTTCCATCCGGCATTTGTCCGTCACTTTACGTAGTTGATTTTATTATAGCTTGTGCAGGTGCTTACTATCACTTAGTAGCCTTACTCCAGAATGTTAACTGTCGTGTTTCCCAATGGGCCACCTATTATGGGTTTAAAAGCAATCAGATTACCGTTACAAGACTCCCTTTTATCTTTAATACCTCACTATATCTGTATGGAACGAGATATGGTCAAAATTCATGGCCTTTCTATCTGTTTGATATCCGAATGTCATGGAAGCCTTACATAACCTTCCTGAAGGCAGTGTATTAGAGCCGGTTGAACCTCTTTAAAACCCTTGCTCATATTTCTTTGGCACTGATAGATGAACTCTTCTTCGTTTTCGTTCCGCCCTAATCTTATCTAAAATGGACTACGTCGATCAGCTATTTTTTGATAGCCTCTCCCACTTCCTTTCTAAACTTGATTCCATTCGTCATAAAGGGTTACGTTCCTGTCTCTGTTTTTCATTCCTTTCCTATATGCACGGGCGAATGTTTTATCTTTGCAAGATAGGAGTGATGTCCATTGTCTCCGTTATTTTAAATACTCATACAACCTTCACGATCCTTCTGCATATACGATAGTAACGGATGTTAGTAGAACTATGTTTAATCGCCGCCCTATTTTTTTATGTTCCTTACCTCTCCACATTCACTCTCTCCTGGATTCCCTTAATTTATTACCTCTGTATGTCAGTTCACAATCTTATTTTTTTCCCTTTCCCTCGGGAAGTTCCGTTCTACTCTGCTCATCTACCTTAACAAATTCCATTCTCATTCTCATGTCATCTCAGAAGAATTCGAGATCATTTACTAGACTCAGCCAGTATTTTCACACCCGAGTTGTATGTAATTCTCATGGCCGTCATACGTATTGCACTAATGCCAACCTCGACATATGTAGTAGTTTAAGACTCCATTAGTGCGTTACAGGCTATCCATCACTTTCCTTTCCTTTATCCCATCGTCCTACGTATACAACTCTGGTAATGCCATATTTCTAGTAAACACAAAGACGTAGGTTTCTGTTTCGTCCCTGGACAAGTTATGTTCTGGGTAACAAACAGGCAAACTCAGACGCTCGATGACCTCCCAATTTCGAGCTGGGGGGATTTTTTTTTTCTTTTGACTATTTCGCGGTAATCTCTAGACAGCTTCACAATTGTTCGCAACAACGGTGGCCTGAGTTGGTCCACAATAAATTGCACTATGTCAAACCATGTTTTAAAAGGCAAATTGGGACCATCACATGTTAACATCAATCCAAACATTTCTTTAGATAAGATGGGCTAGATTTTAGGGTTTAAGTAAGAAAGTATGCATGTAAATAAATAGGAATTTTTATATAAGCTTTGGCTTTATAACATAATTTATTTACAGTCGTTTTGAAGGCATATAAAAGTATATAGTAATATGGATTTACCCTAGGATATCCACATAAACTCAACACTGTGATATTCGTTTATATCTAGTGAGAAGCGACATTTTCAAGTTATTCACAGAAAATAATTTAATTAATAAAATTGGCTAATTAACACTTATACGACCTAAAAATCGTTTGAGGCAAGTACTTTAAGGCTGACCAGAGGAGGTACTCTCCAGTTATTTCACAGAATCCAACAATATTTGCAATTACAAGGCCTTTATATTTTAATTAGGGGTCATATAGCACCTGTGGAATGGGAAGAATTCGGATAAGATCCAAGGAAAGTTAGGATAAATCTCGTTACTTGGGTCAAGATTCACTCAAAAGCACAAAGGCAAAATAATGCAATATTATACAGTGCTGTACCATTTCGAGATTAAAAGTTGCAAAATGACACCTACCAGCCTTCTGAAGTTCAAAGCATTCCAAAATAGGTTTCTAAAGTTATCGCATGAAAATTAATTTAATTAAGGGACAGTGTACATAAGCTTGAGCACTTGCACTTTTAATTGTTTCTCAAACCTTCACTTAGTATTAGCTGTCAAGAGTAGAAAATTTGAAGCCGATCAGAAAAGTCGTCCTGAAGTTATAAACGAAAGCCTTGGATGAAGTTCATACAAAATAAGTACATTGTATCCAACAATGTGCCTGATCAGGCATGAAGTCGTGCAGTATTTTAGGTAAGTCCACTAAGAATGCGAAAACTAAAAACGTTTAAAAATGTGAGTCTGCAGCATTTCTGTTTTCTTTTGATAGTTCTATTCTACTAAAAAGTAAGTGAAATATAACAGCATTTCAAAATGCATCAAGACATTTTAAGAAAGCAATATTCAAATTAATATTTAAAACAGAGATTCACAAATATGAAAAAAATATGAAATGAAGGTTGAAGAATTGGTATTAATTTCAGCCTCAGAGTTTGCTCCAGTAACAGTATAAGGATCCTCAAAAACACTTTCCAAAGCTTTTCTGCCATAAGAAGAATTCAATTTTGGCCACACGTGAAACTGAATGGCAGATCACATAATTCACATGACATGAATATTGCACTCTTAAGAGTGCAATATTCAACCCACTTAGCAACAGTGCCTTGCGCAACTCTTCTAGCTTTATTTGTTTTCTTTATTGATCAGAAAGTTGATGATGGTAAAACATATTTAACCATATTATAAAACTCTCTGCATCAGTTGAGCGCTAAATAAATAGACTTCTAAGCTGCAGCATTTTATTTATTCGAATTATACCAACAGTAAAAAGTAATATTATTAAAGCACGCGTGTGGTTTCTCATATTATAAGGAACAGCAAAGCATATAATAGAGATGTTACATGACATGTGCAGTTAGTGAGTCGTTAGTTACATTACTCATTGTGCCTGGGAGATACATTTACTAAATAACAAAAAAAAGGCACAATACCGTGACTGGAACGATACACAAATAACCCGCACATGAAAGAGAGAAGCTTACGACGACGTGTGACTTTGTTAAGATATATTTACATTGCTCCGATATTTTTGTTCAGGTGACATGTGAGGTAGAATTTAGGAGTGACATATCAGGTAGAGGAGAATTTGTCAATATTGATTGCAATTCTCACAAATGTTATGTACTAGAAATGAATTTGAATAATACGATTCTCGATTTATAATAAAATTTTAATTAGTACTTTTTCATAAACCTTGATTCTGTTATATTTCGTTCAACAGCTGATTGCTTGTTATAATTTTTTCTGCTTCAGTTATCAGTTATCAAAACTTTTTCAAATTTTCAATAAATAAATTTATTGCATATTGTTACTAACAACTCACTCATTGCTTATCGGACTTTTCCCATGAAAATTTTACAGGTTAATAGATATCTATTTTTTTCATTGACAATAATATAAAATGTTTCATTTTTGGTCCAAACCTAACTTAAAAATCTCACCTAACTCAACATAAATTAGCGGATTTTTTAAAGCTAAATTTTCATTGTGTTAATTCGGCAAATACGAAAAAATCGCCGGTACGGCTTACATGCTAATTGGATTTGTATCAAGATATATAATCTGCAAGAGTCAAAAGGTTTTCTACAGTTCTATTCATCATTAGAAAGTCTCACTTAAATTAAAAGGCCCTTCTCTGGTCTCTATATTCAACAATGGTTATTTTTTTTTTTGCGTTTTCAAACACTCTGAGAATGGTAAAAGTAATTCCCTGCAAAACGTATTTTGTATAATTATTTCTGAAATTC
>NC_091315.1:6384752-6389752 GCF_038502225.1 Cherax quadricarinatus
AGTGATGCAAGGAGGGAAGAGTATATGGAGAAAAAGAGAGAAGTTAAGAGAGTGGTGAAGCAATGTAAAAAGAGAGCAAATGAGAGAGTGGGTGAGATGTTATCAACAAATTTTGTTGAAAATAAGAAAAAGTTTTGGAGTGAGATTAACAAGTTAAGAAAGCCTAGAGAACAAATGGATTTGTCAGTTAAAAATAGGAGAGGAGAGTTATTAAATGGAGAGGTAGAGGTATTGGGAAGATGGAAGGAATATTTTGAGGAATTATTAAATGTTGATGAAGATAGGGAAGCTGTGATTTCGTGTATAGGGCAAGGAGGAATAACATCTTGTAGGAGTGAGGAAGAGCCAGTTGTGAGTGTGGGGGAAGTTCGTGAGGCAGTAGGTAAAATGAAAGGGGGTAAGGCAGCCGGGATTGATGGGATAAAGATAGAAATGTTAAAAGCAGGTGGGGATATAGTTTTGGAGTGGTTGGTGCAATTATTTAATAAATGTATGGAAGAGGGTAAGGTACCTAGGGATTGGCAGAGAGCATGCATAGTTCCTTTGTATAAAGGCAAAGGGGATAAAAGAGAGTGCAAAAATTATAGGGGGATAAGTCTGTTGAGTGTACCTGGTAAAGTGTATGGTAGAGTTATAATTGAAAGAATTAAGAGTAAGACGGAGAATAGGATAGCAGATGAACAAGGAGGCTTTAGGAAAGGTAGGGGGTGTGTGGACCAGGTGTTTACAGTGAAACATATAAGTGAACAGTATTTAGATAAGGCTAAAGAGGTCTTTGTGGCATTTATGGATTTGGAAAAGGCGTATGACAGGGTGGATAGGGGGGCAATGTGGCAGATGTTGCAAGTGTATGGTGTAGGAGGTAGGTTACTGAAAGCAGTGAAGAGTTTTTACGAGGATAGTGAGGCTCAAGTTAGAGTATGTAGGAAAGAGGGAAATTTTTTCCCAGTAAAAGTAGTCCTTAGACAAGGATGTGTGATGTCACCGTGGTTGTTTAATATATTTATAGATGGGGTTGTAAGAGAAGTAAATGCGAGGGTCTTGGCAAGAGGCGTGGAGTTAAAAGATAAAGAATCACACACAAAGTGGGAGTTGTCACAGCTGCTCTTTGCCGATGACACTGTGCTCTTGGGAGATTCTGAAGAGAAGTTGCAGAGATTGGTGGATGAATTTGGTAGGGTGT
The DNA here is from genome assembly GCF_038502225.1 of Cherax quadricarinatus. Taxonomy (NCBI): domain Eukaryota; kingdom Metazoa; phylum Arthropoda; class Malacostraca; order Decapoda; family Parastacidae; genus Cherax; species Cherax quadricarinatus. The sequence continues at coordinate 6,385,936 of NC_091315.1, forward strand.
GCAAAAGAAGAAAATTAAAGGTGAATACAGGAAAGAGTAAGGTTATGAGGATAACAAAAAGATTAGGTGATGAAAGATTGAATATCAGATTGGAGGGAGAGAGTATGGAGGAGGTGAACGTATTCAGATATTTGGGAGTGGACGTGTCAGCGGATGGGTCTATGAAAGATGAGGTGAATCATAGAATTGATGAGGGAAAAAGAGTGAGTGGTGCACTTAGGAGTCTGTGGAGACAAAGAACTTTGTCCTTGGAGGCAAAGAGGGGAATGTATGAGAGTATAGTTTTACCAACGCTCTTATATGGGTGTGAAGCGTGGGTGATGAATGTTGCAGCGAGGAGAAGGCTGGAGGCAGTGGAGATGTCATGTCTGAGGGCAATGTGTGGTGTGAATATAATGCAGAGAATTCGTAGTTTGGAAGTTAGGAGGAGGTGCGGGATTACCAAAACTGTTGTCCAGAGGGCTGAGGAAGGGTTGTTGAGGTGGTTCGGACATGTAGAGAGAATGGAGCGAAACAGAATGACTTCAAGAGTGTATCAGTCTGTAGTGGAAGGAAGGCGGGGTAGGGGTCGGCCTAGGAAGGGTTGGAGGGAGGTGGTAAAGGAGGTTTTGTGTGCGAGGGGCTTGGACTTCCAGCAGGCATGCGTGAGCGTGTTTGATAGGAGTGAATGGAGACAAATGGTTTTTAATACTTGACGTGCTGTTGGAGTGTGAGCAAAGTAACATTTATGAAGGGATTCAGGGAAACCGGCAGGCCGGACTTGAGTCCTGGAGATGGGAAGTACAGTGCCTGCACTCTGAAGGAGGGGTGTTAATGTTGCAGTTTAAAAACTGTAGTGTAAAGCACCCTTCTGGCAAGACAGTGATGGAGTGAATGATGGTGAAAGTCTTCTTTTTCGGGCCACCCTGCCTTGGTGGGAATCGGCCGGTGTGATAATAAAATAAATAATAAATATATATATATGTATATATATATATATATATATATATATATATATATATATATATATATATATATATATATATATATATATATATATATATATATATTATATATATATATATATATATATATATATATATATATATATATATATATATATATATATATATATAAGTGGATAAAAAGGCTTCAAGGAAGAATATTTGGATTTCTTCCTGAAGCCATTTGAATATTCCACTTCCCCTACCACCCCATCTTTTAAACTATTTTTTTTTACCATATATATATATATATATATATATATATATATATATATATATATATATATATATATATATATATATATATATATATATATATATATATATATATATATATGTATGTATATATATATTTATATATATATATATATATATATATATATATATATATATATATATATATATATATATATATATATATATATATATATATATATATATATATATATAATATATGCAAAACAACCACTCTGAAAGAATAGAGAAATTCTAAGGGCTTTCGTGACTACTCACATTATCAAGGAACTATGAAAGTAAAGCATCCAAGGAAGCTATATAAGGGGTCTGGCCAACACCTCACTATCAGATCCCACAACGGTTAAACACCTGACGCGCGCCGGCCCAACTGCACAGGTCCTTTGCACAACTCACCAACAAACTATTCTACCCAAGAAAATTTAAAAATTATTATTTGTTCAGTGTATTATTAAATTCTTCCGAAATTCTATTAATTATAAATGGATCTAATTTATATAAACCAAAGGAAATATTCATATTATTGTCAAAACTGCTTTTTATGAAGCAAGATTCAATTATATTCCTGTCGACCATGGACTTGTTTGATACTACTTTCTCAACTTTTTGAAAATCAATTGGATGGTTAAAATCTCTACTAAATTATTGTAAACAAATCTAAAATATATTTAGTTGGCTTAGGCTAAAATAAATTGCGCTTGTTATAATAAGGTTAGGTAAGTTTTCTAAGTTTCTTTTGGTGCAAAATTATAAATTTTCACATCAACATTAATGAAAAAATATATCTTTAAACGTATAAGAGAAAATTTTAGAAAGGACTTAATTTTAAATGAGTTCTTGCTAATTGACCAGTTTTACATATTCGGCACGACATATATATATATATATATATATATATATATATATATATATATATATATATATATATATATATATATATATATATATATATATATATATATATATATATATATATATATATATATATATATATATATATATATATATATATATATATATATATATATATATATATATATATATATATATATATATATATATATATATATATATATATATATATATATATATATATATATATATATATATATATATATATATATATATGTCGCGCCGAATAGGCAGAACTTGCGATCTTGGCTTAAATACCAGCGCTAATCTTGCCATATAGGACAAGTGAAAATTTATGTATGCAATAATTTCGCCAAAATCATTCTGAACCTAACGAAAAAAATATATTTCACTGTGTTTGTTTTGTATTAAATTATTGTAAACAAATCTAAAATATATTTAGTTGGGTTAGGCTAAAATAAATTGCGCTTGTTATATTAAGGTTAGTTAAGTTTTCTAAGTTCCTTTTGGTGCAAAATTATAAATTTTTACATCAACATTAATGAAAAAATTATATCTTTAAACGTATAATAGAAAATTTTAGAAAGGACTTAATTTTAAATGAGTACTTGCTAATTTACCAGTTTTACATATTCGGCACGACATATACATATATACATATATATACATACATATATATATATATATATATAAATATATATATATATATATATATATATATATATATATATATATATATATATATATATATATATATATATATATATATATATATATATATATATATATATATATATATATATATATATATATATATATATATATATATATATATATATATATATATATATATATATATATATATATATATATATATATAAAATTGCAGTAGGCAACACGTTACGCCGCCTCGTATCCAAAGCTGCTGTCCGAAGTATTCGTGCACAGGCAGCCATGATGCTTCAACCAAACCAGCTTGGCTTTGGGGTCTCTCAAGGAAGTGAAGCAGCGGTTCATGCAACAAGGGCGTATATCAACAGCCTGCCTGAGGACAATGCAGTGGTAAAATTAGATTTCAAGAATGCATTCAATCTCCTGAAAAGAGACGTGGTATTAACAGCAGTACAAGAACATTTCCCTGGTCTCTTCCCTTTTGTATCAGCTGGGTATAGCAAGGAATCAATGCTTCTCTTTGGAAAGCATGAAATCACATCATAGGAGGGTGTCCAACAAGGAGATCCTCTTGCACCATTTCTCTTCTGTATAGCAGTTAGGAAAATCACAGTCAGACTGACCGGCGAGCTAAACATCTGGTTCCTAGATGATGGCACACTAGCAGGTACAAAGGAGTCTCTCCTACATGATCTTACACAGGTAATGACACGGGGACAGGAAATGGGCCTCATCCTCAATCCATCCAAATGTGAAATCATCTCAGTCAGTCAACAAGTGATAAATGCAGTGAGATCAAAACTACCAGGAGCAGCAGTCATTGCCCCCACAAACAGCGTCTTGCTTGGAGCAACTCTGGGAAGCAATGCCATTTACACAATTCTCAGGAAGAAATTGGAAGAGTTAAGGAGAATGGAACAACGAATAGGCAATCTGGACACCCACGATGCCTTGTACCTTCTCACAAAGTGCTTGAGTCTGCCCAGGTTTACATATTTCCTAAGATGTGCACCTTCATATGATAACCCTGTACT
>NC_091315.1:6397252-6412252 GCF_038502225.1 Cherax quadricarinatus
AGAGGGGACTATATAGGGTTGAAGAACTTCCTGCGGGAGGTCCAGTGGGACAGAGAACTGGCAGGAAAGCAAGTACATGAAATGATGGAATATGTAACAACAAAATGCAAGGAGGCAGCGGAAAGGTTTATTCCCAAGGGCAACAGTAACAACGGGAAGACCAGAACAAGCCCCTGGTTTACCCGACGGTGTAAGGAGGCAAAAACAAAGTGCAATAGAGAATGGAAAAAGTACAGAAGGCAGAGAACACACGAAAATAGGGAGATCAGTCGCAGAGCCAGGAATGAGTATGCACAGGAAAGGAGGGAGGCCCAGCGACAGTATGAAAATGACATAGCATCGAGAATCAAGACTGATCCGAAACTGTTGTATAGCCACATCAGGAGGAAGACAACAGTTAAAGACCAGGTGATCAGATTAAGGACAGAAGGTGGACAACTCACAGAAAATGATCAGGAGGTATGTGAGGAGCTAAACAGGAGATTTAAGGAAGTTTGTACAGTAGAGACAGGAAGGGCTGTGGGAAGACAGCACAGAAGGGAACATCAAGAGGGAATATACCAACAAGTGTTGGATGACATACGAACAACTGAGGAGGAGGTGAAGAAGCTCCTAAGTGACCTTGACACCTCAAAGGCGATGGGACCGGACAACATCTCCCCATGGGTCCTTAGAGAAAGAGCAGAGATGCTGTGCATGCCTCTAACCACAATCTTCAACACATCCCTTGAAACTGGGCAACTACCTGAGAAATGGAAGACAGCTAATGTAGTCCCCATATTTAAGAAAGGAAACAGAAACGAGGTGCTAAACTACAGACCTGTGTCTCTGACATGTATTGTGTGCAAAGTCATGGAGAAGATTATCAGGAGGAGAGTGGTCGAACACCTGGAAAGGAACAAGATTATAAAAGAAAACCAGCATGGGTTCATGGAAGTTTTATGACAAGGTAACAGAAGTAAGACACGAGAGAGAGGGGTGGGTAGATTGCGTTTTCCTAGACTGCAGGAAGGCCTTTGACACAGTTCCATACAAGAGATTAGTGCAGAAGCTGGAGGATCAGGCGCATGTAACAGGGAGGGCACTGCAATGGATCAGGGAATACTTGACAGGGAGGCAGCAACGAGTCATGGTACGTGAAGAGGTATCACAGTGGGCGCCAGTGATGAGCAGGGTCCCACAGGGGTCAGTTCTAGGACCAGTGCTATTTTTGTTATATGTGAACGACATGATGGAAGGAAAAGACTCTGAAGTGTCCCTATTCGCAGATGATGTGAAGTTGATGAGAAGAATTAAATCGGATGAGGATGAGGCAGTACTGCAAAGAGACCTGGACAGGCTGGACATGTGGTCCAGTAACTGGCTTCTCGAATTCAATCCCGCCAAATGCAAAGTCATGAAGATTGGGGAGGGGCAAAGAAGACCGCAGACAGAGTATAGGCTAGGTGGACAAAGACTACAGACCTCACTCAGGGAGAAAGACCTTGGGGTGACCATAACACCGAGCACATCACCGGAGGCACACATCAACCAAATAACTGCTGCAGCATACGGGCGCCTGGCAAACCTGAGAATAGCGTTCCGATACCTTAATAAGGAATCGTTCAAGACACTGTACACTGTGTATGTTAGGCCCATACTGGAGTATGCAGCACCAGTCTGGAACCCACACCTGGTCAAGCATGTCAAGAAGTTAGAGAAAGTACAAAGGTTTGCAACAAGGCTAGTCCCAGAGCTCAGGGGAATGTCGTACGAGGAAAGGTTGAGGGAGATCGGACTGACGACACTGGAGGACAGAAGGGTCAGGGGAGACATGATAACGACATACAAGATACTGCGGGGAATAGACAAGGTGGACAGAGATAGGATGTTCCAGAGAGGGGACACAGGGACAAGGGGTCACAACTGGAAGCTGAAGAATCAGACGAGTCACAGGGACGTTAGGAAGTATTTCTTCAGTCATAGAGTTGTCAGGAAGTGGAATAGCCTAGCAAGTGAAGTAGTGGAGGCAGGAACCATACATAGTTTTAAGAAGAGGTATGATACAGCTCAGGAAGCAGAGAGAGAGAGGACCTAGTAGCGATGAGTGAAGAGGCGGGGCCAGGAGCTGAGTCTCGACCCCTGCAACCACAATTAGGTGAGTACAATTAGGTGAGTACACACACACACACACACACACATACACATACACACACATGTACAGGATTTCACACCTTCTCTCTCCGTCTCTTTGTCACTTTTCCTCTCTTCCTCTCTCTCTCTCTCTCTCTTTTCTTCTCTCTCTCTATTCTTCTCTCTCTCTATTCTTCTCTCTCTCTCTCTCTCTCTCTTACTCTTTCTGTCTCTTCTTTTCTCTCTTAATCTTTCTCTCCCTTTCTCTCTCTCTCTCTCTTCCTCTCTCTCCCTTTCTCTCTCTTCCTCTCTCTTTTTCTCTCTCTTCCTCTCTCTCTCTTCCTCTCTCTTTTCCTCTCTCTCTTCCTCTTTTTCTCTCTTCCTCTCTCTTCCTCTCTCTTCCTCTCTCTCTCTCTCTCTCTCTCTCTCTCTCTCTCTCTCTCTCTCTCTCTCTCTCTCTCTCTCTCTCTCTCTCTTCCCTTCTCTCTCCCCTCTCTCCTCCTATATTCCCCTTCTCTCCTCTTTTTCTCTCACTCTCTCACCCTTTTCCTTTTCACTCTCCCCCTCTCTCTCCTTCTACCTTTCCCCTCTCTCTCTCTCTTTCTCTTTCTCTCGCTCGCGCTCTCTCTCTCTCTCTCTCTCTTTCTTTTTTTTTTTTTTTTTTTTTTGACACAGGGTTTGACAAGGTTAAGGATCCCTAGCTTTATTGACAGCTATTTACAGGTTAAGGATTCCTAACTTTACTGGCAAGCTAAGAGCTGTTACCTACATCAGCTCATTTGAAAGCATTTTTATTGTTATGAGACATACAAGTAGGAAACAGGATGAAGTTGGAGCCATCTGTGGGCCAGCATTTTCATTTGATCAACTGACTTTATCTCGTTGACATCATTATGCTGTACGAATGTGTTCCATACTCTAGTCATCCTGGGTATGTATGATCTCAGATGGAGTGATGTTCTGGAGAAGGGTACAGCCAGAGTGAAGTTGCTGCTTTCTGCCCGTCTTGTGGCATAAAAGCTTGTTTCACGCTGTCCTCGAAGTGGATCCAAGTGTGGTATTTTGACAATATTGGCCTTGTACATAACAGTAAGGCCACCCACATCCCTCCTATGTTGAAGGCTCTGCTGAAATGACAGATCTATCCAGAATGGGTCCAGGCGAGAGATGAGACGTCTTGCTCTGTTCACTACTCTGTCAAGCAGTCGCAGATGAGAGGGGGGGCAGGCAAACCAAGAAAGTGGAGCATACTCAAGGTGCGAGCGTACTTGTGCCTCGTACAGGCTCTTGCAACCCCTACTGTCAAGTAGATGGGAGATACGGTGAAGTGCTGTAAGCTTCCTGGCTGCCTTGTTTGCAAGATTTACAACATGGTTCTTCATGGTTAGTTTGGAGTCACATTTCACCCCAAGGATATCAACTTCTTCTCCAGGTGCCAACATCCTCCCATTCATCCTTACTACTGCACCAGCATTACCATCATGGTGCCTAGAGACGATCATCATTTGCGTTTTCTCAGGTGCAAATGTTACTTGCCATCTATTTCCCCAAGCTGATATAGCTCTCAGCTGGTGATTGATGTAGCTTAGAGCAGCTGGCATTTCTTCTCTTGGATAAGTGAATGTCAGTGTACAGTCGTCTGCATATGCATGTGATTCTGGGATGAGATGAAGAAGGTCGTTGAAGTAGACATTCCATAACAATGGACCCAGCACGCTTCCTTGTGGAACACTTGCCCCAATAGGATGCCTTGCTGATTCCGCTCCGTTGAGAACTACACTTAGAGATCTACCATGAAGGTAGTCACTAAGGAGACATAGCGTAGAGCCTGCAATTCCCAGTGCTTGAAGTTTTGCTAAGAGGCCCTGGTGCCACACCCGGTCGAAAGCGCCAGCAATGTCCAGTGCTACCACACAGCTGACTTTGGATTCATCCAGTGACTGGTGCCACTTAGTGGAGAGGTTTAACAACAGATCAGCAGCAGAGTAACCTTTCCTGATGCCATATTGACGATCACAAAGTAGTGAGTGGTAGTCAAAAAACTCTGTCATTTGTCTTGAGATTATTGTCTCAAGGATCGTACCAGTGATTGACAGGAGTGACACTGGTCTGTAGTTGCTGATTTCTGCTCTGCTCTTCTTTTTGTGAACAGGGACTACATTCGCCTCTTTCCATAGATAGGGCCATTTACACTGTACTAGGCAGTGCTGAAAGATGCGAGTTAGAGGTGCTGCTAGCTGGTCTGCACATCTTCTCAACAATCTTGGGCTCAACTTGTCTGGGCCCACAGCCTTTTCTTGGTCATGCAATTTAAGTAGGAAATGCACCTCCTCCTGCCTTATTGTCACCACTGACAGTTTTGACACAGTTCTTGCAGCTAGCCAAGGAGGGTCCCTTGCTGGATCAGGAACTTGCATTTTGGTAGCAAAGTGTTCAGCAAAGAGGTCCGCCTTCTCTTGACTACTAGTAGAGGTGGTCCCATCCTGTCGATTTAGAGGTGGAATAAGTTCATCAGGCAGATAACCTTGTCTGTCCTTGACCAGGGACCACCAGGTTTTGGAGCCTACCCTACCTGATGCTAACTTTCTTTTAGTGTCCACCTCCCATTTAGCAATGGCCCACTTTTGAACATCACCCATATGCCTACAGGCTTGCATGTGCAAGTTCCTGTTATAGGTGGTAGGATGTCTCTTATACCTTCGCCATGCTTTGTACTTAGCAGTAGCAGCCTCTCTACAACGAAAGCCAAACCAAGGCTGATCTGTAGGCTTCGTCACATATTGCCGGTGAGGAATGTGTTCTTGTTGTAGATTAAGGATGTGTCCAGTGAAGGCTTTCACTTGGTTGTCAACATCCCCTTGGAGAAGAGCATTCCAGTCGGTGGTGGCGAGCTCAGAGCAAAGGGCTGGCCAATTACCTCTTTCCCATAACCAGGTTGTGCGTGTGGACTCCTCACCTCGTTCTGTTGGGATCTTAAGTGTCGTAAAAACAGCCTTGTGGTCAGACGATCCAACATAGCCGAGGGGTTGACAAGTGACTATGCCTTCTGCCAGATCACTCACTACTGGGTCAAGGGAGGAGCCAGAGATATGAGTAGGGAAATCAACAAAGTTTCTCATGTCAAACACTGCAAGAAGGTCATCAAAGTCCCTCTGTATAAGGTGCTGGTTGAGGTCACCAACAATTATAATATGTTGACAGTTGTGTTGTAGCAGAAGGGAGTCAATATTTTCCATTAGGAAGTTGATAGGGTCTGCATGTTGCCACTGAGGTCTGTACATTGCACTTGCTAGTACAGAGGTACTAGTGTTTATACAGAGCTTGAAGAACATCATTTCAAGATGTGTAGGGGTGGCAACATCAATGTGCTGGGCATGAACACTTTTAGAGAATCACACAGCAACACCTCCTCCTTGCCCTTGCCTGTCTCTTCTCATCCATGAGGTGTAGCCAGCAATTCTTGCAAAATTTTCTGGAGTCCTGTCATCCAAAAATGTTTCAACAACAGCTATCATGTCGGGACGTCGAGTGTTCACAAAACTATGTGTGAGCTCTCCAACATTAGTAATGAAACCTCTAATGTTGGCCGACAGGATGCTGATAGACTGGCTCCTCATGATGAAGTGGTCAGCTTGAGGTGGTGGGTGTGTAGGGAATGTAAGGTGCCTGCCCTTGAGAGAGGTAGGGTACTGAGGCAGCTGCAGGGATGTAGGTCTGTGGTCTTGTATAAGGCGCAATCCCACCTGCTGGGCTGGGATAGGAGTAGCTAAGTGGGTGACGTGTGAGAGTGTTCACCAATTCAGAGATCCTGCTGGTTTGTTCTGAGAACAGGTCTCTAAACATGTGGCCCTGTCTGTCAAGTTCCTTTTTCTTCCGACACTGGTCCTCCTTATGTCCTTTCTTGTAGGAGTAATTACACCTGGTATCTCGCAGGCAGTTGTTGGCAGTGTGCCCCTTCCAGTGACAGTGAGAGCACAGCCTAGGTGCCTGGGAGGGTGGACTAGGATTTGTTGCACCTCCTGAGTTTTGCAGATTTGTCCTCAGATTCTGCCGCTGGAACTGTGTTAGTGGAGGGTGAGACGGCTGTAGATGTCTTCCTCCTCCACGTCCTCCTCCACGTCCTCTGCCCCGTCCTCTACCAGTTCTGACAGATGTGTCCCTGCTGTTCGTACTTCGGCGCAGTAGGTGATCAGGTGCAGTGATAGTTCCCTGATCATTAACTGCTCCGTTCTCTGGTGGAGAAACTCCTGGCTCAGAACTTGCTGACGAAGCACTGCTACCAGATTCTAGAATAGTATCGGCAGGTGTGCTGACAGGTGTAGGATCGGAGATGGTATGTGCACTGTCAAGTAGACTGGCAGTGGCTGAAGCAGAGATGTCAGGTGTAGGAGAATTAACAGATCCAAGGCTCCCGTCGTTGCTGGGAAGAGGATTTGTTCCCTCTGTGGTGGTCAGAGGAATTGTGTTAGGATTCCCAAAGGTAGTGTTTTGAACTCTGTCAGTCTGTGGGACCTTAGCGATGACAGAATTCCACCAGTTGTTTACCCCTGAGTTAAGCTCAGTGTGGGACTTCCAGTCTTTGTCAATAGTGTCACCATCAGCTGAGCAGCTTACGTCACTTGATGCAGGCTTGCACTGGCCTTCTACAATGGCTTGTAGGTTATCTAATGATTTGAGGAGCTCATGAAGTGCTTCCCTGTGATGGATTATCTTAGCTGCAACTTTACAACACAGCCCAAGAGGGCAGTCTTGATCTTTGGACAGGAGTCCCTGAGGTAGGACTTCTGAACCTTCCTCCTGTAGCTCCAGGCTTGTATCCACATATACCACAGGATTATGGATATCCTTAAATTTTCTGAAATTTTCAACCTGGCTGCAACAAAATTCTTCTTCTGGAATGCAATCTGTGTGGCAGTAGTTGGAACAAGTGGGCTCCTTACATCTAAGAAGAATTTTGTCCCTTGTGGTATACCCACAAACACTGCAGTAACTACTGGGACAATAGCCAGATAGCGTAGATATTCTTGCTATTTTGCGGTGTGAAGTCATCCCAGAGGAGGCTTGTAGGTTTGAAGTTCACAGGAGAGAGAGAGGGTGGGTGGTGATGTCGTGGGTGGGGTGGAGTGTCGTGGGAGGGGGTGTTTATAGCCGGGTGGGTAGTGAGGGCGGGCGGCAGTGGGCCACTAGCTGGAAGTGTTGCCTTCTCACTATCACTTAATAAACACTGTTTATGCTATCCACTTTTCCACTAAAGGAAGATGTTACACAAATCACTGTGTTGCATTGTACCAGCCACGTTGTTATAAAGCACCAGATGCTAGTACATAGCACAAAACACACATAATATTAGACGCTCACTCTGAAGGCAATAGTGAAGTCACTCCTAAGGCCTGCCGCTGTCCCCTCACTCACACCATGTCTTCACCATACCACACTTAATATCACTGATATTGCTTATATTCACTTCAGTGGAGGAGTTGGCTTACTTGTACTAATGTGTTGTAAGTAGTACTACGTCACTGAACAGTTTTTATCCACACCAACCCTCGTATTTAAGTAATATTAAGAAAGTTTGTGGAGCTCACTGTGACACGTCTTCACCCACTCTCTCTCTCTCTCTCTCTCTCTCTCTCTCTCTCTCTCTCTCTCTCTCTCTCTCTCTCTCTCTTTCTCTCTTTTTTTCTCTCTTTCCTTAACTAAAAAAAAAATGGTTGGGACTCATAGGAATCAGGGATCAGATGACAAAGGTACTGGTAGGGAGGAATGGATGGAGGAGCAGTGGAGAAGGATGGAGCAAGAATGGGAGAGAAAATTAGGAGAGCTTTCTGAAAAAATGGAGAAAGAGCTCTCTGCGAAATAGGAAAAGAGGTTGGAGAAGGAGACGAAGAAATGGGAGGCACAAGTCGAAACTGCAGTAGACAGGGTAAGGGTCCTAGAGTTTGAGGTAAACAGGCTGAAGCAAGTCTCAGGGGCATATGAAGCTGAGAGGATGAACAGGAAGGAAGGAATTATGATTTATGCTAAGGCCATATCGGCCTGCAAAGAAGGGTCAGGGAGTAAAAGGAAAGAGCAGCTGGGTGCAGATAGAGAGTGAGATAAGTCGAATGCTGAGGCAAAACCATGCTACCAAGAGGCACTGGAAAAATCAAGGGAGAAAATGACCATTTAAAGACAGGAACCAGAGTCACAGAGGGAGAGGCAGTGGGAGGAGGAAAGGGCAAAATCAGTGTTTATCCATGGGCTTTGGGAGAGAGAGGAAAAGACACACTGAAAGATGGCAGGAAGAAAGAAAGGGGATTGGGAAAATCATCACGGAAATAGGGGAAGAAGACATGGACGAGATTGTAAATTTTCAGAGAATAGGGGGGTACATGAAGGTGAGAAACCGACCAATCAAGCTGATTCTCAGGACAGAAACAGTGAGGAACAGGATCCTCCAAGAGAAACCAAGGTTGAAAAACTCGGAAGAGTACAAGAAGGTGTTCCTAGACAGAGAGAGAACACAAACAAAGAGACAGCAGCTGAGGGAGAGGACAAAAAAGCAAAAGGAGATAGGAAAGGAAACAAGGATGGAACCAGCAGAGGTCAGTCAGAGCAGAACAGAGAAGCAAGGGCAAGCACACACACACCTATCCTCAGAACCCCACAACCTATCACACCATCCCAACACACTACAATCCATACCCACAGCTTCCACCCAACCCCCAATCATAGAATCCCACCGTATGCTACCAGGTCTTCCATCCCCACAGGCCCCCCCCATACCACAGTATTGGAAAGGAAACTGAAGGTATGGTACACAAATGCTAATGGAATAACAAACAAGTGGGAGGAGTGGCACGAAAGAGTCAAAGAGACATCACCGGACATCATAGCACTCACAGAAACCAAGCTTACATTCTTCGCATCGCTATTGGGCCGTGCGGACGTGCTGCGCAGTAGCTCCTGATTGAGTTGGCATTTGCGCAGTGTTGACGTGTACTTGGCTCTGTGAAGACCTGTTTGCGCGCTCTCTAGAATTGAAGCAAGATGCCCTCCATCGAGCAACTTTACCAACAGCTTAAGGAAGAATTGAGGTTGGCGAATTTGGAAATTAGGCGATTGACCGAGGAAAACAAGAAGATTCGTAGTCCTCCTGTTTTGAGTCCTCAGGTCAAGAAGGGAAACTGGTCAGTGGCTGGACAGCAGGGAAAGAAGTTGACGATTAAGAAGACGAATGGAAAGGTAGAAACGATGAAGAAGAAAGAGACTGCCGTGGAAACTGTTGTGGAAACATCCAATACATTCTCAGTGCTACCCGACGAATGTGAGTTGACTACTGGGAACGACACGACGAAAGACATTAAGGAAGGTAAGAATATTGTTGTTGTTGGGGATAGCCAAGTTAGGTATATGGATAGGGCGTTCTGCTTGAAGGACAGGAGTAGGAGACAGAGAGTTTGCTTTCCTGGGGCTGGGATGGAGGATATTGTTAGCCGTCTGGATGACATCATGAGAGGTAATGGGAGCAATCCTATTATCTGTCTCAGTGCTGGAGGCAACGATGTTGGCAGACGTAGGAGTGAGGACCTGATTAGCAGGTATAGGTCAGCAATAGAAATAATTAGAAGTAAGGGTGGGAACCCTCTCATATGTGGTATTTTGCCAAGGAGGGGAGTTGGAAGTGAATGGTTGTCCAGGGCAATTGGTGTCAATTGCTGGCTGGACAAATACTGTAAGGAAAATGCGGTAACATTCATTGACAACTGGGACCTCTTCTATGGCAGAGATGACATGTATGCTAGGGATGGGGTTCACTTATCTAGGTGTGGGGTGGGAGCACTGGCAACTGCAGTGGAGGGAGCAGTTAGGACTTTAAACTAGGAATAGTTAGTGGTATGGGTTTTGGCAGGAAAACAGTGAAGTCCCAGTGTAGTAATATTACGAGTTCTAGGGAAACTAGTAATAATAAGAACGAGATAGATATTGAAAAGCCAGGGACCTTGGGTGATAAGGACAGTAATAGGTTTAGTAGGAAAATAGAAATGAGCAGGAAGGGTAAAGAGAAAGGAGAGTCTTTCAATGTTTATTATGCTAATTGCCGTAGTGCTAGGAATAAGATGGACGAGTTGAGATTAGTTGCTAATGTAGGTAACATTGATGTATTTGCCTTAACTGAGACGTGGTTTAATTCAAAAAGTCGGGACATGCCTGCGGAATGTCATATTCAGGGTTTTAAATTGTTCCAAGAAGATAGAAGTATTGGGAGGGGGGGGTGGGGTGGCATTGTATGTCCGAGATCGCTTGAACTGTTGCATAAAAACGGGTATTAAGTCTGAAGTAACGCATGCAGAGTCTGTTTGGATAGAATTTTCAGAGGGGCATGAAAAACTGATTTTAGGAGTGATATACCGTCCCCCTAACTTAGATAGGGACCAAGGGAAACTACTATGGGAGGAAATTGTTAAGGCCACAAGGCACGATAATGTAGTAATTCTAGGAGACTTTAACTTTAGTCATGTTGATTGGAATTTCTTGACTGGGAATTTAGAATCGTACGACTTCTTAGAAGTATTTCAGGATTGTTTTTTGAAGCAGTTTGTGACAGAACCTACAAGGGGAAATAACCTGCTTGACTTAGTTATGGCAAACAATGAATCCCTTGTTAATAATTTAGAAATTTCAGAGGAACTGGGTGCTAGCGACCACAAGTCAATTACATTTAGCATTGAATGGAAGTACGATAGTAGCGATAACTCAGTAACAGTCCCAGATTTTCGCTTAGCAGATTACGATGGGCTTAGAGAACACTTATCATCTGTTGACTGGGGTAACGAAGAGAGCTATCAATATGACAGTTTTCTGAACACTATACATGCTGCTCAAAGAGCGTTTATCCCATATAAAGAAATTAGATCAAATAGAAATGACCCAAAATGGATGAATAATAGGCTCAAATATCTACTAGGGCATAAGAAAGGAATTTATAGGCGTATCAAAAGAGGTGAGGGTCATCTTATGAATCAGTATATTGACATTAAGAGGGACATTAAAAAGGGGATAAGAAAAGCTAAAAGGGACTATGAAATTAAAGTTGCTAGGGATTCTAAAACTAACCCAAAAAGTTTTTTCCAGGTCTATAGAACAAAAGTTAGAGATAAGATAGGTCCCCTTAAAAATAACTATGGGCACCTTACTGACAATGAGAATGAAATGTGCTTGATTTTAAATAATTATTTTCTCTCAGTTTTTACACAGGAAGACACTAACAATATTCCAGTAATTAATTTTTACAGTGGGCTAGAAGAAGATAAATTATGTAACATCACAGTCACTAGTGAGATGGTTGTGAGGCAGATAGACAGACTGAAGCAAAATAAGTCGCCGGGTCCTGATGAGGTTTTTTCAAGGGTTCTTAAGGAATGCAAAATGGAACTCTGTGAACCATTAACTAATATTTTTAATTTATCTCTTCAAACAGGTGTAGTGTTTGATATGTGGAAGATGGCTAATGTAACTCCTATTTTTAAAACAGGGGACAAGTCGTTACCGTCAAATTACCGTCCAATAAGCCTGACCTCAATTGTAGGCAAATTACTAGAGTCAATTATAGCTGAGATTATAAGAAGCCATCTCGATAAGCATAGCTTGATTAATGATACTCAGCATGGATTCACAAGAGGCCGGTCTTGTCTAACTAATTTATTAACTTTCTTCAGTAAAGCTTTTGAGGCTGTTGACCACAATAAAGAATTTGATATTATTTACTTAGATTTTAGTAAGGCTTTTGATAGAGTTCCGCACCATAGACTGTTAAAGAAAGTGGCAGCTCATGGCATTGGGGGAAAAGTGCTCTCGTGGATCGAGTCATGGCTCACTGACAGGAAGCAGAGAGTGTCCATAAATGGGGTTAAATCCGAGTGGGGATCTGTAACAAGTGGCGTTCCACAGGGATCAGTCTTGGGCCCGTTGTTATTTATAATATATATCAATGATCTTGATGAGGGAATTACTAGTGATATGAGCAAATTCGCCGATGACACAAAGATAGGTAGGATAATTGATTCAAACGTAGATGTTAGGGAACTTCAGGAGGATTTAAACAAACTCTATTCTTGGTCAGAAAAGTGGCAGATGCAGTTCAATGTAGATAAATGCAAGGTTCTGAAGCTTGGGAGTGCCCATAACCCTAGTACTTATAAATTAAATGATGTAGAACTTAGCCATACAGATTACGAAAAGGACTTGGGGGTTATGGTGAGCAGCAACCTTAAACCAAGACAGCAATGCCTAAGCGTACGTAATAAGGCAAATAGATTACTGGGATTTATATCAAGAAGTGTAAGCAACAGAAGTCCAGAGGTCATACTGCAGCTTTATACATCATTAGTAAGGCCTCACCTTGATTATGCAGCTCAGTTCTGGTCTCCGTATTACAAAATGGACATAAATTCGTTAGAAAACATTCAGCGTAGGATGACTAAATTAATACATAGCATCAGAAATCTTCCTTATGAAGAAAGATTGAAGACTCTTAAGTTACATTCACTTGTTAGACGAAGAATGAGAGGAGACCTGATCGAAGTGTATAAGTGGAAGATAGGTATTAATAAAGGGGATATTAATAAGGTCTTGAGGATGTCTCTCCAAGAGAGAACGCGCAGTAATGGATTTAAATTAGATAAGTTTAGATTTAGAAAGGACATCGGAAAGTATTGGTTTGGAAATAGGGTAGTTGATGAGTGGAACAGTCTACCTAGTTGGGTTATTGAGGCTGGGACTTTGGGTAGTTTCAAATCTAGGTTGGATAAGTACATGAGTGGGATGGGTTGGATTTGAGTGGGACTTTCACATCAGAGCTTATTTCTTGGGTGGCATTGAAAATTGGGTAGGGCAAATGTTTTGTTAGTGGGATGAATTGTAAAGGACCTGCCTAGTATGGGCCAGCAGGCCTCCTGCAGTGTTCCTCCTTTCTTATGTTCTTATGTTCTTATGTATGATAACAGATGCCATCTTTCCAACAGGATACCAGATCATGAGGAATGACAGAAGGAATAGGGGGGGGAGTGGAGGAGTGGCGCTGCTGATCAAACACCAATGGAATTTTGATGAGCTGGAGAGAGGAGACAGTGGAGAAGAAAGTGATTACATAGCGGGAACGCTTCACTCTGGAGGTCCCAAGGTGGTAATATCAGTGATGTATAACCCACCACAGAACAGCAGGAGATCAGGGCATGAGTATGACGAGAGCAATAGAGCGATGGTTGACACACTGGCTGCAGTGGCCAGAAGAGCTCAAGCATGCAGGGCAAAGCTCCTGATCATGGGCGACTTTAACCACAAGGAGATCGACTGGGAGAACTTGGAGCCACATGGGGGCCAAGATACATGGAGGGCCAAGATGATGGAGGTGGTACTGGAAAACTTCATGTAAAAACACGTAAGGGACACTACAAGAGAGAGAGGAGAGGATGAGCCAGCAAGACTGGACTTAGTATTCACGTTGAGCATTGCAGATATTGAGGACATCACATATGAAAGACCCCTTGGGGCCAGCGATCATGTGGTTTTGAGCTTCGAATATACAGTAGAGCTACAAGTAGAGGGGGAAGCAGGAAGGCCAGGACAAATGAAACCAAATTACAGGAAAGGGGACTACACGGGAATGAGGAACTTCCTGAACGAGGTTCAGTGGGGCAGGGAAGCCAGTTAATGAGATAATGGAATATGTAGCAACAATGTGCAAGGAGGCTGAAGAGAGGTTTGTACCCAAGGGAAACAGGAATAATGAAAAAGCCAGGATGAGCCCATGGTTCACCCAAAGGTGCAAGGAGGCAAAAACCAAGTGTGCTAGGGAATTGAAGAAATATAGAAGGCAAAGGACCCAGGAGAATAAGGAGAGCAGTCGTAGAGCCAGAAACGAATATGCACAGATAAGAAGGGAGGCCCAACGACAATATGAAAACGACATAGCAGCGAAAGCCAAATCTGACCCGAAGCTGTTGTACAGCCACATCAAGAGGAAAACAACAGTCAAAGACCAGGTAATCAGGCTAAGGAAGGAAGGAGGAGAGACAACAAGAAATGACCGTGAAGTATGTGAGGAACTTAACAAGAGATTCAAAGAAGCGTTCACAGAGGAGACAGAAGGGGCTCCAGAGGGACGGAGAGGTGTGGCACATCACCAGGTGCTGGACACGGTACACACAACCGAGGAAGAAGTGAAGAGGCTTCTGAGTGAGCTAGATACCTCAAAGGCAATGGGGCCAGATAACTTCTCTCCATGGGTCCTGAGACAGGGAGCAGAGGCGCTATGTGTACCCTTAACAACAATATTCAATACATCTATCGAAACAGGGAGATTGCCTGAGGCATGGAAGACAACAAATGTAGTCCCAATCTTTAAAAAAGGAGACAGACATGAAGCACTAAACTACAGACCAGTGTCACTGACAGTTATAGTATGCAAAGTCATGGAGAAGATTGTCAGGAGAAGAGTGGTGGAACACCTAGAAAGGAATGATCTCATCAACAGCACCCAACATGGTTTCAGGGACGGGAAATCCTGTGTCACAAACCTACTGGAGTTCTATGACAAGGTAACAGCAGTAAGACAAGAGAGAGAGAGGGGTGGGTGGACTGCATTTTCTTGGACTGCAAGAAGGCGTTTGACACATTACCACACAAGAGATTAGTGCATAAACTGGAGGACCAAGCAGGGATAACAGTCAAGGCACTAAAATGGATCAGGGAATATTTGTCAGGAAGACAGCAGCGAGTAATGGTACGTGGCGAGGTGTCAGAGTGGGCACCTGTGACCAGCGGGGTCCCACAGGGGTCAATCTTAGGACCAGTGTTGTTTCTGGTATTTGTGAACGACATGACAGAAGGAATAAACTCTAAGGTGTC
>NC_091315.1:6414752-6424752 GCF_038502225.1 Cherax quadricarinatus
CAGAGTTTAGAAGAGGAACTGAAAAATCTGAAACTGCCTAAAGAACTAAAGAACATTTTGGGATTGACAACAGAGACTGCTACCTCAGTCACAAATAAGGGGACTCTAGGGAAAGAAGGAGCAAAACTGCATGTAGAAGCTCAATCAGTGGAGACTGTAGTAAATGTGGAGGCCCTAACAGACCAGAGCAGAGCCCAGGGAAAGCCGAGAATGGAAAATGACAGGCCACTGAGCCCAAGTACATTAGCTAGTGAAACTGAAGAAATGAAAGCTGAAATGGAGGAAATCAAATTGAATGAGGGTATACACAGGGATATGCAGTGGGAGAATGAAAGGGTGAGGTCAGTCTTTGTGTATGGGCTCCAGGAAGTTGAAGGGGAAACATATGAAGCAAGAAAACAAGGGGAAAAAAAGCAATTGAAAGCATCATGAAAGCAATAGGAGAAGACGACATGACCCAGCTGGAAAATTTTCGGAGAATAGGGGGGTTTGTAAAAAAAAGAACCCAGCCAGTGAAAGTGACCTTCAAGGCAGAATCGACTCGGAACAGGATCCTGCAGGAGAAAGCACGATTAAGGGACATGCCGGCATACAGGAAGGTGTATCTCGACCACGACAGAACACAAGCAGAAAGGCAGAAACTGAGAGAGATGGTACAAAGGCGAAAGGAGGAAAGAGAAGACAGACAGGAGATCCCAGACACAGGAAGATCAAATACAGCCTCCCTCACAACTTCCTATAGAAGCCTCTCAACCAGGTCAACCCCAGTGCAACCAAACACTCTAAACCAAAACACCCATGCTACATCCAATGCCTTCACCCACTGCATTACAAACTCCACCCCCACAGCAACCACCCATAGTTCCTTATCAGGCCTCCCACTTCCCCAACCCCAATACACCTCCCAGACCACAATCTTAGAAAAGAAGTTGAAGGTGTGGTATGCAAATGCAGATGGAATAACAAATAAGTATGAGGAGTGGCACAAAAGAATCAAGGAGACATCCCCAGACATAATAGCACTCACAGAAACAAAACTCACCAGAATAATAACAGATTCAATCTTTCCATCGGGATATCAAATCCTCAGGAAAGACAGAGGAAGGAGAGGGGGAGGAGGAGTTGCACTGCTCATTAAAAACCAGTGGTGGTTTGAGAAAATGGAAGAAATGGATGGTACGGGCAAAAGGGACTACTTAGTAGGAACAATCCTGTCTGAGGGACATAAGGTGATAATTGCAGTAATGTACAACCCACCACAGAACTGCAGGAGGCCAAGAGAAGAATACGATGAGAGAAACAGAGCAATGGTCGACACACTAGCCGAGGTGGCCAGGAAAGCACACATGGGGGGAGCAAAGTTACTAGTTATAGGTGATTTCAATCACAAGGAGATTGACTGGGAAAACCTGGAGCCCCATGGGGGTCCCGAAACATGGAGAGCCAAGATGATGGATGTGGTACTGGAAAACCTCATGCATCAACATGTTAGAGACACTACCAGAGAGAGAGGAGAGGATGAACCAGCAAGACTGGACCTTGTATTCACATTGAGTAGTTCGGACATCGAGGATATCATGTATGAAAGGCCCCTGGGAGCTAGTGATTATGTAGTTCTGTGCTTCGACTACATAGTTGAGCTCCAAGTGGAGAGAGCAGCAGGAATAGAGTGGGAAAAACCAAACTACAAAAGGGGGAACTACTCAGGCTTGAGGAACTTCTTTCAAGACATTCAGTGGGAGAGGGAACTAACAGGAAAACCAGTGCAAGAAATGATGGACTATGTGGCAACAAAATGCAAGGAGGCAGAGGAGAGGTTTGTTTACAAGGAAAACATAAATAATGGGAAGAACA
Organism: Cherax quadricarinatus; assembly: GCF_038502225.1. Lineage (NCBI taxonomy): Eukaryota > Metazoa > Arthropoda > Malacostraca > Decapoda > Parastacidae > Cherax > Cherax quadricarinatus. Next base: position 6,416,607 of record NC_091315.1, read on the forward strand.
GAACGAGTCCTTGGTTCACCCAAAGGTGTAGGGAGGCAAAAACTAGGTGTACTAGAGAATGGAAAAGGTACAGAAGACAGAGAACTCAGGAAAATAAAGAGATTACCCGAAGAGCCAGAAACGAATATGCACAGATAAGAAGGGAGGCTCATTGGCAATACGAAAATGACATAGCATCGAAAGTCAAGACTGACCCGAAGCTGTTGTACAGCCACATCAGGAGGAAAACAACAGTCAAGGACTAGGTAATCAGACTGAGGAAGGGTGATGGGGAATTCACAAGAAACGACCGGGAGGTATGTCAGGAGCTCAACACAAGATTTAAAGAAGTATTTACAGTGGTAACCAGTAGGACTCCAGGAAATCAGAGCAGGGGGATGCACCAGCAAGTGCTGGATGAGGTATATATAACCAAGGAGGAGGTGAAGAAGCTCCTATGCGAACTTGACACCTCAAAGGCGGTGGGACCAGACAACATCTCTCCGTGGGTCCTTAAAGAGGGAGCAGAGATATTGTGTGTACCATTAACAAAGATCTTCAACACATCATTTGAAACTGGGCAACTCCCCGATGTATGAAAGATGGTAAATGTAGTCCCAATTTTCAAAAAGGGAGACAGACATGAGGCACTAAACTACAGACCTGTATCACTAACGTGTATAGTATGCAAGATCATGGAGAAGATCATCAGGAGGAGAGTGGTGGAGCACCTGGAAAGAAACAAGTGTATAATTGACAACCAGCACGGTTTCAGGGAAGGAAAATCCTGTGTCACAAACCTACTAGAGTTTTATGACAAGGTGACAGAAGTAAGACAAGAGAGAGAGGGGTGGATCGACTGCATTTTTTTGGACTGCAAGAAGGCCTTCGACACAGTTCCTCACAAGAGGTTACTGCAAAAGCTAGAGGATCAGGCACACATAACAGGAAAGGCACTGCAATGGATCAGAGAATACCTGAAAGGGAGGCAACAACGAGTCATGGTACGTGATGAGGTGTCAAAGTGGGCGCCTGTGAGAAGCGGGGTTCCACAGGGGTCAGTCCTAGGACCTGTGCTGTTCTTGGTATATGTGAATGACATAATGGAAGGGATAGACTCAGAAGTGTCCTTGTTTACAGATGATGTGAAGTTAATGAGAAGAATCAAATCGGATGAGGATCAGGCAGGACTACAAAGAGACCTGGACAGGCTACAAGCCTGGTCCAGAAACTGGCTTCTTGAGTTTAACCCTGCCAAATGCAAAGTCATGAAGATTGGGGAAGGGCATAGAAGACCGCAGACACAATATAGTTTAGATGGCCAAAGTTTGCAAACCTCACTCAAGGAAAAAGATCTGGGGGTGAGTATAACACCAAGCATATCTCCTGAGGCGCACATCAATCAGATAACTGCTGCAGCATACGGGCGCCTGGCAAACCTACGGATAGCGTTCCGATACCTCAGTAAGGATTCGTTCAAGACTCTGTATACCATTTACATCAGGCCCATACTGGAGTATGCAGCACCAGTTTGGAATCCACACCTAGTCAAGCACGTCAAGAAATTAGAGAAAGTGCAAAGGTTTGCAACAAGACTAGTCCCAGAGCTACGGGGATTGTCCTACGAAGAAAGGTTGAGGGAAATCGGCCTGACGACACTGGAGGCCAGGAGGGTCAGGGGAGACATGATAACGACATATAAAATACTGCGCAGAATAGACAAAGTGGACAAAGACGGGATGTTCCAGAGAAGGGACAAGAGGTCACAATTGGAAGCTGAAGACTCAGATGAATCAAAGGGATGTTAGGAAGTATTTCTTCAGTCATAGAGTAGTCAAGCCGTGGAATAGCCTAGAAAGTGAAGTAGTGGAGGCGGGAGCCATTCATAGTTTTAAGGTGAGGTATGATAAAGCTCATGGAGCAGGGAGAGAGAGGACCTAGTAGCAATCAGTGAAGAGGTGGGGCCAGAAGCTATGACTCGACCCCTGCAACCACAAATAGGTGAGTACAAATAGGTGAGTACACACACACACACACACACACACACACACAGTCAGCAGACGTGGGTGCTCAAGGCTCCGAGAACCTTAGTGTTTTTAAGGCATGCAGTAACTGCTAGCAGTAATCAATGGTAGTGACAACATCAGTGAACAATACTACGAGTGATAACCAAAGTTATTAGTTAAAAAAATTCGAGAGGAAGCCTGAAATCATTAATATTTCAAAGTGTCAAACCGTTAGAGGCTAGTAGGAACCTGTTGCTACACAGATTCAAATATACAAAGATCAAAGTGAGTGTGGAAGCGGGGGTTCAAGAATTTCGAGAGATTGGTTAACAAGTGAAATGTGAGGCACCATACAGTGAGAGTGAAAAAGCTAATAAGCAAAAGTAGAAAGGAAAAAAATAAAATATATAACAAGGGAAGGTGGCAGTAGGCCTGCTGAAGCAGTGATGTCACAACAGTTGTGTGACATACATATAAAGCATAATACCAAATGTGAAGTGTATTCTCTTATAAGTGAAGTGTATTCTATCATAAGTGATAAGTGAAATCACTTGAGGGACGCGGGATGTAGGAGCATATATGGTTATAAACATCATGGGTGAAGAATTTTCAAAATAGTGATAGAAGGCCTATGTACGACGACTACGTCATCAGCATCTGGCAACCTGTCATCACACCGCTGCCAGCGCAAGTATTGCTCACCTATTGTGGTTGCATGGCGGGTTCTGGATTCTGGACTTGCATCAGTTAGATACTGGTCACTCACTCCTGCAAGCTATTACCAGAATTAGAGTAGAAATAGCATAGGTAAGGTGAAGATAGTGTTGACTAGCGAGGGGTAGTCTAGTGAGGGGCAGCCTAGCGAGGGGTGACATCAGACACTCCTAGAAGCTGAGACAAGCTAAATTTTACAACCTAGTTACTTTCTGTGTTTTATAAGTAGACTTGGCAAGTGTTAGAATTACTACTGGTAGTTAGAATTACCGGTATTACTACTGGTATTTATTAGCAGTATGAATACTTAGAAGTGGGGGCATACATACAGACATACACATGCACACACACACACATACACAGGATTTCACACCTACCTGTTAACTGACTTGAAATCCCTCCCTCTCTTTCTCTCTCTTCCTCATTACCTATCTCTCTACCTCTCTCTACCTTCTCTCTCAAAACCTGTTTCTCTCTCTACCTCTACCTATCTCTCTCCCTCTCTACCTATCTCTCTCACTACCTATTTCTCTACCAATCTCTACATATCTCTCCCTTTGCCTATCCCTCTCTCTTCCCTTTCCCAACTCTCTGCTCTCCTTTCTCTCCGCCCTAACATCTCTCCCCCTCTCATTATCTCTCCCCTCCAATTTCCCATCTCTATCTCTCCCCTCTCTCTCCCCCTATCCTCTCTCTCCCCTCTCTCTCTTTGTGAAGGCTTACTCAGCTCTGTAACAACTTCAGACAGTATTACCAGGGCTGGCTCCTCCTCAGGAAAATTAATGAATAGAAAAAGAACAAAAACTGACAAACATAAACACTTTATTATTTAGAAAATTTAAAATATAAAACACTTAAATACGAAATATTGATCCTACCTTAAAGAAAATGAAAAATGAAAAATATAAATGATATCTGAATTCAACGCTGATATATATATATATATATATATATATATATATATATATATATATATATATATATATATATATATATATATATAAAACTTGGGTGTCTGGTGTTGGTGACACTGCGTGTTGTTGAAATCGTAACCGTTGCCGATGATGGGGGGGGGGGGTCGCAGGTGTTGATGACAACCCACCGGCTCGTTCTTCACAGATTTTCTAGCCATCAATAATCCGTCCAGATGGCAGGAAAGCAGGTTTCTTTCCACTGCAATGATGAGGGGTTATATCCTACTACTTGCATACACAAACAGGTAAATGGATCAAAAATTTGGGACGTCTCAGAACGTTAGTCCGTCTCCTTCAATTCTACTCGTTGATTGGCAGGTGACCCTCTCCGTCATTTCAAGCTGTAAAGAGTGACAGATTACCCACTGCTTAAGAAATCACTCTCCATGATAAGTACAATACCTGAAAGATGTGGTGATTATTAAAACATTTTAACCTATCAAGACTGAAAGGACTAAGTTAATTATTGGTCAAAAGTGAAGCTTTCAACTAATAAGTCCACTAAAATATGATCAGGCATGTACTTACAGTAGTGTTGGGAGCTGTGAGTTGAGTGATTTACTGTTTTACCGGAGCCCCACACGTCACCTTTCGGGGGTGGGGGGAAGAGGGAGGGGAAGGGATAGCGGGAGCTAGACTGACCCTACCTTAACAAGCAGCCGGCAATCAAACTATTACTTTCGGGGAGGGGAAAAAGGAGGGGGGGGGGTATAGTGGGAGCGGGACTTACCCTACCTTAACAAGTAGCCGGCAATGAAACTATTGTTACTATATACTCCCTCGCTACTTATATCTATTGAACTTTTCCCTCACACTCTTCTATTTACCCCTCTCTCTCCCTTCTTCCCTGTCTCTCCACCTCTCTTTCCCCCCTCTTTGCCCCTCTTTCTCTCTTTCTCGCTCTCTCTCCCCTCCCTTTTCCCTTTTCACTCTCCTATCTCTCCTACCTTTCCCTTCTCTCTCTCTTTCCCTCTCTTTCTCTCACTCTCTCTCCCCTTTTCCCTTCTCACTCTCCCCCCCCTCTCTCTCCTACTTTTCCCTTCTCTTTCTTTCTCTCTCTCTCTTTCTCTCTTTCTCTCTCTCTCTCTCTCTCTCTCTCTCTCTCTCTCTCTCTCTCTCTCTCTCTCTCTCTCTCTCTCTCTCTCTCTCTCTCTCTCTCTCTCTCCCACTTTTCTCTTAAAAAAAAAAAAAAAAATGGTGGGGACTCGCAGGGAGGAGTTGATGGAGGTGCAGTGGAAAAGGATGGAACAAGAATGGAAGAGAAAATTAGGAGAGCTTTCTGAAAAAATGGAGACAGAGCTTTCTGTGAAATTAGAAAAGAGGTTGGAGAAGGAGAAGAGGAATTGGGAGGCACAAGTCGAAACTGCAATAACCACTATAAGGGCCCTAGAATATGAGGTAAACACGCTGAAGCAAGTTACAGGGACATTGACCAGAGAAGACACAGCACATGAAGCTGAGAGGCTGAACAGGAAGGAAGGAGATATGAATTATGCTAAGGCCATATCAACCTGCCAAGAAGGACCGAGGAGTGATAGGGGAGAGCAGCTGGGTGCAAGTGGAGAGGGTGTTAGGTCAAATGCAGAGGCACAACAATGCTACCAAGAGCCACTGGAAAAAACAAAGGAGAAAATGACCATGTACAGACAGGAACCAGAGTCACAGAGTGAGAGGCAATGGGAGGAGGAAAGGGCTAAATCAGTGTTTATCCACGGGTTTCAGGAGAGAGAGGAAATGACACACACTGAAAGACGGCAGGCAGAAAGAAAGGAGATTGAGAACATTATCAAGGAAATAGGTGAAGAAGACATGGACGAGATTGTAAATTTTCAGAGAATAGAGGGGTACTTGAAGGGGAGAAAACGACCGATCAAGCTGATTCTCAGGACAGAAACAGTGCGGAACAGGATCCTCCAAGAGAAACCACGGTAGAAATGCTCGGAAAAGTACAAGAGGGTGTTCCTAGACAGAGACAGAACACAAACAGAATGACAGCAGCTGAGGGAGAGGACAAAAAAGTGAAAGGAGCTACGAAAGGAGACAAGGATGGAACCAGAACAGAGCAGAACAAAGGATGGAACAGAACCAGAGCAGAACAGAGCAGCACAAAGAACTATCCTCAGAACACCATCCCAACACAAACTACAATCCACGTGCACAGCTTCCACCCAACACCCAGCTATAGAGTCCCACAGTATGCCACCAGGTTTCCCACCCTCACAGGCCCCCCCCAAACCACAGTGTTTGAAAGGAAACTGAAGGTATGGTACACAAATGCTGATGGAATAACAAATAAGTGGGAGGAGTTGCACGAAGGAGTCAAAGAGGCATCACCGGACATCATAGCTCTCACAAAAATCAAGCTAACAAGCATGATAACAGATGCCATCTTTCCAATGGGATACCAGATCCTGAGGAAAGACAGAGGTAACAGGGGGGGATGGAGGAGTGGCACTGTTGATCAAAAACCGATGGAATTTTGATGTGCTGGAGAGAGGAGACCGTGCAGAAGCAAGCGATTACATAGCAGGAACACTTCACTCTGGAGGTCCCATGGTGGTAATTGCAGTGATGTATAACCCACCACAGAACAGAAGGAGGCCAAGGCAAGAGTATGACGAGAGCAATAGAGCAATGGTTGACACACTGGCTGCAGTGGCCAGAAGAGCTCATGCATGCCGGGCAAAGCTCCTGATCATGGGCGATTTTAACCACAAGAAGATCGATTGGGAGAACTTGGAGCCACGTGGGGGCCAAGACACATGGAGGGCTACGATGATGGAGGTGGTACTGGAAAATTTCATGCACCAACACGTAAGGGACACTACAAGAGAGAGATGAGAGGATGAACCAGCAAGACTGGCCCTAGTATTCACCTTGAGTAGTGCAGATATTGAGGACATCACATATGAAAAACCCCTTGGGGCCAGCGATCATGTGGTTTTAGCTTCGAATACACAGTAGAGCTACAAGTGGGGGGAGAAGCAGGAAGGCCAGGACGAATGAAGCCAAACTACAAGAAAGGGGACTACACGGGAATGAGGAACTTCCTGAACGGGGTTCAGTGGGACAGAGAATTGGCAGAGAAGTCAGTTAATGAGATGATGGAATATGTAGCAACAATGTTCAAGGAGGCTGAGGAGACGTTTACATCCAAGGGTAACAGGACTAATGAAAAAGCAAGGATGAGCCCATGGTTCACCCAAATGTTCAAGGAGGCAAAAGGCAAGTGTGCTAGAGAATGGAAGAAATCTAGAAGGCAAAGGACCACGGAGAATAAGGAGACCAGTCGTAGAGCCAGAAATGAATAGGCACAGATAAGAAGGGAGGCCAGAAGACAACATGAAAACGACATAGCAGCGAAAGCCAAATCTGACCCAAAGCTGTTATACAGCTTTGGGTCAGTCAAGGACTAGGTAATCAGGCTAAAAAAGGAAGCAGGAGAGACAACAAGAAATGACCGTGAAGTGTATGAGGAACTCAACAAGAGATTTAAAGAAGTGCTCACAGAGGAGACAGAAGGGGCTCTAGAAAGACACAGAGGTGGGGCACACCACCAAGTGCTGGACACAGTACACACAACCAAGGAAGAAGTGAAGAGGCCTCTGAGTGAGCTGGATACCTCAAAGGCAATGGAGCCGGATAACATCTATCCATGGGTCCTGAGAGAGGGAGCAGAGGCACTATGTGTACCCCTAACAATAATATTCAATACATCTATCGAAACAGGGAGATTGCCTGAGGCATGGAAGACAGCAAATGTAGTCCCAATCTTTAAAAAAAGAAACAGACATGAAGCACTAAACTACAGACCAGTGTCACTGACATGTATAGTATGCAAAGTCATGGAGAAGATTATCAGGAGAAGAGTGGTGGAACACCTAGAAAGGAATGATCTCATCAACAGCAGCCAACATGGTTTCAGGGATGGGAAATCCTGTGTCACAAACCTACTGGAGTTCTATGACATGGTGACAGCAGTAAGACAAGAGAGAGAGGGGTGGGTGGATTGCATTTTCTTGGACTGCAAGAAGGCGTTTGACACAGTTCCACACAAGAGATTAGTGCAAAAACTGGAGGACCAAGCAGGGATAACAGGGAAGGCACTACAATGGATCAGGGAATACTTGTCAGGAAGACAGCAGCGAGTCATGGTACATGGCGAGGTGTCAGAGTGGGCACCTGTGTCCAGCGGGGTCCCACAGGGGTCAGTCCTAGGACCAGTGCTGTTTCTGGTATTTGTGAACGACATGACAGAAGGAATAGACTTCGAAGTATCCCTGTTTGCAGATGACGTGAAGTTGATGAGAAGAATTCATTCGATCGAAGACCAGGCAGAACTACAAAGGGATCTGGACAGGCTGCAGACTTGGTTCAGCAATTGGCTCCTGGAGTTCAACCCCACCAAGTGCAAAGTCATAAAGATTGGGGATGGGCAAAGAAGACCGCAGACGGAGTTCAGTCTTGGGGGCC